>NW_006921780.1:1293973-1295164 GCF_000298275.1 Orycteropus afer afer | reverse complement strand
GCAAGCAGGCGATAGTATAGAAGCAGAAGCTGCAGTTTCAAGGTCTTAGAGCACGTGCTTTGGTACAGACATTCATCGAGGGGTGAGGGGAGTTAGTTCTGATCATCACCCCAATGTACGTATTCTAGCACAGGTGTTCATTAAGGGGTGATGGGAGATAGTTCTGACAAACACCCCAAAGTACATGTTCTAGCACAGGTGTTCACTGAGGGGAGATTTAGCTGCTTTTATGTGCTTAGGAGGGAGAAGAAAACAAGACAAAAGGGGCACTACCTAACTCACCGAGAGTGGAGGCAGGATGAGATGTTTCCTTCAGCTACATGAAATGGAGTTTTAGCAAGATATTACCAGCCATAGCTGGACATTACAAAAATAGAGTTACAAAATGGAGTCACTTACTTCAATATGATAATCAAGACAGCATCGTTTTGGAAAAAGAATAGAGATACAGATCAATGTTATAGAAAAAAGCCCAGAAATAGCCCCACATGTAGAGACTCACATGATTTTTGACCCAGTTGCAAAGGCAATTAAATGGAAAGAATAGTCTTTCAAATACATAGTGCTGAAAAAATTGAATATTCATAAGTGAAAATGAACCTTGGTGTTTTCCTGTGTTAATAACGTTGTGCCAAGTCAATGTCCTGGTTTTGATAATATACTATCAGTATACAAAGTATTATCATTTGGAAAATCCAGATAAAGTTTACACAAGAACTCTCTGTACTCCTTTTCTGTTTTCATGGGTCTTAATTCTTTTCAAAATAAAAGATAAAGATATCAATAAAAATATAAAGATATTCATAAAAAATGAAACTTGATAAATACTTCAAACCCCATGTGATGATTAACTTTATGTGTCAACTTGTCTAGGCTGTCCAAATTGCTTGGCCAAACTTTAGTTTGTTGTTGTTGTTGTTGTTGTTATTTGCCGTCGAGTCGACCCTGACTCATAGTTACTGTTATAGAGTAGTCCCATGTGATTTAATCAGTTGGCTTTAAGGAAAGCAGATAACATTTCAAAACGTAATCTAATCCATCAGTCATGACAAACTCACATATAAGATTTAAATTTCTGCTCACTCACTGAGAGCAGATAGAGGTAGAATTGAGATTCTGTCTGCCACCTTGGAGTGTGGCTACGAGGTATCTCCATTAGGGCACTGATTAAGCTTCCCTCCTAAGACCTCT
>NW_006921780.1:1292574-1293523 GCF_000298275.1 Orycteropus afer afer | reverse complement strand
AAAAACTGGTGACTACAAACATAAAAGGTAGTTAATATTATAAGTCATTATGAAAATTTAAACTTAAAGTATAGTGAAACATTATTACCCAAAAAGCAAACCAAACCCACTACAATCAACTCCTAGTAACCTGTAGGACAAAGTAGAACTTTCCTGTAGAGTTTCTAAGACTGTAATCTTTATGGAAGAAGACTGTAATATTATTCTCCTGTGGAGTAGCTGGTGGGTTCCAGTTGCCAGCTGAGTGCTTACCCATTGTGCCAACAGGGCTCCACAAAATATCACTAATATGTATAAAATTGTCTTAAAACAAAAACTGATCATACCCATTTCTGCAGGGATATGGAAAAACTGAACCTGTTATAAATTGGTATTGAGAATACAAAATCATACATCTTTGGAAAATATTTTGGCAGTTTGTCGTAAAGTGAAACACATACTCATCATATGACCCAGAAATCCCACTCCTATGTATTTACACAAATGACATGAAAATATATGTTTGCACAAAACTTGAAAGCAAATGGTTATAGTACTTTTGTTTGTAATCACTCTGAACTGAAGAGAATGCATGTACTGGTAAATGGATAGAGAGTTTGTATACAATGGGATATTACTCAGTAGTAAAATTTAAAAAACACTGGTATATGCAATCACATGGATAAACTCCAACCTCATTATGCTAAGCAAAAGAAGACAGAGTCAATGATTCCATTGATTGCATCCATCAGATACTATTTATATGAAAAAGAAAGGACAGAGGGACAGGTCTATGGTTGCCTGGGACTAGAAAAGGGGTAGGAATTGACTGCAAAGGATCAAAACCTGGGGAATTTTGAGGAATATGAAATTGTTCTATATGTTGATTGTAATGATGGTTATATACCTTATGTATTTGTCAAAACTCATAGATATTTACACTAAAAAGGGTGGGTTTTAATGTGTGTGT
>NW_006921780.1:1282426-1288709 GCF_000298275.1 Orycteropus afer afer | reverse complement strand
CCCATCACAGAGTCGATTGCCAGTCATTATAGGGAATGACTACTACCAGCTGCCCAGCCAAGTTGATACCTGACCTTAACTACCACACCACCCCAAATAGGCATGGATAATGGGATTTACAAAACATCACAGAATGGAGGACAATGGCTAGAAGGGCCACATCAAGCAACTCACTAGACCTACAAAACTGTAATTCGATGGAGATTTGGGAAGTCAGATCTGGGTCCAGACCCCTGTCTCCTTGCATTGTCACTTTGCGATAAATAATCTTCTCATCTCTCAGTCACTCGGTGTATGAACTATCTTGGCCTGACTGCACACCAGATAGGGACTCGCGTTTTGTCCTATTTCAGGTTCAAACCACTGACCTTTAGGTTAGCAACTGTGTGCTTAACCACCATGTCACTTGGGCTTTTATACATATTTCATATATACATAAAGTTTCAAATATTCTATTAATCTTCATGGCTAGTAAAAATCTTCTAATTTAAATAATTGCTTCAATATTCTGAAAGTTTAAGAGCTATTCCAGGAATATTTAATATTTCTGGGAAACTTATAACTCAGAGGAAAACCCCCTGGAATTCAAGGGCCACACAGACCTATAAGAAAGCAAAGGGTTAAATGTAATCTTAAAATTACACAGTGTTAGCAATTAACATCACCTAGAGATAGTGTACAAACTAACCACAGTTTGTGAGTGAAGAAATACAAATCCAGAGAAGTTAACTGAGTGTGGTCATATATTTGGTGGCTAAGTAAAGACTAATTATCAGTATTATCCAAAGAGGTTCAGATGTGAGACAAGTTGAGGCTAATTGAGGGGAACAGTGAGGTGAGTGTAACTGTGGTAGATGAAAACATTCAATGGAAGAGTGTGTTCAAGTAATGAATGGAATCATGAAAGGCAAAATTATGTTGACAGAATTGGGTTATTCATTTACATTTTTTGTCAGCAAATTTGTATTGAATATTCAGTATGTTTTGACCTTAGGCTAGATTCTGGACATATAGCAAAAAATAAAAATGTATGTGATTTCAGACCAAATGTAGTTTATAGGGGAGCTCTGGTAGCTTAGTGCTTAAGGCACTTGACTGCTAACCAGAAGGCTGGTGGTTCAAACCCACCAGCCACTCCTCGTAAGGATGATGGGGCAATCTACTTCTGTAGTGATACTGCCTCGGAAACCCAAGGAGGGGTCTCTATGAGTCAGGTCCAACTCGACAGCACATAACAACAACAACAACAACATAGTTTATAGGCTTATAGGAAAGAATGGTAAGGTATCTCTATCTCTAATGCTATCTCTATATCTATCTACGTATGCACAAATTGCGTACACATATAACTTGTGGTAAGTATTTTAAAGAAAACAACAATTAAAAACAAAAGAGTAAAATAAATTAGGCTGGGTGTTCAGGGGTCCTCTCAAATATAGTGTCTTTTGATAATGAAATTTTAACAGACTCTCACACAATGAGAAGAAGTAAGCAGAATGAAGACTTGAGGAAAGATCAGTGAAATTGTCCTGAAGCCAGAAATATCTTAATGAATTTGAAGAACTCAAGGAGTCATAGAGTTGCTTGGTCAGAGTGAGGTGAGGGTACAAGGTGGGGGGTCAATGTTGAAGAAGACAGGGAAGAATTTTGCAGAATCTTATAAAACATGACAAGGATTTTTTTAATTTTTATCTTAAGTGCAATTGAGAATATTTTTTTAAAATAGTTGATAATAATTTTTTGTGTTCTTTTTTGTTTTTGTTTTTGTTTTTTAATTGTGATTTGGGTGAAAGTTTACAGAACAAATTCATTTTCCATACCGCAGCTCTCACACACTTTGTCTCATGACAGTGACTACAATTTACCACAATGCAACAGCTCCCCTCCCACTTGTTCTCCATAGCCACCTCTTCCCTGTGTCCTTCCCTTCCATGCACTCCTGCCCCCCAGCTGTCTCCCTGTGTATACATAGCCCTTCTATTCTCCCATGATTGTTCTCTCTAAGGAGTGTATCTACCTCATGTAAATGTTCAGCTCATATGCCTGTCTTTTGTTTGGCTGGAAGCCACAGGAGTGGGTTCAGTTCCAGACCTACGGGCACTTAGGGGCCGTAGTCTCAGTGGTTCCATCAGGCTCTGTCAGACCAGCAAACCTGGTCCCTTTTTTTTTTCCCCCAAATGATTTTGAGTTTTCTTCCACATGCAGGATCTCCTACATAGATCTCACTCCAAGTAGTTGACAGTGGTAACCAGGCATCAACTAGTTGTTCTGGTCTCATAGTCATATAGGCTGAGGATCACATGGTGTACCACTCAGACTAATTGTTTCCATGAGTCTTTGGTTTTCTTCATTCTTCTTTGTTCTGGATGAGGAGCGACCCATCGTTGCATCTAGATGGTCACTTGCAAGCTTTTAAGATCTCTACTTGTTACTCACCAAAGTAGGTTGTGGAACAATACAGTTGAGAATTTTTGAATGGTTTTAGAGAATGATATATACACTTTAGGTTTAAAACATGTCACTTTGAGTTGTATGTAAAAAGTATGTTAAAGTTGAAAAAGAGTGGAAGCAAGGATATCATATAGGATGTTATTTTTAATCCAGTTAAGAGATATTAATAATTTATACCAGAGCAGTAATTATTATTAATGGATTATTGATTATTATTATTTGACTTGATTATTACAAGTCAAACTTGATTCGATGGCAGCATGTTTTAGTAGCACAGAAGAGAAAAAGAAACACATAAAGGATATATTTGAGGAAGGACTGACTTAAGTTAATAATGAATTAAAAGTGGGAGTGCAAGAAGAGGAAATGAAACCAATAATTTAAAATTTTCTGAAATAAGCATGGGAACACAACAGCATTAAGATTGCAAGGCTATAAATTTGAAGAACTAATTCTTGACATGTTAAATTTCAAATTCCTAGGACACATCCAGGTAGAGTTGTTACATAAGCACTCAGACATATAAGTTTGAAGTTCAGAAGAAAGTTTTGATCTGGAGATACAAATTCAAGAGATTTTGACACAGACATAGTATTTAAAACCTTAACTCTGATCATTTAGGGAGATAGTGCTATAGGATAAAAGAGACTGAAAAAGACTTATAAGAGATCCAAGGAGAAAATCAGAAGACAATCATGTCATAGAAGCTAAGAGACAAACTATTTCAAAAAGTTAGGACTAGTCATACATGTTAAGAGTTCAAGAAAACATGAAGGCGATTATGGTCTAATGGATTTGGTAATATGGAAGTTTATTTGGCAAAATATTACATGAAAGATTCCAGCCAAAGCCAGATTGGAATGGGCTGAAAATTGAATCAGAATTAAAGAAGAGAAGATAATAGATCATGTCAATAAATATGTTGAGAAATTTGTTTGAAAATGGAGCAGAGAAAAAGAGCTCCGGCTGCATGTGATTATGTGACCAAGGTTGTTGTTGTTGTTGTTATGTGCCATCGAGTTGGACCCGACTCATAGTGACCCCTCCTTGGGTTTCCGAGGCAGTATCACTACAGAAGTAGATTGCCTCATCTTCCTTCCAAGGAGTGGGTGGTGGGTTTGAACCACCGGCCTTCTGGTTAGCAGTCAAGTGCCTTAGGCACTATGCTACCAGAGCTCCCGTGATCAAGGTTATGTGTGTGCTTATTTTTGAAAGAAGAGATACTGAAGTATTCTTAAGTACTGAAAGCACTGATCAAGTGAAAAGGGAAAGGGGGTAGACAGAAAAAACACAAAAAGAAATAAAGTATGAAGAAGGTGAGAGGAAATGAGATCCAGAGAATATCTGATGACTGGATGATTACTCAAAGTCATAGTGCATAGGACTTTTATAAGGCCAACAATAAAGTAGGGGGAAAGATCAGGGGGAAGTTAGGGGTGAGTAAAACTAGCCTTTCCCCTCTTGTGGAAGATGGTCCTCTTGATGGCCTTAATGAGTTCCTTGTTACGAAGACTATAGATAATTGGGTTGGCCAGTGGTGTTAGCACAGAGTAGACTACAGCAAGTGTCCGGTCAAGTGTCAGTGAATAACTCTTCTTTATCCTCACATACATGAAGACGATGCTGCCAAAGAAGATAAGTACCACAGTGAGATGTGAGGCACATGTGGAGAAAGCCTTCTTTCTTCCTGCTGCTGTTTGTATCTTTAGCACAGCCTCAATAATTCTCCCATAAGAAACCATGATAAAGAGGAAGGTGATAAGGATGATGAAAGCATTGATGGAAAAGTCCACCAGGACATTAATGGATGTGTCCTTGCAAGCCAGGCTCAGCAGAGGTGGAAAGTCACAGAAAATGTGCTGGATTTCATTGTAGCCACAGAAGGGGAGCTGGGAGACCAGAATGACCTCAGAAATGGGACACAGGAGGCCACAAGTCCAGCAAACAGCAGCCAACTTGGCACAAAGTGTTGGGGTCATAATTGCAGGGTAGTGGAGAGGCTGGCAAATGGCCAGGTATCTGTCATAGGCCATGGCTGTAAGAAGATAGCACTCAGAGGCCCCTAGGGAGTGGAAGAAGTAGGTCTGAAGGAGACATCCAGCAAAAGATATGGTCTTCTTCTCACTGAGAAGATTGGCTAGCATCTTAGGGATGGTGGTGGCTGTATACCACAGCTCCAAGAAGGAGAGGACACTGACAAAGTGGTACATAGGTGTGTGTAGAGCTGCATCCAGTCGTATGAGTAAGAAGATGAGCAGGTTGCCACATATGGTGAACAGGTATGCCAACAGCAACAGGACAAAGAGCCATTCCTTGACATGCTCGACATTGGGGAAGCCAAGGAGCACAAATTCAGCCAGGCTTGAGTAGTTCTGTTGTTCCATGGGGGACTTGGATGGGAAAGGAAAGGAGAGAAAAATGGGTTCAGGTTACTACCAAATCCAACTCAGAACAGCTTTTCTATAAATGCAGTTTAATTACCACTATTACTACAACACTCTCTCCCCCCAAAAAAAGTAATAGCTCTTACTAATATTTACCATGTGTCAAGCATTTTCCCATGTATTTTGCATTTAATATTTTACCTAATTTTCCAGTGAAATAAGTACCATTGGATTACCTATTTTATAGATGAGAAAAGTCAGGAATGGAGAGATTGAAGATTCTATATCAGTTTTCTACTTCTCTGGTAGCATAGTGGCTAAGGCACTTGACTGCTAACCAGAAGGCTGGTGGTTCAAACCCACCAGCCACTCCCCGGAAGGAAGATGGGGCAATCTACTTCCTCAGAAACCCAAGGAGGGGTCACTATGGGTCAGGTCTGACTCAATGGCACATAACAACAACAATAACACTTCATTATAGGTACTAAGTCACAAAAACAAAATTTCAAATTTTGCTCTCTACGCTGTTTACCTCTATACTATGTGGTCTCCCCCAAACAATTTATCCTCCTTCCTAGGTCATATTTTTCTTTCTGTCAATTATCAGCAAGTTAATTTTGCATATGAAATTAATACAGTGTCAAGTCTCTTCTTATTATTCAATTCACCTCAAAAAACATGTGTCAGGCATAAAAAACCAAACCAGTTTTGTCAAGTTAATTCTCCCTATGATGATCCCATGTATTGCAGAGTAGAACTGTGCTGTATAGGGTTTTCAAGACTGTGACCTGTTGCAAGCAGATTGCCAGGCCTTTCTTCCGAGACCCCTCTGAGTGGGTTCAAACCCTCAACCTTTTGGTAAGTAGCCATGTGCTTCACTGTTTGCATCACCCAAGGACACCTGTATCAGATATAAAGAGTAAAAACCTCAACATGGTACAATCTTTGTCACCAAAAAGTTTATAACCTCATAGAGTAGGCCTGACCCATCCATTGGTAATCTCAGTGTAGTCTGGGACATATAAGACACTAGAGAGTGTCAAGGAAGAGGCTAATTTTTCAGTCCAGGAAGAAGCCCTTAAGCTGAATTTTCTAGGAAGAATAGAAGTTAGGTGTGTGGAGGAAAAAAAAAAAAAAAAAGGCAACTTGAGTTAGGTAAATGCTTGTTCCCAGGAATGGTAAAGCAACCGGGGAAACACATTGAGTGCTTTGAGATTTTATTCCAAAAGCAGAGCATTGCTGAAGATTGTTAGGTAGATGAGTGCCAGGTCTGATGTGCATTTTAAAAATATCACCAAAAAGTAACTATTCTGACCTCAATCCCAGAAATGGAGGTATGAATTTGCCCTGTGTATGTTACTGATGAAAGATGGGTGGGTTTGTTAACACATCTGATAAGAGAATGCAGATTAAAAAATAACCATGATAAAGTGGCAATAAGCATAAAT
>NW_006921780.1:1249048-1257275 GCF_000298275.1 Orycteropus afer afer | reverse complement strand
TTGGTTCATATAAATCATGTTTAAAAGAATTTTCTCTTTCTAGCCCACATTGAAGTGAACAGTCATTTTCATGAAAAACAATTTAAATGCAAGCTTATATGGTCATTATGTGGCCTGATTCCTGGGTTCACACAGACGGTGAAAAATCTCCCATTGACAGGAATGGTAATGAGGATGACAACTCAGTCAGCAAGACTATCAGGTCATCTTTGGTTTTCAAAATGCTGTCCTTCTTTTCTCTTGCCTAGTAGGTTTTAAAATATTTATATATATATATGGCTTGAGTTCAGATTCTTTACCTAATAACTGATTCTGGAAAGACAATTGCCCATTGTTTAGCCATGGGAGATTTGATGAGAAAATGTACACAAAATATTTCACTGTAAAATGGTATGTTTACATAAAGGATCATGGAATGGTTCTGTGATGTATGGAGCCTTCCTACTTCTGAAAAATGAAAGTAGAAAAGCAGACAGCTACAAGATTGCAAGAGCCCTAGAGCAGAAAGGTTGGCCAGGGCAGCTTTGTAAAAACCCTTGGCAGGCCATGTTCTCTAGAGTTATGACAGTTACTCTGTGGAAAAATAGGCCAACCAAGAAAGTCTATGCCTCACTGAATGCAGGTCCCCACTCATTTATGTAGGATGATGCTGGGGGAGGGAGGGGGGGAAGATTAATAAAAAATGCTATAGGCTTTTTGCTTTAGGTAAACAATGAAATTTAGAGTCAAATGGTATAGTAGAAAGGATCAGGTTAGAAGTTAGAAAACCAAGGTGTTATTTTATTTCCAGCCTTCTTCTAATTTGGTCTGTAAACTTGGTTAAGTCATTTCCCAGCTCATGACCTTAGTAAGAGAGTGGGGTTTCAATCAGATGACTTTTCAGGCCCCACCGAACTCAGAAGTGCAATGATTCAGTGATGTTCTGGTGGCATTCACTTAGTTGCAAATGGCGTTTACTCAAAATAAGTCTTCAAAAATTATGTGTTGGTTTAACCTGAGACTTAAACCTAGTCTAATTGTCTTACCATTATAGCCCACCCCCTTAGCCATTTCTCACCACAAAAAAAAAAAAAAAAAAAACAGTTTGGCTTAGAAAAGGAAAGATACAATGTTTGGGTTCCTTCTAATGTTGTTATTTCTCCCTGAAGGATTAATCTTCATGGTTTAGTAATATTAAAATGGATTTACCTTTACTAGGACTTATAGGCCTAAACAATATTAGATGATCACAGAAAATGTACCTACGGCTACATTGTCTTAGAAAAACATCCTAATGGACAAACCATTCATAAAATGGATAAACCTTTGGGATTTCAGAACATTTTCTCATCCTAGTCAAGATGATGGGAGCTCTGGTCGTGTAGTGCCTAAGGCATTTGATGCTAACCAGAAGGCTAGCAGTTCAAACCCACCAGCCACTCCTCAAAAGGAAGATTAGGCCATCTACTTCCGTACAGTTACCACCTCAGAAACCCAAGGAGGGGTTGCTATGAATCGGAAACAACTTGACGGCACTGAGCTTGGTTTGATTTTTTTGTTTAAACAAAGCAAGATGTTTAAACATAGTGAGGACAACTTAGTTGGAAAAGAGGTAGATGCTGTGTTTCATCCTACACACATTTTCCTCCCAGTATTAAGAGACCATTCCTTGGAGAAGGATATCATGCTTGGTGAAGTGAAGGGTCAGCGAAAAAGAGGAAGACCCTCACTGAGATGGATTGATACCGTGACTGCAATGATGGGCTCAGGGAGAGCAAGAATTGTGAGGCTAGGGCAGGACTAGGGAGTGTTTTTTTCTGTTGTACATAAGGTCATTATGAGTTGGAGCCAACTGGATGGCACCTAACAACAACAAAACTATACTAACAACAAAAACACTATAATAATAAATTAAAATGAGTTTTCCTTTTTTATTTTCAGTAGACCTGTGGCCACCTGCACTTGAGACAAGGAATGTCCTTGGGAATGTTCCTGGTTTGATGAGAATCTGTAGAGAAGTAGAAACTGGGTACCAAGGTTATTAGGATTCCAAAGTCTGAGGCTTAGGGAAAATGTCAGAATAAACTTCTGTGAGACTTACTCTTGTCTTTCCCATATCTTTCCTGCCCATCTATGCACTCCTTTCACCACTTTTCATGACCTCACACCACTGCAGATGCACATACATTAAAATGAAAAAGTCTATTTCTTGGTGTTAGTGAATATGACCTGCTGGTGCTGATGAGTATGTGTGTGTGTATGTGTGTGTGTGTGTGTGTGTGAGAAAGAAAGAGAGAGAGAGAGAAGACTCCTCAAAACAAAACTGTAAACTCTTTTGAGAAATTCAATAATTTGAAAAATTATTTCTCATTTTAATGTTTCCACTTGGTTCCCAGAACTAGTTTTGCATTCAAGGGATTCCATCAATGGTGCGTCTTGGATGAGTAAATTGTTTCAAATTCAAATGTCAAGATATATTTCTATAACTCCTTTACACCATCAACACACCCAATATCCTCATCACCGATCTCTTGCTCTTTCCCATTAGAAAATAAATTCTCAATTCCCACTTTAAACATTATTTTATTTCAGGATTACCCAGGAAGACTCAACTCTACATTTATGAGTCATCTCCTATTGATCACCAATTCATGTATGAATATTAACTCAAGCAATCTTTTTCTTTTTTCTTGCCAACTTCATTTATTCTCTTCTCAGTCTTACTATAGGTACCCTATCTTTGACTATAGCCCTCCTTTATATTTTCTTCTCTTTTCCCCAATTCTCTCAAGGTAGTTCTTTCTTTCTTTGAGTTCTAAGTCGACATAAAATTTTTTACTCACACTCTTTTTTATTATTAATATATTTAATTTATATGTCCTTTCTTACATTTTAAACATGTATGAGGTCTGAGATAGTATTTCTTCTCCTTCTGCGTTACTCAGTTTGTCCAAATCCAATGCTTTGATCATTTAGTTGGCATATACAGTATGTTTGAAAAACTATTCAATGAATGGTTTCTTATATTCTCTTTGATGAGTTGATTGACTAAAGAATTGATATTTTCTGTTACTAAGTGATTGGTCTCTAACCCTACAGATCCTCAAGATCCCTTTAACACAGTCCTAATCCTCTGAGTGACTCTCCTCACAGCCTCTTTCACCTCCTTGTTACGAAGGGTATAAATAATGGGATTGAAAAAGGGAGTAAAAAGAGCATATACCAAAGCAATAAACTTGTCTATGCCCTCAGCCTGGATCCCAGGTACCCCTACATAGACAATGAAGGCAGAGCCAAAGAAAAGTATCACTACAGTCATATGAGAGGAGCAGGTAGAGAAAGCCTTGGCACGACTGGCAGCTGAGGGTAGCTTTAACACAGCTCTCAGGATGCCTCCATAAAGTCCCAAAATGCATGCAAGGTTGCATACATTGATCAGTCCAATCACTGCAATATGGACCTGAGCATGCCAACCTGTGTCCACACATGCCAACTGCATTAGTGGTGCCAAGTCACAAAAGTAATGGTCCACCTCCTTCAAGCAGAAGGGAAGAGTGGCTGTGAGGCTGGCTGGCACAACTGCTGCTGAGAAGCCAGCCACCCAAGGGGCCCCTGCTAGCCATAACTGTACCTGTCTACTCATGAGTGCATGGTAGTGGAGTGGGTGACATATGGCAAGGTAGCGGTCCAATGCCATGACAACCAGAAGGTAACACTCAGTAATGCCCAAGGAGTGGAAGACATACAGCTGGATGAAGCATGAAGCAGGTGAAATGGGTGAACATCCATGGAGAAAGGTATGCAGCAGTGTGGGCACCGTGGTGCTGACGTACCAGAGTTCCAAGAAGGAGAGGCTTTGGATGAAGAAGTACATGGGTGTGGATAGTCCAGATTCTGCTTGAACCAGGACAATGATGAACAGGTTCCCTGCCAGGGTGAGAAGATAGAGGCCCAGGGTCCCCAAGAAAGCAAGAGGTCGCAGATTTCCAATGATATTGAAGCCAATAAGACTGAAATTTGGGGTCCAAGTGTGGTTGGCATGATCCATCATTCCTAGACACAGGAGGTAAAGACAGAGTATTAACTACTTCAGGCTTGTTTCACACTTGAGAAATTTTCCAAGAGCGATGGTATTAAACACATAAGCCTGAAAGGATCTTATACATTGTCTTAGTTATCTATTGCTGCTATAACAGGCATACCACAACAGGTTAGCTTTAACAAACAAAAATTTGTTTTCTCACAATTTAGGAGGCTAGAAGTCCAAATTCAGGGTGCCACGTCTAGGTGAAAGTTTTCTCTCTCTATTGGCTGTGGAAGGTTTTTTTCTTTGAGCTTCTGCTCCTGGGAGATTATTATGTAGCTTGGCATCTCTCTTCTGTTTCTGCTCCTAGATTGCATTTAATCTTTTGTACCTTGAAAATGATTGACTCAAGATACACCCTATACTAATACTCATTAGCATAACAAAGATAAGCCATTCTCAAATGAGATTATGGCCATGGGCATAGAGGTTAAGATTTACAACATATGTTTAGGGAGGACACAATTAAATCATAATATTCCATCCTTTGGCCCCCCAAAATTTATGTCAATGACACATGGAAAATCCATTCACCCTGTCACATCATCCCAAAAATTTTAAATAAACTCCAAGTCCAAAATCTCTATATCTTCTGAATCTCTAAATCAAATATGAAGGAGACTTTAGGCATATTCCATCCTGGGAAAAATTCCTTTTTGTCTGTGAACCTGTGAAACCTAGTCTACAAGTTGTCTGTTTCCAAAGTATAATGGTAGAACAGGCACCAGTAGATGTTTTCACTACAAATTGGAGAAAATGACAAAAAAAAGATGGGATAACAGTTACCAGACAAGTCCAAAATCCAACACAACACATTACTTTTCTTCTCAAGACCTGAAAATAATTTTTTGTTCTCTGAGACCACCAAGGCAATGATCCTGCCCTCCAGACTCTTAAGTGTTGGCCACACTCTGGATTCCAAGTGGAGGCCCCTCAGCCTGGGCTTCAGCTCTGCCTTTCAGGTTCACTGAGACAGTAACTCTGCTCCTTCAGCTTTGGAGATCCCCATTCTGCTAGCCCATTTGAGTGAAGACCACACCTCCTTAACCCTATCAGGCCCTGTTCCTCTGCCCCTTCATCATGACATCCTCAACCCCTCAGTTTTGAGTTGTGGCCCCATCACCCCAGTACACCTAAATGGCATTTCCACCCTCTGGAACAGAGTTGGTGAAGATCCAACTCTTTGAAACCTAAGAGCTTGTGGTTCCACCTCTTTGAAATCCAGGAGACTATGGTCCCAATCTTCTGAAATCAAGAAGGCTCTACATCCTGTGCTCCTTTCAACAGTTGTGCTGATCTCCATGCTGCTCTAAATGTGATCCTTTTCATTTCTTGGAAGACAACAGATGTAGTTGCTTTTGTTAATTAGCATATTGGATAAATTAGCCCTTTGCCATATGTAACAGGTTTTTTTTTTCCCCCCTAAATTATACTTGACTGCTAACCAGAAGGCTGGCAGTTCAAACCCACCAGCCACTCCTCGGAAAGAAGATGGGGCAATCTACTTCCATAGTGATACTGCCGCGGAAACCCAAGGAGGGGTCACTATGAGTCGGGTCTGACTCGACAGCACATAACAACAATATTTCCTGCCTGTAGAATCCCAAGGGGTGGGCATCTTTCTTTCTTTTCATTCTTTCTCTGTCCCCTTTAATATCACCTGATGGGTTTTCTGCTGTGAAAATTGGTTAGATCCATCAGTCACAGGCTTGATCTCTTTAACAAAAGATCGTGTAGCCATATTCTTGAAGAACATTCTAGGACATGTGTCCTTAGCTTGTACAACAGAATTTTCCAAATCTTTAAGTTCTATTGTCATTTTGCAAAGTTCATTTTTAAATTCATTTTTTTTCCTCTTACATTTTACTATGAGCAGCAAGGAGAAACCATGTGGCCCTTTTAAGATCTTGCTTAGAAATCTCATCAGCTAGATATCCAAGTCCTACCTTCCAACAAATATTTGAACATAATACAGACAAGTTATTTCCCACTGTATAAAAGGTATCATCTTTCTTTCATTGTCCAATCACATGTTCATCATTTTCAGTTAAAGCCTAACAAGAAGCACATTTAACATCCACATTTCTAGCAATATTCTGTTGCTGGTGTCATATATACTATCTATGACAATAGAGACTTCCTGTATAGCTCTAATTTCCTTCTGATCCTTTCCAGAATTGTGTTTAATGTCCATAGTTCTACCAACTTTATCTTTAAGGTAATCTAGGTTTTTACTACTAGGCACTTTAAAACTCATCCAGCCCCCATCTATTACCCAATTCAACAACTGCTTCTACATTTTAGATATCAGTTTGAGTAGCACCCCACTCTTCCAGTACCAAATTTTGTTGTAACAGAATACCAGAAGTGGTTGGCTTTGACAAAGAGAAATTTATTTTCTCACAGTTTAAGAAGCTAGAAGTCCAAATTGCTAACTCTAGGGGAAGGTTATCGCTCTCTGTTGGCTCTGGAAGAAAATCTTTGCTTCTTGAATTCTGCTCCTGGGAGACCTTCATGAAGCTTGGCATCTTTCTTCCCCCATCTCTGTTTCTAGCGTGAATTTAATCTATTTTATATCTCAAAAGTGATTGAGTCAAGATACACTGTACAATAATCCTTCTTCTTTAACATAACAAAGGCAGCCCAGTCCCAAATGGCATTTTTATTAGGTTGTCAACTAGTAGCGATCCTGTGTATAACTGAACAAAACATTACCCAGTACTGGGCCATCTGCACAATCATTGCTATGCTTGGGCCCATCATTGCTGCTGCTTTGTCAATCCATCTCATTGAGGGTCTCTCCCTTTTTCACTGACCCTCTACTTCACCTTTTCCAGTGTTTAGTCACTTCTGACAACATGACCAAAGTACATTCTTGCTTCTCAGGAGCATTCTGACTATACTTCCTTCAAGACAGATTTGTTCACTCTTCTAGCAGTCCATGGTACATTCAGTAATCGTCAACAACATCATAATTCAAATGTATCAATTTTTCTGTAGTCTTCCTTATTCATTGCCAAGCTCTCACATGCATATGAAACTATTGAAAATATCATGACTTGGGTCAGATTCACCTTAGTTTTAAAAATCACCTATTTGCTAGGATTTCCAACACATATTTTTGGAAAACACAATTCAATCCATAATACACTTTATCAAAACAACTCACCTCACTTTGTAAAAGAGAAACTGAGAACCAGAAAGGAGAAGTAATTTGCTCAATATCACAATCTGCCGCTTACAAAGTTGGAGTGGATTCCAGTTTTCCTGATTCACAATCCAGCACTTTTCCTACTATACAGATGTGGCACCAGAGTTGAAAACCCTGGTATTTTCTCTTACATACCCCACCAGGAAACAGGAGAAGTAGGAATAGTTCCAAACTCATTTCTTCTACAACCCCTAGTGAAATGACTTACACTTTTTTCAAAAGTATCCACTCTGGCGTAGTGTCTAAGGCATGTGACTGCTAACCAGAAGGCTGGAGGTTCAAACCTACCAGCCATTCCTTGGAAGGATGGTTGGGCAATCTACTTCCGTAGTGATACCACCTCGGAAACCCAAGGAGGGGTCGCTATGAGCCCAATCCAACTCCAGAGCAGTGTGTTGCATTGTTTGCATTATTCTGTATTGAGCTGTGGAGAAAAGATAGATATACTTCCTAAGAATTCACCCCTGACGCTTCTTCAGGGAGCCTCCTTGGCGTTCATGGATGTTCTTAGCAAGGACAGAAGGAGGAAGATATGGGAAAGAAAAATATGGATACTCTGATTACAGACCCTCAATACTCAGAACAGTAGAGCCAGGTGAATAAACAATGAAAACCTGAAGGAAGTGTTTCCAAAGGAAACATGCACCAGGAATTCCCAAAGGGGGAAATGGATAAGATCACACCCCCATGGTGTTGGTCTAGAAGTACTTTTATGTAAGTACCCATCTTCTTCAGGAATTGGCTGAATAAACTTGCACTGCCATTAAGTCTCAGTGGGCATTGGGCTAGGCCATTTCTCCTTGTTTTTACCTTAAAAACCGCTTCTTCTAAAAAGAAGAGGTTTAAATAGAAGTTTTGTGCCCCTCACAGCCCTACTAGTTTGTTCTTCTCTAAAGTCACTGAAAAATATTTTATAGGGTAAGAGTTGTGGTGAGAGATCAACACCAGTGTCC
>NW_006921780.1:1247136-1248443 GCF_000298275.1 Orycteropus afer afer | reverse complement strand
TTGCAAGGAGATTTCTCATTCAGCTTCTCACTCTGATCACTACTAAACTCAACACCATATGAACACAATCAAAACCACACTACCAACATTTCTGTCTGTGTTGAGTATCTCCACCTCCATTACTTTCACCACCACCTTGACCCTCACCATGCCCATGATCATTTATCCATTGATTCAATCGTTGTTTACTAAATGAGTCTTTCTTCCATGGATCCACTGGAATAAGTTAGTGTTATGTTCTTGTTAGTTGCATTGAGTCATTGTGACTCACAGTGACACCATGTATAACAAAAAGAAACACCACCAGGTCCTACAGCATCCTCACGATCATTGCTATGCTCGAGCCCATCATTGCAGCCACTGTGATAATCCATTTCATTGAGGGTCTTTCCCTTTTTCCCTGACCCTCTACTTTACCAAGAATGACATCCTTCTCCAGGGACTGGTACCTTCTGACAATATGAACAAAGTAAGAGAGACAAAGTCTGGCCATTCTCACTTCTAATGAGCATTTTGGCTGTACTGCTTCCAAGACTAATACACTCAACAAGTAATTAATGATTTATGGAGAAAGACAGTATCTAAAATATCTGTATTAAATATCTGTGTTAAAAATTTAATCTGGAAACGTAAGTGAAAAAGTAAAATTCAAAGTTTCAGAAGTTCACAATATTATTGGTAACATTTAAAAAAAAAGTATATGTTTATTAGAAATTAAAATGAATGGATGAAAACTATATAAACTGTTGAGATTATAAGTGATTTTAAAATTTTACTCCTCTATACATTTTAGTGCGGATGTGTACATATATGTATATGTGTGTGTGTATATATATATATACATTTTATATATATATTTGCATTTGCAAATCCCACATAGTTTAGAATTTAAAATACAAGTTTTTAAGCATATGACAAAGTTGCAGTCTCATTCAAAAGAAGATAAATTTGCAAGTTAAAATTATGATGAGATAATACTTCTCAACTTTCACATTTACACAACTAGAAAAGATTGGAAATACACTTTCTTGAAGTTGCTGTGGAGACACGTACTGTGAGGAGAACAAAATGGCATAATCTGTTTTGAGGAATATCTAGCAATATTTAGCCAAATTCATGTTCATTTACACCATAAGCCAGGAATCTCCCTTGTAAGAAGTTGTATGTACATATATGAAATGATGTCTATACAATAATTCATTGTACTTCTGTTTTTTAATAGCTCAAACTAGATTTTAGCTGAAAGCAAAGAATACCAGAAAGATGTTTACTTATGTTTTATTGACTATGCAAAAGCATTTGATTTT
>NW_006921780.1:1245506-1246521 GCF_000298275.1 Orycteropus afer afer | reverse complement strand
TTGAGGCGCTTATTGATGAAGATTAAAGACTAGAGTCTGCAGTATGGATTACACCTCAATATAAAGAAAACAAAAATCCTCACAGTAGTCCAATAAACAGCTGTACGATGGATGGAGAAAAGATTGAAGTTGTGAAAGATTTCATTTACTTGGTTCTACAATCAACACCAATGAAGCAGCAGTCAGAAGATGTACCACATTGGGCAAATCTGCTTCAAAAGACCTCTTTTAAGTGATGAAGGACAAAGATGTCTCCTTGACGACTAAGATGCACCTAACCAAACCTATTGTATTTTCTATTGCATCTTATGCATGTGAAAGCCGGACAATTAATAAAGAAGACTGAAGAAGAGTTCATGTTTTTAAGTTGTGGTGTTGGAGAAGAATGCTGAGAGTACTGTGAACTGCTAAAAGGACTAACAGATCTGTCCTGAAAGAAGTGCAGCTGGAATGATCCTTGGAAGCAAGAATGGCCAGACTTCATCTCACCTACTTTGGTCATGTTGTCAAGAGGAACCATTCCCTGGAGAAGGATATCATGGTTGATAAAGTGGAGGGTCAATGAAAAAGGAGAAGGCCCTCAATGAGATGGATAGATACAGTGAGTGCAACAATGGGCTCTGGTACAGCAAGGATTATGAGGCTGGCACAGGACTAGGCAGTGTTTCATTTTGCTGTGCATAGTGTTGCTGTGAGTCAGAGATGACTCCACAGCACCTAACAATAAGCTGGAAGGGACCAAAGATTCTTTCTCCATAATGGACTCATTAAATTAAACCAGGATGGCACAAATAGTTAAGTGCTTGACTACTAACGAAAAGATGCTAATCCATCCAGAGGTACTTCAGAAGAAACACCTGGCAATCCACTTCTGAAAGATCACAGCCATTCAAAACCCCATGAAGTACAGTTTTAGTCTGAAACATACATGGTCACTGTGAGTCAAAACTGACTGTACAGCAACCACTTTTTGGAGTGTCTTTTCTTTAAATTGAAAATACAGTGGAATTTTATG
>NW_006921780.1:1213161-1220279 GCF_000298275.1 Orycteropus afer afer | reverse complement strand
TACCTGTTGGGATACTCTGCCCTAATGAATACCTAAAATTTATATTCTAAAAGAAAGAACCTAGAAATATTGCAAAAAGGGAAAAGATTATGGAATGAAAGGCCAGGGACGTCTGGAGCTCTAATTGGATGTAAGAAAGAGATTGTCTCTATGTGGGATTACAGGAGGAACACTTAATATCTAACATCTCATTTGACTCTTAGGAGTTAATTTATTCATTTATTCCTTCACTTATTTATAAATAAGTGAATACCAGGCACTCACACTAGAAACCAATGGTGAGATATAAACTGCCTTATGTTGTTAGACGACTATTTTTATGTCTCTGCAACAAGATTCCAAGCTCCCCAAACTCACAGAACATTATAGGACCCCTCGTGATGAGGACCCACATGGTTATTAAATAATGTGACCAAAGCCATTGTAATGGGAAGTAATATCCAGTCATTCTTTGATGCCCTCACCACAGGATGTAGTTTTCTATTGTACCCATTACTACTTCTACAAGAAAAACAACTCATGTGAAGTGAGGTTCAGGAGAAGAAAAAAGGATAGGAGCTCAAAACCAGGGCTGCAACCTAATTAAAATGTAGATTCTGATTCAGTGTGTCTTGGGTGGAAATGCAAAGTCTCAACAGTGGCTCAAACTGGAATGAACCAGTTAGAAGCTCTGCACAAAAGCAATGCACTTAGCAGGCCAGAAGGTTGGAGAATTGCACCTTGCATTTAGGGAAACATAGATTTCATGAAAGTAGGGAGTACTTCTCAAGATGACTCTGGGGATCTAAGTCAAAAGGAGATGTTGCACTTGGAGTGTTACTAATTCAACTCCCCTCACTCATAACAAAAACGAGAGAAGTATATAAAACTAAACATTCTCAAGGAAAGAAATCCCCACTGCAAAAAAGTATGTGAAAAAGCTTGAAGCAATAATGATTAAATTTATACAGTGTTTAATGTTCTATGTGTTTTACATGTGCTCACTAAATTAACTCACAAATATTCTCTGGAGAAAGATTAATTATTGTTCTCATTTTACAGATGAGGAAACTGAGGCACAGGGAAGTTCAGTGCACATAAATGGTGCAATTAATGTTTGAACAAGACAAGCTTCAAGATCCATGCTGTAACCATTACGTGCCATTCTCTCTTGGATATTAAGATGAAATTATTTATTCAACATTTAGTGTGTGTTATTTCATTTAATCCTCAGAACATTTGGTTGTAGAAAATTATTCTACTCTTTTGCAAGGAAGAGAAAACTGAGGTCAGAGAGAGATTACTTTTTTTGCCCAAGATCATGTAGGCAAAAAAAAAAAAAAAAGCAAAACTGGAATTTGGCCCAATACCTTTCCCTACCCATCTGGACCTCATTTAGGTTCTGCTTTCTTTACAAGTGTTGCAATCATAAAATCAAAACTCCCCAAACTGGAAGAAATGTGGGCATGTATCCACTCCCTGCCTCTCATTTTACAGACAGACAGAAGGAGGCTGAGGAAATCTCATAAAGGTCCCCCAACTAGCTAGAGTGGATCTAGGGCTTGAATCCATGTCTCTTTACTGCAAGTTCAGAATAATTTTTTATTTTCACTATCTACATATAAGGATGATTCTTCCTTCTTCAAATGTATGCTATGAGGATTCAATTTTTAAAAAATATATTCCACAGCACATGTCACTGTTTCTGACATAGGGTACGCATACAAAAATAAATGATTTGATTTTTTAGCAAGGAGAAATGTTAGAATGAGAGAGAAAAAATAGAGATCACTCAAGACCCGGACAGTGATCTACTCTCTGCCAAGGTTTTGGTTCTAATCTTGTCACTAATTATTGGTGCATACTTTGGCAGGTCTTAGAGACTCAATTCAACCATCATTAAAGTACAAAAGTTGAATTTGATTAGTAATTTTCAAATTCTTTTCAGCAGAGGAAATGGGTGGAGGCCGAGGAAGAAAAGAGAAGATCAGGAGTGATCAGGGCTTCACGTCCCCATTTCTACTTTCAATTTCCATTTGTTTTTTACTTTGTATGTGTGTGCTTTATATACAAGACTTGCAAAGCTTCTTGGTTTTTTGTTTTTCTTGTATTGATGTGGGTCAGATAATTTCTAAGATGTATTCTGTGATATTGGAAGAGATCTCAGACAATACCCACATCTCCAATACCCTGTTCTTGTCCCATTAGAGAATAATCTGTAGCTTCCACTTTCTAATTCCAATAGTTCTCCCCTCCACTGGGCATCCTCTGATCACTTGATAACACAAGGTCACTGGATTATGCAATCTGATGAGCTTTCTGTCTATGGGTCACTGTTTCATATCTGAAACTTGACACAAACTATTATATTAGTCTCTTTTTACCAACTTCAATTCCTACCATCTTCTCAGTCTTACTCCAAGTATCCTATCTTAACTAAAGCCACTACTCTCAGCCTTAGTGTCCATTTTCTCAGCATTGTGTTCTCTTTAAGACATTCAAACAAAACTAAACCAGTTGACATTAAATCCATACCAATTCAGAGTGTGTCAGAGGAGAACCCCATAGGTTTTCAATGGCTAATTTTCCAAAAGTAGATGACCAAGATTTTTTTCTGAGTCATTTCTGGGTGGATTCAAAACTTCTGGGTAGCAGTGAATATGTTAATCATTTGTACCACCCAAAGATGGTTCTAAGACATAGGTTCAGCTAAAATGTTTGCACTCTTCCTAGTTTCTTGTTTTTGTCTTTCCTCTTTTGTGACATTTGTCCTCCATTAGGTTGGGATGGAATCAGAGACCATACCTCCTTTTTCTCTACATATTCCAACTTTGATCAACCCAGGACTAGATGCACTTGGTTAAGTGTTAGCAGCATGTTTACCAACGATTTGATTGATTAATTTATTGGTGTTTACTTTGACTCTCACCAGATGGTTGACTAACCATGTGATTTTTATACTTACCAGAAAGTTGGGCTGTGACAGTGGAAATCATCAGAGTCCCTTCAAGATATTCCTGATTCTATCAGTGACCCTCTTCATAGCCTCCTTCACCTCTTTATTACGAAGGGTATAGATGATGGGATTGAGGAAAGGGGTAAGAAAGGCATATACCAAGGCAATAACCTTGTCTGTACCCTCGGGTCGACTCCCGGGTGAACTCACATACACTGTGAAGGCAGAACCATAGAATAGAGCTACTACAGTCATATGGGATGAACAGGTAGAGAGGGCTTTCGCACGACTGGCAGCTGAGGGTAGTTTCAGCACAGCTTTCAGAATGCCCCCATATAGTCCCAAAATGAGCACAAAATTGCACCCAGTGGCTACACCAATCACTGTCCCATGGACATGAGTATGCCAGCCTGTGTCCACACATGACAACCGCATTAGTGGTGCCAGGTCACAAAAGTAATGGGCCATGTCCTTAAAGCAGAAAGGAAGAGTGGCTGTGAGGCTGGCTGGCACAACTGCCGCTGAGAAGCCAGCCACCCAAGTGGCCCCTGCTAGCCATAACTGTACCTGTCCACTCATGAGTGCATGGTAGTGGAGTGGGTGACAGATGGCAAGGTAGCGGTCCAGCGCCATGACACCCAGAAGGTAGCACTCAGTCATGCCTAAGGAGTGGAAGACATACAGCTGGAAGAAGCATGCAGCAGATGAGATGGGTGAACGTCCATGGAGCAAGGTATGCAGCAGGGTGGGCACCGTGGTGCTGACGTACCAGAGCTCCAAGAAGGACAGGATACTGATGAAGAAATACATGGGTGTGGATAGTCCAGAATCTGCTTGGACCAGGACAATGATGAACAGGTTCCCTGCCAGAGTAAGGAGATAAATACATAAGGCACCTAAGAAGGCAAGAGGTTGCAGAGTTGCAGTGATGGTGAAACCAGCAAGGATGAAACTTTGGGTCCAAGTACGGTTGGCATGATCCATCTTTCCCAGTATTGAGTAGCAATCCAGGCTTCTTCTTTGATTCAGAAAATGTTTGTAGTGCCAAGGATGTAGAATGCGAGCATCTGAAAGGAACTGAGATATTATCTAACCAACACTCCTCACCTTGAAGTAGAAGTAAAGACCACAAAGCAGAAATGGTTGGCCTCCTATCATAGAGTCTATTGGTGACTGAGCTAGAGCTAAAAAGCAAGACTCCTAATTCTCCAGCTTATCCTTTTTACACCACTGGGATCCAGAGACTCAGACAACTATACTTCTTCTCTACTCCACCTTCAGGAAACAGAAGAGATAGGAAAATTCTTACCTCTCTCTCTCCTATAATTCCCAACGATATAATAACCAGTAATATTTTGCTGTTAGAAGAGAAAAATGTCCCCCTAAAAAGTGACTTTTGAAACCTCTGTAATTTGGAAATTGTTTTTTTTAAGGACTAGAAGAAGAAGAGGTGGGAAAAGAAAGAAATACAGAAACTCTGAAAACAATCTCTGAAGGCTCAGGTCCATACTGTCTAATGATATCTCACCTGGTGAACACACTATGCCTTATAAAAATCATTGCTTAAGGAGGCATGTACCAGGAAGTCTCAAAGAGAAAACCAGTGATGCCCTATGTCCCTTTTGGCCCCTAGGTCTTGTTTTAGAAGCCTTGTAGTATAAAAGAAAGAGTTTTCTCTGAAGTCATGGACTTATCTTTGTGAATTTGCTTTGGCACTAACTGACAATGCATATTGAGAAACTTCACTTAATTTCAACTTCCTCCTTTCTAAGATAAAGAAGGTTTAGGTATATGGTTTCTAAGTTTCTTTCAGAAGGAATAATATATGATTCTTTAAAGTCACCAAAAAAATATTTATGGAGAGGGACTGCCAACACCAATGTTCTTAGAGTTTTCCTTCTACAACCTAATAGGCCTCTCCCAGTCAAAATCTTCTAGTTCTCTTCTTCAACTACTCTCACCTCTGCTGCACCATCCCTGCCATTACCTGACTGTCTTGTGACTTCTTCCTCAGTGTCCTTTCTACTCTTAAGACACTTCCCTTCTTATATTTCATACTCCTGGAAGTCTGGCCTCCCAGGGCCTTCTCGCTGTGTATTTATTATCTGGGTCTGCCAGCTGTGACAAGTTCTCAAAAGGGGTTCCTCTGGGACAGGAAAGTGGGCATAGGGAAGTGTAACAAACTTAACTGTGCAAACCTCCTTGTTGGGCTCTGATATTCAACACCAGAGACGGTGCCTCCTTTGGGCCACGAGGGGTTTTGCAAGTCCCACATCATTTTGCATGGTATGAGATGATCCATCTTGTATGTTATGGTGGTTATGTTTGTGTGTCAACTTGGCTGGACCTGGTTGAGTGGCTGGGCAGCTGGTAGTAGTTATTCCCCATGATGAGACTGGCAATCAACTCCATGGTGGGATCTGCCACAAGCAGCTGAGTAGCTGCCTTTGGGATGTGGTCTGCTTCCTGTATATATAAGGAGAAGCCTTTGGGAATGGTCTCTAGTATATGGCATGCTTGGACTCTGCATGTAGCTGTGTTGTTGTTCAGCAGCCTGCTATGCTCTGCCAAACTTGGGACTTAAAATGAACTTGAATTAATGGCCTGTTGTGTGGTTTGGTAACATCCGGACTGTGCCTTTTTACTTGTCAACCCTGGACTTGTTAGCCTCAGCAGCCAGCAGCTGTCTGAGTGAAGAAAAGCCTCTAGCTTCAGTGGGCCAGGGGCTGGAGGCAGAGCTGAAGCCCAATGCTGAAGGGTTTTTGCCCAGCCCCTAGAGCTTGGCACTTTGAACTTGGACTTAAAGCCTCCAAATTGTAAGAATAAACTCCTGTTTGTTGAGGCCATCCCATTCGTGGTATATTCTTGTCAGAGCGGCACTAGGTAACCAGAACAATGGGCAATCTACTTCTGTACAGCTACTGTCTCAGAAACGCAAGGAGGGGTCACTATGAGTTGGATTGACTTCACAGCAGTGAAGGATTTTTTATTTCAAGTTTGTGCAAAAGCATTTGACTGTGTGGATCATAACAAATTATGGATAACAATGAGAAGAATGTGAATTCCAGAGCACTTAATTGTGCTCATGAAGAACCTGTACATTGACCAAGAGGCTGTTGTTTGAACAGAACAAGGAGATACTGCAAGGTTTGAAATCAGGGAGTGTGTCAGGGTTGTATCAACCACCCTGTTGTAACAACAACAACATGACCTAACAATCTTACATCTAAGAATTCATTTTGCAGATATGTTTGTAATATATGCAAAATGATGTATACACAAAGTTATTCATTGTAGTTCTATTTGGAATAGCAAAAGACTGAAATCAACCCAAGCACCCTTCAATGGGGGACAAGTTAAACTAAACACACAATGGTACATCATGGTACTATTTACCAAAATGAGGAGGCATTTCTGCAGTGATATGTAAAAATCTACAGAAGGCACATTAGAATATTTATATTTGTTAATTTTTGCATAAAGAAACACTACAGGGTTATAGGAAATACTAACAGAAGTTGTTTTCTAAGGCAAAGGTGACAATTGGGGGCTGACATAGGGTGAAAAGGAACAGATAGGCCTGGGGGTTGACATGTACCTTTTTAAGAATATTTTGATTTTTGAATAATATAGGTATTAGGTGCAAATCAAAAGATTAGAGGTTTGAGTCCATCCAGAGACACCTCGGAAGAAATACCTGGAAATGTACTTGTGAAAAATTAGTCATTGAAAACACTATGGATTGAAATTCTACTGTGACACACATGGGGTCACCATAGTTAGAGCAAACTTGATGACAACTGGTATTATCTATTGAAACACAAACTTTAGTTTTAAAAATATATGTCAATACAGTGGCATAGGAGGCTATCATTAGAACAGAACAAGAGGTTACTGCATAGTTTAAAATCAGGAAAGGAGTGTGTCAGGGTTGTATCCTTTCACCATGCTTATTCAATCTGTATGCTGAGCAAATAATCCAAGAAGCTGGACTCTATGAACACAACATCAGGATTAGAGGAAGACTCATTAACAATGCACAATATGCAGATGACACAAACTTGCTTGCTGAAAGTGCAGATGACTGTGATGGTTGGAGCTGTGTGTCAACTTGGCTGGACTACAAGTCTGTGTGGTTTATGCAGTTGTGATGTGGTTATTTCCATGATGGGATCAGAAGAAT
>NW_006921780.1:1211094-1212196 GCF_000298275.1 Orycteropus afer afer | reverse complement strand
TGAAATTACCAATCCAGAATGGTGTCTGAAGTTAGAGTGAGGGCATTGATTGAGAAAAAATGGAATCCTGAACCTGGAATGAGGGCATATGGGAAGATAGCCAGGAAGATCAGGATATGGAGCCTGTCAATTCTGTTGAAGCCCTCCCATCTGAAGGGATTACTGTAAAACCATTATCCCTTCCACTTCAGTTTGATGGGATTAACCCAGCTGTTCCTTCTGGGTCATTGCCTGAGGCAGGGGCCATGGAAGACATCCCTGAATGTTCCCAGGAACTTCCCCAACCACCCATTGTTGCTGCTAGGCCTATAACTAAAGTTAAGTCCAAGCGAGCCCTAAAAGGTGAAATACAAAATGTGGCTGGAAAGGTGGCTTGCTACACCTGAAAAGAACTACTTGATTTTGCTAATATGTACAGACAGAAACCTGGAGAATATTTATGGGAATGGCTACTGAGGGTGTGAGATAATGGTTGGTGCAAGGAATGTAACATAGGATCAGCCTGATTTTATTGATTTAGACCCACTGAGTACATTCTTCATTCAATGTTTCAGCTTGACAGGTTAGGAAAAGATCTAATAGTTTACTTGGTTGGCTTACTGAAGCATGGATTATGTGGTGGCCTACCTTTAGTCAAGTTGAAGTACCAGACCTGCCTTGTATAATGTAGTAGAAGATATCCAGAGGCAGGGAGACTGACCTGTTAGAATGGATTTATCAGATTAGACCCCTAGAGCTAGAAATGGAGAATCCAGAAAACATGACTTTCACCAGTATGGTGAGGAATAAATTTGTGAAAGGAGCTCCAGCATCCTTGAACACTGCTGTGATTGCTATTTTATATAAACCAGATTTGACAGTGGGAGCTGCCCTAATTGAACTAAGACACTTAATTACAATGGGGCTGATTGGACCCTATGGTAGTAGGGGCCAAGTGGCAGCAGTTAATCGACAAAGGCAAGGTGGGTATGGTTACCCTAATAGACAGCAGAGTCAGAACAGTAATCAGAATAGTCTGACTCATATGGAATTATGGCATTGGCTACTTGCACATGGTGTTGCTAGTAGTGAAATACATGGCAAACCTACTAAATATTTACTT
>NW_006921780.1:1208694-1209954 GCF_000298275.1 Orycteropus afer afer | reverse complement strand
TATCAATGACTCTAGACTTATTGGTGAGACATATGCATGCTAGAGGTTGGGAAATTAACTCAACAAAAATTTAGGCACCTTCCACCTCAGTGAAATTTCTAGAGGTCCAATATTGTGGGCATGCCTAGATATTCCTACTAAAGTGAAGGATAAGTTATTGTATCTGGCTTCCCCCACAACTGAAAATGAGGGATAACATCTGGTGGGCTTCTTTGGATTTTGGAGGCAACATATCCCTCACTTGGGTGTGTTACTTCGGCCTATTTATTAAGTGACTCAGAAAGCTGTTAGTTTTGAGTGGGGCCCAGAATAACAGAAGGCTCTGCAACAGGTTCAGGCTGCCCTGCAAGCTACTCTGCCACTTGGGTCATATGATCTGGCTGATCCAATGGTGCTTGAAGTGTCTGTGATAGATAGAGATGCTGTTTGGAGTCTTTGGCAAGTCCCTGTTGGTGAATCTCAACACAGTCCCTTGGGATTTTGGAGCAAAGCCCTGCCATCCTCTGCAGATAACTACTCTCCTTTTGAAAAACAGCTTTTAGCTTATTATTGGGCTTTAGTAGAGACTGAATGCCTAACCATGGGCTGCCAAGGCACCATGACACCTGAGTTGCCCATCAGGAACTGGTGTTGTCTGACCCACAGAGTCATAAAGTTGAATGTGCACAATCATTAAATGAAAGTGGTGTATCAGAGATCAGGCTCAAGCAGGACCTGAAGGCACAAGTAAGTTGCATGAGGAAGTAGCCCAAATGTGTATGGTCTCCACTCCAGGCACATTACCTTCCTTCTCCCAGTCTGCACCTATGGCCCCATGGGGAGTTCCTTATGATCAGTTGACTGAGGAAGAGAAAACTTGTGCCTGGTTTACAGATGGTTCTACACAATATGCAGGCACCACTCGAAAGTGGACTACAGCAGCACTATAGCGCCATTCTGGGACTTCCTTAAAGAACAGTGGTGAAGAGAAATCCTCCCAATAGGCAGAACTTCGAGCTGTGCATATGGCTGTTCACTTTGCATGGAATAAGAAATGGCCAGATATGCAATTATATATGGATTCATGGACTGTGGCTAATGGCTTGGCTGCATGGTCTGGGACTTGGAAGGAGCATGATAAGGATATATGGGGAAGAGGTATGTGGATAGATCTCTCTGACTGGGCCAAAGGAGTAAAGATATTTGTGTCTCATGTGAATGCCCACCCAAAGGTGACCTCAGCAGAGGAGGACTTTAACAATCAGGTGGCTAGGATGACAC
>NW_006921780.1:1205250-1205944 GCF_000298275.1 Orycteropus afer afer | reverse complement strand
TTCCAGTATATTTATGGACATCCTGGGAAAAGAGACACTCTTCTGTGGATCGGGATTCTGTTGTGCTGCCTACAACTGTCCGTGAGTGAACAATCGACCGTTCAGCCTGGAGATCTTGGATTCGTCATTCATTGGAGTCCACAGCCAGTATACTGCCTGCCAACCTTGAGCTCCTCAGCCCCTGCAGCTGCATGAGTCAGGAAAAGCCTCCAGCTTGATGTTTGATCCAAGGATTTTGGACTTGCCAGCTTCTATAAGTGTGTGAGCCATTTTCCTAAGATAAATTTCTCTTTCTCTATATATATAAGCTTTACTTGTTTTGTTTCTCTAGAGAACCCAGTCTAACACACTGACTTGAAGCACTTACTGATGAAGATTAAAGACTATAGTCTGCAACAAGATTAAAGACTACAGTATGGATTACATCTCAACATAAAGAATTCTGGATCAATAAGCACAACTGGACCAATAAGCAGCATCATGATAAGTGGAAAAAAGATTGAAGTTGTCAAAGATTTCATATTACTTGGTTCCACAATCAACACCCATGGAAGAGCAGTCAAGAAATCAGATGACGTGTTGCACAGATTTTCACAGCCAAATCTGCGGCAAAAGACCTCTGTAAAGTGCTGAAGAGCAAAGAAGTCTCTTTGAAGACTAAGGTGCCCCTAACCCAAGCCATGGCATTTTCAAT
>NW_006921780.1:1196574-1200225 GCF_000298275.1 Orycteropus afer afer | reverse complement strand
TTGAATGTAAAATAAGCTCTTAAAATTAAATAAATAAAAGGATTGAGTCTCCCATTTATCAGCCCTTTTATCCTTTTCCCACTGACTCTGGTCTATTACTAATTATTGAGCCCATCTCCCTACCTATGTTTATATTAATCCTTTGGCTAGAATGTCCTCCTCCTTCTCCTTTCACCTGGTCATGAATACCAGATCCATCATGTACATTGTGATCCTGGACTAGTTACGTACATAGACTTTCTGACCCTCAGTATTTTTCATGTATAACTTTATAGTCGTTGCATCAGGCTGTTGATGAATATAATACTGCTGTTACTATGGATGTTGCTGGTGGTAAATACGTAGGCATTAAATTAAATTACTGATGATTTATTTGAATGGACTGAAAGATTGGGTAATTTTGAATGCCATTTCACCTGGTCTTAACTCAGAAAGGCTGGACAATATTAGAAACACCCTTCCAGTGCAATAGGCACAGAGCCCTTTGGTACAATGAAGTCCTACTCTTGTTCTGAGTAAGCTACTTCAGCTTCAGGCAACTATTGCAAAATAAAAAAAAAAAAAAAATGCATAGGGTTCAACTCATAGTAACCCTGCAAGACTGAGTGAAACTGCCCTACAGAGTTTCCAAGGCTCTACATCTTTACAGAAGGAGTAGCTGGTGGGTTCAAACAGCAGACCTTTAGGTTAGCAGGTGAGCTTTTTAACACTGTGCCAACAGGGCTCCTTTGTTGGAAAAACAGGGAATAATAACATGTACTCTATCTTACCTTGCCTCAAAGGGAGGCACTACTGAACTGTGTGTGTGCTTTGTGGATGCTAGAGAGCTGCCAGTAGGAGTTCTGTGAGTGGGGAGGAGAGAACAGAAGCAGGTGCACCTCTGCTCAGAAGCTGGGCAGCACTAGATGAGCCTACAGATCTTTGAGCAGTGCATCCAAAACAAGTCTAAATACCCCTCCTTCTCAGTCCAATCTCAGGAAGTTATGGGAACATGCATAGACCTAGCCAGCCTGAGGGCTTCAGCTTTCACTTCCCTGTGGCCAAGCAGAGAAGCCATGTTCCAATGCGGGAGTATCACTGCCACACATAACCAGTGTGTGTGTGAGGCAGGGGGTGGGGGGGGGGGTGGGGCCTCGATCCTGACATGTCCCAAAAGGGAAGCCTGAGAGCCAGACTTAACCAGCTAAGGGAATCCTCCCATAAAACTTTTCTTCTGAGCAACTCAGGGGAACAGAGTAAAGTGCTAACAAGTTTGCTAATGAGAAGGCAAACAAGCTGCTTAATTGAACTGGGGAAGCCAGAGGAGAAGGCAAGGGGATTGCTTCCAGGAGGGCACTGTGCCAGCTTAATGAAGCACAGCCTCAACTTCAGTAATTATCAGCATTTTCTCTGCAGAGACCACTTTCAACACGAGTCCTGGAGCAGGGAGCTTTGGAGAGGCCCCAGCTTTCTCCTCTGGGCTCCCTCAATTAATGCTAATTGGGAACCTGGGATATCAGACCAGGATGTCAAAGAAGCAGCTCTAGGATTCAGCTCCTTCCCCAGGCCTGGGGAAAGCCCCTTCCCCAGTCCTGGTCTGGAGACACAGGCCTCCCAGCTTCACCTGAACCATGTGGAAGTGCATCCATTTCCTGCACTAGATGGGGAGCACTCGGGAGGTGGGGATTGGGGGGCAGGAGGGCTAAGTTTTAATCTCAGCTCTACCCCCAACTAGCTCCAACTCAAAGCAGGTCACTCACCTTCCCTGGCTTCATTTTCATTTTCTTTTTTAAAAAAATATATATAAAATTAGATAGGACTCGATGGATTGTATAGTTTTATTGAACTGTAATTTTACAAACTATGATTCATGATGTGATATTTATTCTGATATCCGTGTTAAGAGCATTGAGAACCAAGAATTTAGTCACCTGGCTTCTACTTTAAAAAACAAACAAAAAAAGCTGTTTGAGCATGAGGGAAGAAGTAGGGGATACGAGAGTAAAGTAAGTAATGTCTCCAAAAAAACCAACCAAAAAGAGAAAGAGAAAAAAGAGGGTGTATGTCATCTGAGTTCAAACAAAGGAGGGAGCTGCCATTCTTGTTTCCTCTTTCAGAATATTTTAAAGCTATCATTTCCTTTTTTGAAAAAAAACTATCATGTTCTTCAGCCAAAAAAAAAGGCAGTTCTGACCTGCCTGTCTGTATATCTCTGCTTGTCCATGTGCCTCTGCCATGACTCCCAGGACTACCAGGAAATCAGAACACAAGTGCAATTTTTAATGTTGATAAGAACAACGTTGTAGTAGAAAATGCAGTCAGAAAACATGGGGTTTGAAATCTAATTCCAGAAATCAGCAGTTACAATATTTAGTGTAATTTAGCTAACTCCCTCTTGAATCATTTGCAAAATGAGAAATATTGATAACACCTGCTGGTAAGGCTGTTGAGAGAATCAAATAAGATCGTTTATATTGCCATATAGTAGGTACTATAGGAATAAAATCTAATTTTCTTGATTGTGATTATTAGCAGCATACTTAAAAGTTGATTCCTTACACATAAGAGTATCAGTTTGTCGAGGAGTTCAACAAAGGGCTAAAATCGCAAACAAGTTTTAGGTCTGTGGAGTACAGCGCCCCTTCAGGAGCCCTGCAGCTACCCACAGACCAAGCTGCTTAGAAGTGGTCAGAAATGCTTCTGAAACTGACATTCAGTTGTCTTTGAAGAGCTGAACTCCTTTCTGACAAATGGCAAACAGACTAGATACCCTGAAGAGAACTCAGCTGGAGACTTTATAGTAGCTTAACTAATGTATACCAGCCTTAGTGTGTTTGGGGAAGAACCAGAGGCTATGAAAAGGACCCTGATTAAAGGCTGGCACAGAGCAGAAGTTCAATTAATAATCTAGTGTCTGTTTTCTTCCCAGTTACAAAGGCTCACATCACTGCAACTCCCACCCACAGGTTTGCATGCCAGCTTTAGTCTTCTTGTTTGTTCTATTGTATCAAAATTTTCAGTTACCTTCAAATACCTTAAAACAATCATTTTTATTAGCAGAAATTAAAAGAAGTACAGAATGAAAAATAAATAAAATATGGGGTGGAAACTTTGAAAGAAATGACAATATTTCATTTAGTTTCACCTTACCAAAGAAAGAAGAAAAACACACACAGACACAAAAGTTAATTTAATTGTTGTTTTTTATTTTGCATAAGGTGGGATTTTGTGCATGATTGCGTTTCGTTTAGTTGAACCAATATTTATTAATCATCTTAATATATGTCAGACAACTGGTGGCACAGATATGAAAAGTAATACATGAATCTTCCTCTCAGGATTCCTTCAATACAGAGGGAATACAGACAAGCAAACAGAAAATGTCAATATAATATGATAATGTTAGGAAATGGAAATATACTGGGTGTATGGAAAGAGCCAAAGGCAAGCCTTTGCCCAATCTGTGTGAACCAACAACCTTTAGGTTAGCAGCTGACTGCAAACCACTTGAACCACTCAGGGACAAAGTATGAACCTCTTAAAAAAGAGAAGTAGCATTCTCTCACTCTCTGGCCCAAACCCCTTATTGGTGTTTTGAGGACTACAGAGCATCTACTGGGTTGTACTGTAGCAAAAGCAGCAGAACCTGCCAGGGTTTTAGAGATTGCAGAG
>NW_006921780.1:1193209-1196154 GCF_000298275.1 Orycteropus afer afer | reverse complement strand
TTTGTTTGTTTGTTTTGCTTTGTTTTTTGGTTTGCATTCATATTACAAATTTAAACTGCACTAGTTAAGGAAATCCCCTTCTGTTCTAAACAGTCATTGTGTTCTTAAAAGTTAACCATTGAGTCAGTTCTAACTCATGGTGACCCTGTGTACAATAGAACAAAACACTGCCCAGTCCTGTCCCATCCTCACAATCATGGCTACATATGAGCCCATTGTTGCAGCCACTGTGTCAATTCATCTCATTGAGGGTCTTACTCTTTTTTGCTTAATCTCTACTTTACCAAGCATGATGTCCTTCTTCAGGGACTGGTCCTTCCTGATAACATGAAGAAAGTAGGAAAGAAAAGTATCTCCATCCTTACCTTCTAAGGAGCACTCCAGCTGTACTTCTTCCAAGATATTTTTTCATTCTTTTGCCAGTTCTTGGTGTATTATTTTGCCAGTTCTTGGTGTATATTCTTCACCAACACCGTAATTAAAAAGCATCAATTCTTCTTCAATCTTCCTTATTTAGTCTCCTGCTTTTGCATGTATATAAAGAAATCAGAAATACTAAGTCCTGGTCAGGCACACCTTAGACCTCAAAGTGACATCTTTGCCTTTAACACTTTAAAGAGGTCTTTTATAGCAGATTTCCCCAGTGTGATACATCTTTGGATTTCTTGATTGCTTTTTTCTTGGGTGTTAATTGTAGATCCAATAAAATGAAATCCTTGACGGTTTCAATCTCTTCTCCATTTATCATGATGGTGCTTAGTGGTCCAGTTGTAAAGATTTTTATTTCCTTTATGTTAAGGTGTAATCTATGCTGAAGGCTGTAGCCCTTGATCTTCATCAATAATTGTTTCAAGTCCTCTTTGCTTTCGGCAAAGTTTTACTATCTGCATATCATAGGTTGTTAATGAATCACCTCCAATCTGGATACCACATTCTTTTTCCTTAATCCAGCTTCTTGGATTATTTGTTCAGTATACAGATTGAATAAGTGTGATGAAAGGATACAACCCTGATGCACACCTTTCCTGATTTTAAACCACACAGTATCCCCCTTATTGTGTTTGAATGACAGCCTACTGTTCTATGTATAAGTAAATTTAATATTCTTCACAATATTATCCATAATTTGTTATGATCTACACAGTCAAATGCATTTGCATAATGAATAAAACATAGATGATCACCTCAGGTTGCAGGGTACTCAAAATACCACTGGAAAAAAGCTGCCTCTTTAAAGTAGATCAACCTTGATATGAATGGAGTAAAGCTTTTGAGATCTTCATGTGGTGATATGCCCAACTCAAAATGAGAAGAAACAGCTGCAATCATCCATTAATAATCATAATATGATTTATTTAATAATTTTTAAATAGAGAGATTATCCTGTATTATCTAGGTGGGACCAAATGCCATCTCATGTGTTCTTATGAAAGAAAGACGGATTTAACACACACAGGAGAAAAGAAAATGTGAACATGGAGGAGAGAGAAATTTGAAGATATTGTCTTCAAAAATTGGAGTGATTCAGTCATAAATCAAGGAGAGCTTGCAGCCACCAGAAACTGTTACAGGCAAGAAATATGTTCTTCTCTGGAGCCTCACAAGTGAGAACAGCTCTGTTGATACCTTGATTTTGGCCCAGTGACACTGATTTTAGACAACTGGGCTCCAGAGCTGTGAGAGAATAAATTCCTATTGTTTGGGTCACCAACGTAGTGACAACTTGTTACAGTGATAATAGAAAACTAGTGCAGGGATTATGTTGTAAGAATGGAGAATCTTTAAAAGCATTTAAAGCAGTAAGTGAACACCTCCATTTTTTTTTTATATATAGACTTTAAAAATAGTATGGGCTTTATCTAAGAATAAAAACATAATTTCAATGTATCATGTTGCTAGTCCAGGTGGCAGATATGGTGGAGCAATGAAATTGAAGTTCTTGAGAAGGAAACCAGAGAGGCACATTGATCAAGTGACTGATTTCAAGGTGAACATCTGAATTAGCTTGGTCAGTCTAAGTTCCTTGACTTACTCCTGCTTTCATGGGTTTATCCAGAAAGTTTCCAGATCCAGGTATTCATTTGCCCTCAGGAAAAATCGATTCACAGAACTAGGAATTTCACTATACAAATTATATAAAAAGTACCCAAAGACATGGTCCCTAAGCTAAAAGAATTTATGAATTAAAACAGAATGTTGGAATTCATACTATACACTGAGTGGTGTCATCAAGAGACTGTACTGAAGAGGCCCAGAGGAGTGACAGTTCAATATGGAAGTTTCCATAAGTCCAGAAAGAAACAAGTTCCCATTAAGTTGACTCCAGCTTAGGGCAATTTCATTATCAGAGTAAAACTGTGCTACATAGTGTTTTCAGTGCCTAATTTTTTGGAAGTAGATCACGAGGGCTTTCTTCTAACGTGTTTCTGGGTCGAATCAAACCTCTAACTTTATGGTTAGCAACCAAAGGCTTTAACTGTTTGCATCACCCTGAAGACAAATATTCAAGCAAGTCCAAGAGGCTATATAGAAGTTAATAAGAGAAAGAAAGGTGGGAATGGATTTCCAAGTAGCATGAAGGGCATTAGCAAAGTCAGGAGGCCTGCAAAACAATATGTTCTATATATTTCTAGAGCTTAAGACACAAGAAATAGAAAAGTAAAGAAATAGATTATTTAAGGACTTCTAAACTATGATAAAGAACAAAAAAATTTTTTTGAGGTAAAAAAGGTAAGGATTCAAAACAGAGTCATGGCTTTACAGAAAGATAATTGGCTGCCTGGAAAGAACTAGTTAGTGGAAGGAAGCCTAGAAGGAGGAAAATAAATGATTGTTAAAATAATCAAAGGCCCCAAAAGTAAATGCTTCAATTCTGCACAGAAGGCAATTAGCAGTCCAGCAAAGTGCCATGTGCTCCAAGCTTCAGGGAGAGAGAATATTAATCA
>NW_006921780.1:1187590-1192904 GCF_000298275.1 Orycteropus afer afer | reverse complement strand
CTGACCTTAGGGTTACCAGCAAAATGCTTTATTCACTACGCCACCCGAGCTCCTTTCAGCCTTAACAGAGGGTGGGAAAAGGAAGTAGGGACTTTGACATAATTCATAGTCTACATACAACTATTTCCAGATCTCCTTCCATCACACACACTCCAGACTCAACTCAATTACCATTATTAACAGGGAAGAATTTCTTAGAACTTCTGAATGCAAAAGTTCTCAACCCACTCCACAGTTACACAACTGGTGCTGTGGTGATTGTATTTCCTCTTGTCACACATATCCATTGACAACATGTTGTCATGGACCACTCCCTCTCATCGACATATCCAGTCCTTTAAATTCTATATAATTGTGCAACACTGCCTCCCATTTTTCTCTTGTAGGCTCAGCCATAACTTGAAAGATGGAAAATGAATATAAGAAAATTATACTACTAAAAAGATTAGGACTCATCAATTATTATGACTTTAACATAGTTAAGTCCTTACTGACCCTTGATTTGCATTTGATGAAAAAAATACAGGAAGAATATAATAGAATTAAAGTTGCTGACTTGATGAAAGTTCCAAGGTGCTGCCTGAGTGGAAAAACTAATAGAATTGTTTGAAGATATCAAAGAATTCAAAAAAGATGTTATTGAAACAATGCATAGAAGAGCAAAGTCAAAAGGTAGTAGGGGAGATAGCCTCACTCCAACCAACTCTGCACTCACCAAACCTTGAGTAGAACTTTGCCTTGATCACTGTTGATATGTCCTTTTCCCTACTTAAGACTCAGTAGCCACAATAATGGTGGAACTTTAGATGCCAACCAGTTTTACAACTTAGGTATTTCCCTTTCCTGTAATGAGAATTGATGTATTTTGGAGGGTATATTTGTGGTTCAGATAAACAACAAAAGGCAAAAAGAATGAATGAGAAAGTCCAAGATTAGCAGTATGTTGGAAAAGATAGAAAATGACCACAAAATTATAAAAAAATTATGCTTCATTAAAAAATATTTACATTTATGCAATTATTGTACCTGCTTTGTTATGTAACTATTTACTTCATCATTATTATTCGCTCTAGCTCTGGTGGCTTAATACCTAGTGCATTTGACTGCTAACCAGAAGGCTGGTGGTTCAAACCCACCAGCCACCCCTCGGAAGGAAGATTGGGTGATCTACTTCCATAGATCCTTGGACCCAAGGAGGGGTCGCTATGAGTCCAATCAACTTGATGGCAGTGAGTTTGTTTTTTGTTTGTTTGTTTGTTTAAGTCTTCATTCGATACTGAAAACAATTAGTGTGAAACAAAAATCTACTCTCAGAAAAGAAAAACACAGCCAAGGAGAAGCTTGTAACCAAAAGAAGAAGGTTTCTCAGGAAGAGAGTCAGCCTCCCTGTCCTTCAGGAGTCAGCACATCTGCAGCTATGGATCACCTCCGCTACCTCCCCAAATCTCACGACCAACTGGATCCTCCACTTCCTTAAATGAGGTATGTACTTCCTGTTCCTTTTTACCTCCATTTTCTTCTACTAAAAATTAGGAATCAAACCTCAAAATTCTAATTTCATGTTCTACCTAAAAATAACTCCAATAATGAATCAAAAATCAAATGTGTATGTGAGAATTTACTACCTTTTAATATTTTGTTGTCACAGTGGATGCTTGATGAAGTTGGCATTATTTCTGATCTCGAAAGGTTTTTTTCTCTTTTTGTTGTTTCAGGTGGGGAGTGAGAGAGGTGCAGCATCCCCAACAGTGTAAGTGAACACAGCAGCATGCCCATTGTCTAATGCTCCAGTCTGTTGCATATTCATTCCCTTTGCTCACTGACCCATTAACATTTCTTCAACACACCATGTTCCCTTCTTCTTCAGTGTTTTACTCACCATGTTTCTCCTAACTGGAAATTTCTTAATTTGACCAAACCTGTCTACTCTTTGGGTACCAAATTGGATATCCTTCCTCAAGGATTCCCTCCTGAGACTACACACAGACTATGTGAAATGTTCATGTGTTCATTGTGGAAAGATTTTATGTTTTACTTTTTACAACTATGACAACTGTAGTTAATAAATGGTTTTCTCCCCCTCCTGACTATGACCTCCAAGGGTAGAGCTACCCTCTTAACCCTGGGAACCGATATAATCTAGTGACTCACAGGAAGCTCTCAGTACATACATTTATTTAATGCAATAATGAAAACTAAGTACTAAGATATGAGTCAGCATAGGTAATGAAGGAAACAATGCAGATCATCTAATGCAGTAAGGAGGTGATATGCATCATATGGAGGCTGACAAGATGCAAAAAAAACAAACGAAAAAGAGATTGAAGTTGAAGACGGAGAGGAGTGGGAGAAATAAAGGCAGAAAAGAGGCCATACACCAAGACCTGGAAATGAAAGGAAAGAGCTGCATTTTATATTTGCATTTCTGTTTATTCTTTTTAGATTTTGCTGCTCTCAATAGGGGACTACTAGTCGGGGCCGACTCGACGGCACATAACAACAACAACAACAACAGTCTTTTGCTATATTTCTTATCAGTGTCAGTCTAATAACACGTAAAACTCCAATGATTCTTTTTCTACATGAGGATGTTTTATATTTCTTTTCTCTTTTTTTTCACATGGAATTAGAAAGATTATGGGCCATAGAAGAAAACCATAACACCTAAAACAATGTCTCTCTCGCCCCCTCTCTGCCTCTCTTTCTTTCTCTCTTCCTCTTCCCAATTAAAACATGATTATTTTAAAAACTAGAAAGATATTTATAACCAACCAAGCAAGCAAAGAAGGTTAACTTTAAATTGCTTAACACCCGACCATCAAGATATTACCAAGTTTCTTCCACATTCTCAGGTATTTCTCTTCATAAGCATATTTATAAATTTCCAAAAATGAGGTCATACAATGATCAGTATTCTTTCACCTGTTTTGTTAATCTAATATACCAGGACTATATTTCCAAAATGTTCCCATTGATATTTTGGCTTAGTATGTTTTGTGGTCAATTTTCTTCTGCTACTCAAGTTTTTCACTCTTTAATTTTCTTTGGAAATTTAAATCATTACAGTGTATATTTGAATTTATATTAATTCTTATCTGTCACTTAAGTTAGTTCAGAACAATACTGTCATCATTTGTCAGTCTTGGTTTCTGTAAGCAAAGATTATAGTCTACTTTAGAAAGGTAGAGGGAGCTCTGGTGGCGTAGTGCTTAAGGCATTTGACGCTAACCAGAAGGTTGGCAGTTCAAACCCACCAGCCACTCCACAGAAGGAAGACTGGCCAATCTACTTCTGTAAAGATTTACCACCTCAGAAATCTAGTGGGTGTAGCTATGAGTCAGAATGTCTCCATGGCAGTGGGTTTGCATTTTTGGTTTGGTTTTAGAAAGGTAATTCTGTTTAACATGAGTGTTCTAACTCCTATGCTTATTGTCTTCTACCTTACTTCCTCTAGCTAAATTATGCCAATGCATTATCAATTCCTTGCTACTAAGCAATCCTTCTCTAGTCTAGCCCCAGGTCAGAGTATCTGTGAAGGTTGCTGGGGCCTAATGCTGTCATTGAGTTTTCTCTCATTAGAAAATGGCTATGTATTCTCTGCTCAAATTTATAAGTTTATTTTCCTGTGTCTCTCAAACACAGAATCAGGAACAGTAGGTCCAATATCAAGCAGTTTCCAAAAGAATTGTTGTCTTATAGGGCCCATTAGTAGTGATGGTACTGAAGCAACAGAGCCATTTAGATATGAGTCTCCAGAAAAGGATAAAAACATGATGCTTTATACTACAGTGGTTACAGAGAATAAATTCTTCCAAGTGAACGTTTTCAATACCAACCTGAATCTAGAAAGATCATTGCCGTAACAGATTATTTTGAATGCAAAGGATTACCAGAGATAAACAAAATATTATCTGTATCTGAAGTTGGTCCTGATCAAAAGATTGAGGTCCCAACCAGAATTATCAAAAGAGCAAACAAAACTCCCAAGATTCATAATCTTCCAAAGCAAGCATCAGGAACATTAGCATATGGGCTGTTTATGTTAAATATTAGGTAATTATTTCAAAGTGTTATTTTTCTTTAAGTTTTCCGCATTAACACCTAAAATTAAATGTCTCATCTTTCTAAATCCAGTTTTGCCTATTGATTGGACACTAGAAACAAGGACTCTCTCTTAACTAGAGGTAAGTGGTCAAATCTCTCCATACGATAGAAAATGAGACTAGGTCACCTATTAACAGTCTTGATCCCATGATGTCTCCATGAAGCTTCTTTGAAAAAGATTCACTAAAAAGCCTTGGCATTTTCACCAGCTCTAACAATCAATTCTCAGCCATAATGAGCAAGGACAGTGCAGAGTCTAGATCAATATTCACATGCTAAAGATTTTATTTCTTTGACCTCCACCCTAATTAAATAAATAATAGTTCTATTTCGAATTCTTATACATTTATTTTATATAATGGATTGCCCTACCAAGCTTGAATTCTGTTTGTGACTTGTAGTTAGAGTGACAAATAGATTTCCTGAAGTTCCACAGAAGGCAAAAGTCAGCAGTTAGGGATAGGATCTAATGGTCTAACCATTCAGTGCTGTTGCCTCTATTTTATTTATTTATTCACTTATTCATGAAAAGGTTACTGAACAATGAGAAATACTGAGTTGCATGATATTGTAAGATAAGGTAATCTAGTCCTCTAAATTGCAAATCAAATGTATAGAGAGAAAGAGAAAAAAAAGGCACAGAAAATTTTACTGATATGTCCTTGTCCAAACATAGGGTACTAGTTTGGGTGATGTAGTCAACCTCAAAACTGTCCTTAAATTGCTATGAATTCAACTGAAATCTTAAATGACTGACTGCTTCATAATACCATTATACTTATCTTCTAGAATAGCCCTTAGTTATATCTGTATTGTTTTCTGTACATTCTTTTTAATGAGACTAGCTTATAAAATGTCATTATAAGATTGATGAATAATGGCTTAACTGAATGAAACACAATGGAGTATGAACTAGGAACCTAGGTCAATGGGAATAAGATATTAAAGAAGAGTGAGTAAATGGGCAAGGTTGAAATTAGTGATATTCGTATTCTGTTATATTCATTATATTCATATTCATATTCTATCAAATACTCATTTGTAGGAGTTGTTGATTTATTTCTGCATAATGACAAGGGCTAAACAAGTACATCAAGAATTTCTGATTTCTCCATATCTAGGTCCTTTAAGGGGGAATCAGCTGAAAATAGGAAGAAAACTCATTATCCTAGAAATATCAAGCATAAAAATACTCACTGACGTCGAGTCG
>NW_006921780.1:1181676-1183803 GCF_000298275.1 Orycteropus afer afer | reverse complement strand
TGTCTATAACATCACACTGCCTCATACACAAAGAAGCATGCACAGAGTTCCATTGTGGGATTCTTGACAATTTTCAGAATTAAATTTAAGTACAAATATTTCAAAAAGAAATACTGATGTATTCAGACATATGGCAATGTACATGCACATACATTGTTCTACTTTGCAGGTTTCCTAACACATCCCTGTATTTTTCTCTAAGAAACAGCAATTGTACCATGAAAAAGTCATCAATTTTACCTTTTTTCCCCCTTTCAATATTTTGCACTTGGAGAAATAGATCTTCCCTCAAGACCATTGTTCTATCTTACTCCATTTTAGGAACACCTGCACTGGTCAAGTGTGCCCATGCTGAGCATGAGAAAATATCTATTTTCAGACTCAAGACAATTATGGGGCAGGGGAATTGGATAATGACTCAAAAAAGTGTAATGCATTAAATGAGATGAGTGAGAAAGAACAAATGCCTTTGAGGAAGGACAAGGTGAATGATGTGACCCACAGTGTGGAGAGGCAGTGTGGGTGAAGAGAGAAGTGTAGGATGAGCTTCATCTCAATTGCTGGACTCTCATTGTGTTTTCTTTCTTTCTCCTTCAAGGTCATCAAGACCCAGAAAAGCAAGAAAGGACCAACCAAATTAATTTAAATCTGAAAGCTGAAGTAAGGGACCCCTTCCTAATCAATTGAGAGCTCTGATAGTATAATGCCTAAAGCATTGGACTGCTAACCAGAAGGCAGTTCAAACCCACCAGCCACTCCTCGGAAGGAAGGTTGGGTAGTGATACCACCTCAGAAACCGAAGGAGGGGTCGTTATGAGTAGAATCCGACTCGACAGCACTGTGAGTGTGTGTTCCTAATCAATTAGGTGGCATTATTAGTCATTTGTTAAAGTTGGGACTTTCATTTAAATAATAGATTCAGTAGAAATACACAGCAGATTAAGAATTTTTATGAGTTGTGAATTAACTTGCTTTCTTCTATGAGATTTTACTCTTACACCTTCTGCATTTTTTTAAGAACACTATAGTTTACATTTATATTGGATATAATATAAAAAATAAAATCTTCCTTATTAAAGGACATTTTCCTTTAGAAGTGCCAGATATGTTCTCCTTAATACAGTAGCAAGTTGTGTGAGGGTGATTATTTGTGTGCTGTCAGGCACAGAGAGTGGGGTACACAAGGACTCATCGACATTAGAGTCTATAGTCTGAATGAGATTTCTAGAGAATAAGGCCCTTAACCTAGGCTCTGTCTAGGTTAGGCAGATTAGTCCTATAGTCCATGTGGGAATCACTAATCCATGTAACCTGGGAAAGGGCTGCCTTAGCCTAGAGAAAAGCATTCCTTTTATATATATACTCCACAGAAAGGGAATATTTGGGTAATTGTCTCTCTAGACAGGGCTTTGCTATTGATTTGTACCGAGATACAAATGTGCAAGAAGGTTTCCTGTATCTGCCTGGTGTGGAATATCTGGTGCATTCACTTGACCTAGTAGATCATCTCCTTACTAGTTCTCCAATTTTATTTCATCTTCTCATATTTTATATGTGTGATTCCAGAACAAAATACCCCAAGTAGGGACACACACAAGGCAAAAAGTTGGATGATTAATAAAATTTACTCTATACAACAGTAAATATCACTGATAGAAATTATATATCGAAAATCAGTATTTATGATTTAACTATTGACTTCTGGTTATGGCAGTACAACATGCCCAACATAAGCAACAATATAACTGAATAAAGTACATGAAATGATGACTTGCTGGCTTTAAACAATAGGCAACATAGAGGAGATCCTTGATAGGAGACTGTGATAGTTGGAGCTGTGTGTCAACTTGGCTGGACCACAATTCTGAATGGTTTAAGTAGTTGTGATGTGGGTTATTCCCATGATGGGATCGGATGTATATCTTTTGAGCAGCCAATCCATTGAAAGGGAGTTTCCCTAACCCCAAGCTGTCTAAATACAAAATAAAACAAAAAACATGACTAGAGACATCAGAGTCAAACTGCTAGACAAGAGTTATGGAGAAAACCTTTACTATGGTTCAAGGGGCATAAAACACAAGTATCACTAAAATTCACAAGACTGAAAACTTAGAGTATGTACTATGA
>NW_006921780.1:1174821-1180956 GCF_000298275.1 Orycteropus afer afer | reverse complement strand
AACAACAACAACAACAACAACAATGTGAGATTGTAGGACCTTGCTTGGAATATATGAAGAGACTTTTTGGATACTTTTATACATCTTTCTGCTCAAACAAGACAAAGCCAATAGATTCTCTTCAACTCTTTAAAAAAAAAAAAAAAAAAAAAAACCTCAAGAAAAGTCTACTGCTGAAAAGTTTTCAGGGTTTCAATAAGGTAAGTTTTATGAGTAATTTTCTAGAAAATGCTTTTAAAACCTAATAAATGTCCAGAATATGAAGAACTAGCTATTGAGTTTATTAAGAGAAGAAGGGTTGGTTGGTATTGACTAAGTTGTACAAAATGACCACTTTGTCTAAATCCTGAGCAAAAGAATATTCATATTGCCTTCAAAGGGACTGGAAGTAAATTTTTTTAAAATATAAATTATTCAGGGATTGGCTCAGAAGGATTTAAACAAGTTGAAGAAATTAAAATTATCCCATGTATGTTGGAGGACAGGTTTCTATTACTATTATTTGCTATTTAGAAAAGAGTATTGTTTTTCAGACTAAACGAGAAGAAAAGAACTTGAGAGATAGGGAGGGATGTTGGAAAAAGACAAGGTCACGGAGATCACAATATAGTATTAAGAAAAAAACACATCAACATACATGCTGTATATTATGCAATATGATGACACTTCACATACATGCATACACACAGACACAGAGACAAAGAAACATACACACATGGAAACATAATACCTAACATAAAAACCTTTCAGACTTAGGTTTGTAAGAAAAATGAGTGCTATATTTTTATACATCTCAATTCAATTTCTTTTTCAAGTCTCTTAACTAAATTAAAACACTTAATTTCAGACATTTTTAGCTTGCCCACTGCTTTTCCCAGGTTCATAGCTAAATTCTTGGGATGTCAGGTATGGGAGAAATTGAAGGAAATTCAATGTCAGGTATGGGAGAAATGGAAGTGTCATCCAGATGACACTAATTCTTTTAAATTTGTAGCCATTTGTTTTACGTCTTTGTATAGAATTATAACTTCTAAACACCCCATTAGTATTGAAGAAGAAAGTGCATATATGCTGATTGTCAGATTCAGAATTCTGTATTAGACCATTTGATTGAGCATGTCAACTGTGCTGTTGAAATTGTCCACACCTATGCTGACTTTGACTGCTAGATTCACACAAGTATGCTGAAATCTCTGAGCTCTATCATGATAGTTTTGTCAGTTTCTCCCAGCAGTTTTATACAGTTTTGTTTTCTATATGCTGAAGCTATTTTATTAAGTGCATAAGTGTTTGATTATTTTTTCTTCTTGGTGAATAGAAACTTTTTTGCAATATAGTGAGACAGTAACTAATAATGCTTTTGTACTTAAGGTCATTTTTTTTTCCTGGTGTTACCATAATTATACATGCTTTCATTGATTATTATTTGTGTAATATGTTTTATTTTTCTATCATTTAACTTTTCCTTTTTCTTATGCTTCCTGGTGATCTACTGTAAACAGTTTTATAAAGAACCTAGGACTATTTCTTCTAAGAAAAACTATCAGATTGTCTTTTTACTGGTAAGTTTAGTGCATTTACATATATTGTGATAATAAAATGAAATATGTCTTCTAACATTTCAATTTTTATTTCAATTTGAACAGATTTTCTGTTTCTATTTACTCTGTTTTTGCTAATTGAACATTGATCTTTACAGTTTTCCCTAAATAACTAAGAAACTTTAGCTGGTTCTTATTTCCCCTTGTCTTGCTCCATCTCTCCCCACCATGTTGACATTAAATATAATTTTACATCTGTGATATTGCTATTCTTCCTCTTTTTCTTTCTTTGGTCTTCATTATATTTAACTTCATTAAATTGCTTGATGATGCTTAACTTCCACTTGGCTTGCAAAATCACCTGCAGGTCTTTTCTTCTTCTCATTTGGGGACTTCCTCTAAAAGTGGGTTTGTCTATTGCAAACCTTCAGAATCCTTGAATATTTGGCAGAAAAAGAAATGTATAATACCCTGAATATGAATGATAATTAAGCCCTATACAATATTTGAGGCAGAAAATAATTTCCTGCAATGCACAATATGTTAACAGAATCATATGAGACCTAATACGTTCTGGAATTCAGAATTATTCTAATGTAGAAAGTCAAGTGTGTGTATAAATGTAAAATATATTGTTGGACCTGGACCAACACCTGATAATTTAAATACCATGTATCTGTAACAAGCAATCTCATACTAAATAGGATAAATAATGACAAAAGTTCGGCTCTGAGTTGGCAATCAAATAAGTTTTTAGAGCTTTTGGGATTTTGAAATTATAAGTAATGATTTGCACTGTTGTGTGTTACTGAGTTGATTCTGACTCTATGGCCAGAATAGAACTGTCCACAGGGTTTCCTGGGCTGTAATCTTTATGGGAGCAGATTTGCAAGTCTTTTCTTTCATGGAGTGACTAGTGCTTTCAGTAACTGACCTTTCAGTTAGCAAGCAGTCAAGTGGTTAAACATTGGGCAACCAGGGTCTTTATGATTTGCATACCTGTAGCTTACAATGAGGAGCTCTTGTAGCATAGTGCCTAAGGCATTGACTGCTAACCAGAGGGCTGAACGTTCAAACCCACCAGCCACTCCTCAGAAGGAAGGTTGGGCAATCTACTTCTGTAGTGATACTGCCTTGGAAACCCAAGGAGGGGTCGCTATGAGTCGGGTCCCACTCAACATAACAACAGCAACAGCTTACAATATTACTCCAGTGTCCTGAATTCCTCTGCCATTCTGAGTCACATTTACTCACATGCGATTTGTTCTTCTCTCTGGAAGCTTTTAGAAAGTTCCTTTTGTATTTTTATCTCTTTCATTCCATAGTAACATATGCAGATTGTGGGTTTCTTTTTTTCATCCAATTTGGCTCATTTTATGCCTTTTGATCTGAGTCTATTCATCTCCCTTAAATCTGGAGAACTATCTACATTTTTTATTCAAATATGATTCCCCTTCCTTCAATTTTCTTTTAAACATGCATTACTATGCTGATGCCAATTCTATACTTCTTATCTTTTAAATTTTCTATTTCCTTTGTTTCTCAGCTTCATTCTGGAAGAATTACTCAATCTGATACTCCAGCTAAGGAATATGTGAGTCTTATCAATTACATCATTTATCCCATTTGTTGGATTCTTTATTTTGACTGAAAGAAATATATATTGCCATCAAATTAATTCTGACCCATAGAGGCCTTATAGGACAGGGTAGAACTGTCCCATAGGATTTCCAAGGCTGAAATCTTTACAGAAGCAGACTGTCATATCTTTCTTCTACAGAGGAAGTGATGGTTTGAACCACTGACCTTTTGGTTAGCGGACAAATGCTTAAACATTGCCACATTTTAATCACTGAATATTTCTGCTTGATAACTTTATAGTTTTTTCAGTTTCAGTTGCTAATTAACAATACTTAGCATGCTTATTTTAAATTTGTGTCCCATCTATTACAATATCCTGGTCCAAATGGTACAAAAGAGGTTTGCTGTTTTACTTTCAAAGCAGTGTTCAGTTTATTTTTTTAGGGAGTTTAAAACCAGAAACATATAATTAAGGATAATATATCATGAAAATGTGATTTTTATCCCAGGAACACCACATTGGTTTAACATTCAAAATTCCATGTAATTCACCACGATAGGAGATTAAATATTAAAAAAAAAAAAATGATGATCTCAATAGGTGAAAAACTACACATGAAAAAATTCATTGCCCTTTAGTGTTAAAACTCGTAGTAAACTAGGAATAGAAGAGAATTTCTTTAATCAAAAAAAGGGAATATCAACAACAACAAATAAATTCTAGCTAATATCATTAATAACAGAAGTACTTGAAGCTATAAGTCTCTGAATGATGATTGTCAGATATCATGATTTTTCATTTTAATTTAGATTAAACTATTTCCTGATTTATCTTGGATTTTTTTTCTGTGACACATTTAAGTGTGCTGTTTTAATTTCTAAATATTTGTAGATTTAGGGGATATATTTTTATTACTGTTTTCTGATTCAATTCCACAGTAGTTAGAGACTGTATACATTGTGTGTTCCCAATTATTTTAAATTTATTGAGTTTTGGTGGGTATTTTTTACTACCTAGAATACAGTCTATCTTGGTGAATGCTCTCCATTTATTTGAAATGAATTTTTCTGCATTTTATAGATGAAAAGTTCTTTCTGTGCATGTGTGTGTGTGTGTGCGCGCACTTTGGGTGCAAATTTACAAAGCAGATTTGTATTACATTCAACAGTTCATGCACATTTCATTTCATGGCCCTGATTACTATCCCCCACCATAAATAAACCTCCTCCCCTCTCCTTCCTGTGACTACCCCTACCTTGTTCCCTTCTTATGTATGCATTCCTGTCTGTCCAGCTTCCCTCTATGTAAATGCTGCCCCTCTGATGTCTAACGACCAGTAGATCTAAGGGGTGCATCTCCCTGGGGTAGGTATTCTGCATGTAGGTCTTTCTACTTTTGGGCTGAGAGCCATCCACAGAAGTGAGTTCATTTCTAGGCCTGAAGGGTAATCCGGGGTCATATGCTCAGGGGTTCCACCAGTCTCTATATGACCTGTAGTCCTGGCCATTTTTGTGTTTTTGAATTTTGTTCCACATTCTTCCTCCCACCCTATCCAGGATCTCCAATTCTGATCCCTTTCCAAGCAGTTGGCATCCAAGCCAGGTACCATCTAGTTCTCCTGGTCTTAGAGTCGTGAAGGCTGAGGTCCTCATTGCCCATCTTATCTTTGGACTAATTGTTTCCAGATGTCTTTGATTTTCTTCACTGTTCTTTTCCCCAAATGAGAGGAGACCAATAGTTGTATCTTAGATGGCTGCTCAAAAACTTTTAAGACCCCAGTCTCTACTCACTAAAGTAGGATGTAGAACAAGATTTTTACATACTATGTTGTGCCAATTGAGCATGATGTCCTCTGAGACTATGATCTCAAGCCTGCAGGCCTGGTGAGTCTCTCTCTCAAGGTGTTTGGTTGTCTCTGAGAAGCTACTCCAACTCTGTCTTTGCTTGCCTCTGTAATGTATGTGGACAATTTTGTAGCACAAGTGCATATGTAAGAGTTAGATGAAAAGTTCTTAAACATCAATTAGGCCAAAGAGACTTTATGTACAACAGAACCAAACATTGCTTAGTCTCACATCATCCAGTGTATTTGAGTCCATGGTTGGGTCTATTGTGTCAATCCGTCTCACCAAAAATCTCCCACATCATCATTAGCTCTCTACTTCACTAAATATAATGTCTTTCCCTAGAGAGTAATCCCTCATGATACTGTATTCAAAGCAATTGAGGTAGATAATGTTCAGTTGTGATCCCTAAGGTTTTCAATGACTAATTTTCAGTAGATCACCAGGCTTTTCTTCCTAGTCTGTCTTAGTCTGGAAGCTCCATTGAAACTTCACCTGCATAGGTGACCCTGCTGATATTTGAAATACCAGTGCCACAATTTCTGACATCATAGCTACACACACCCTTCATGGCACGACAGTGTCAGACAGGTAGTAGAAGTTGGTCAATACTACTGTTTATTCTTCTGTATCAGTATTGAATTTTTATTCATATTTTTTATTAATTACTGAGGGAGATTTATTGAAATCACCAACTTTAATTGTACATTTTTTGTATATTTTCCTTTCATTTCTGCAGATTTTACTCCCTGTATTTTTTTTAAATTCTGTAGTTAGGTGCAAGTTGTTGTTGTTAAGTGCTGTTGAATTGGTTTCAACTCATAGCGACCTTATGTACAACAGAACAAAATACTGCCTGGTCCTGAATCTTCCTCACAATCACTGCTATTCCTGAGTCCACATTGTAGCTACAGTGGCAATCTATCTCATTGAGGATCTTCCCCTTTTTTGCTACCCTCTACAAACCCAGTGGGGGTCCTATGAGTCAGAAATGACTTGATGGCAGTGAGTCTGGTGTTTTGAGTTTTTTTCTATCTTACCAGCATGATCTTTCTACAGGGACTGAACCCTCCTGATAACATGACCAAAGCATGAGAGACAAAGTCTGGCTATTCTCACTTCCAAGAAGCATCTGGCTGCACTTTATCCAAGACAGATTTTTCTAGCA
>NW_006921780.1:1167897-1174401 GCF_000298275.1 Orycteropus afer afer | reverse complement strand
CAGGGAGATGGGAGGAGAGCTTTTTATTATTGGGATTTTAATCAGTGCTGTGAAATCAAATGTTCATGAACTGTTGTGAGTAAAATAAATCTGCTTTTTAAATTTGCACCCAAATCACAATAAAAAATTAAAAGAAAAAAATTTCTATGGCTTAGGTCAGATGCACCTTAGTGTTCAAAGTGGCATCTTTGCTCTTTAACATTTTAAAGAGGTCTTTTGCTGAGATTTGCCCAGAGCAATACATCCTTTGATTTTTGACTGATGCTTCATGCTACTTGTAGATCCAAGTAAAATGAAATCCTTGACAACTTCAATCCTTTCTCCATTCATCATGATATTGCTTATTGGTCCAGTGGTGAGGATTTTTGTTTTCTTTATATTGAGGTATAATCCTTACTGAAGTATGTAATTTTTGATCTTCGTCGGTAAGTGCTTCAAGTCTTCTTCACTTTAAGCAAGTAAGTTCCTGTATCTGCATACTACAGGTTGTTAACGAGTCTTCCCCCGATCCTGATGCCACATTCGTCTTCAAATATATTCTTCTCATAACGTATATTCAGCATACAGATTGAGTAAGTATGGTAAATGATACAACCCTGATGCACACCTTTCCTGATTTAAAACCATGCAGTATCCATTTGTTCTATTTAAATGCCTTTCTCTTTTTGTCTATGTTCAGGTTCCTCATGAGCACAATTAAGTGTTCTGGGATTCCACTTAGTCACAATATTATCCGTAATTGGTGTGATCTACACAATCAAATGTATTTGCATAGTCAATAAAACACAGGTAAACATCTTTCTGGTAGTCTTTGCTTGCAGCCAAGATCCACTTGACATTAGCAATGGTATTCCTTATTCCATGTCCTCTTCTGAATCTGGCTTAAGTTTCTGGCAGTTCCCTATTTACGTACTGCTACAACCACTTTTGAATTATTTTCAGAGAAATTTTGTTTCTGTGTGATATTAATGATATTGTTTGATAACTTCCACATTCTGTTGGGTCATCTTTCTTTGGAATAGGCACAAATATGAATCTCTTCCAGTAGGTTAGCCAAGTAGCTATCTTCCAAATTTCTTGACATAAAGGAGGGAGTGTTTACAGCACTGTTGAAACATCTCAATGGGTACTACAGCATTGTTGAAACATCTTAATGGGTACTCTGTCAATTCCTAGAGCCTTGTTTTTCACCAATTCCTTCAGTGCATATTGCTATGACTTTTTGATGTCTTAGATCTTTATCATTATCCATTTTCTCTTGGTCCTTGGTAATATATTTTTTGCTTTGAAGTCTACTTTTCATGCTATTAATACAGCCACTCTAGCTTTCTTATGATTAGAATTTGCATGATACATTTTTTATATTCTTTTAATTTTAACTTATCTGTGTCTTTAAAGTGAGGAACTTGTAGACAGCAAGTAATTGAGTCTTCTTTTGTTATCCATTCCAATAATGTCTGCCTTTTAATTGGAATGTTTAAGGCTGAGTCTTACTGGTGTCTCTACTAAATACTCTGTATATTCAGTGAAGTCTACCCAGTTTGTCCAGTGGGAACTCACAATTATTAGCGCTGCATGAGTTTGGGAAATTTCTTATGTTACTACTACATCATAGTGTTTCTCTCCTGAGGCACTTTTCTTTACCCATCTGTGTGAGTACTACTATGCATATACATGTAGAGTGGTTATCACCTGAAGACTCAAGAACTCCATATAGATTTATGGAGCTCTTTACCTAGGTGGGTGCAAACAGCTAAGCACTTGGCCATAAGGTTGGCAGTCTGAACTGACACAGAAGTGCCTCAGAACAAATACCTGAAAATCTGCTTCTGAAAAAGTCACAATCATGAAAATTCTATGAATACAGATCTAATCTGAAACACATGGGGTCAGCATGAGTTGAAATTGGCTCAATGGCAACTAATTTGGCTTGGATTTTCTCTGCATAGCCCCTCATCAATGCTACTATACTCTTCAAATTCTAGCCCCGTTGGCCTGTCTCAGCATTGATCTCTCACTCCTTTAGTACAGCAAGACCACTAGGTTCAGTTTGTATTCCTTCTCCCTGCACTTCAGCAGAAAGGGGAGATAGTCATATGCCTCAATTGCTTCCCTTCTCTCAAGTATTCCAGTCTTGCATTACCTGTTGTCAATATCTGAAAATGTTTCCAATATTTTCAGTTTTACACAGTAGACAGATAATTTTTGATCATGTTGCTAAGCCATGGTCAGAAGCAGAAAGTGAATTTTTAATTTTACCTGGATGTTATGGTCCTTCTTTCTTTGTCATGTGACTGAGTATGGTCTTCACTTCTCCTGAGTTTATACCTTTGAGGAAGCATTTATCATGATAGCACCCAAGTAGTGCATAAACATGCTTTTAATTCTTGTTAAATCCAGTCCCATTTCACTAGATTATGGTAATATGCCTATGAATTCAAATATGCCTGTGAAAATACATTGAACATATACTGATTCTTATTCCACAAAAATGCAATTAATGCCCAACTGGCCTCTAAAATGGGAATGGAAAGAGGATATTATTAGATAGGCCAATAAAAGCATACCATCCCCTTGGCCTTTTATAGTTCTTGTGTAGTCTTTACTATATCTAGTACAGTTGAAGCAATCAGGGGGCCACTTTTTATTTTAATCCTCAAGAGACCACTTTTAATATCCAGAAATCTGGCATTTGTACTGGCTAGATAGAACTATTACTCAACATTCCAGTTCATGCCAAAAACATCCTGCTGTCTGTGGATTTTCTCTTGCTCGACCTAAACATGGAGCACAACAGAAGCATAAGGATTAATGACTGTAGCCATAGTCCTCAGAAATTGCTAGATGAAAAAAAAAAAAACTTGCATAACTTTGACATTGGATTCCCTGGGTGGAACAAATGGTTAAACTCTAGACTACTAATGAAAGTTTTGCAGTTCAAACCCACTCAGGATGCCTAGGAAGTAAAGCCAAGCAATCTGCTTTGGAAAGGACACAGTCTTGAAGATCCTGTGAAATACAGTTCTATTCTGCAAACATGAAATCACTATGAGTAGGAATTGATTCAATGACAACAAACAACACAAATGTTTTAGATTACCTCCTGGATGTCCACAGTGGGGTTGAGTCCTAGTTGCCCACATAACTAATTCTTTATTGGTTTTCTATCCTTCCTTGCCTCATTTCCTCTCTCTCCTATCAATGTTTCATGTGACCCACTCCGTAATACACTTCTTATGTTCATATTCTCATATAAGAGTCTGTTTCTGTAGGATCCCAAACTAATATTGTTAGTGCCTGTAGTAGTCTAGTAAAGCAGATTCTGGAAATACAGGAATTAGATCACATTATAGCTACATGGTAATTAAAGCTCCACTGGGAGCTCTGGTGGCATAGTGCCTAAGGCATTTGACTGCTAACCAGAAGGCTGACAGTTCAAGCCCACCAGCCACTCCTCAGAAGGAAGGTTGGGAAATCTACTTCCATAGTGATACAGCCTCAGAAACCCAAAGAGGGGTCGCTATGAATGGGATCCAACTCAACAGCAAGGAGTTTGTTTTTATTTTTGTTTTTTGCAAGTGCTAAGTGTAGTGGTGGTGACCCTGGAATGCATAGCATCACAATTACTAACACTTTCTCTAGTGATGAAAAGGGATGGGATATATGTAAAAATAGATGTGCTGGCATATGTAATAATTTTAGCAATTGAGAGATATGGAGGTTATGGTACTTATAAGAATTGCAGAATTGGCTACCTGTATTTAACTGTGAGTGAAAAACTTAAGGAATAAAAATAGAAACTCAGGTCAGCCAACTATCAAGTCAAGTTACGGTGTGAAAGTTACAAGTCTTTCATAGCCACCATTGAAAGAACTCTTATCTTCCTCAACTGAAGAGAAGACTATGCTAAAAATCAGGTTCAAGATTTGATGTTATAAATGCAAAGTTATAAAGAATGGTGAATTCAGAGGCCCATGCAATCAGTATGCTAAAATCAATAATAGGAAAATGATGGGACCCTGAGATTTGGGATATAGAAATCTGGATGGATAAGAATATACATCTCCCATATATCCTGAACATATCTGGCTGGGGGATATATTCCTTCCTACTGACTATGTTCAAGAGGAAGTTTCATAGGACACACCCATCATTAAATAAATAAATGTGTTTCCTTGTATAAATGGGGAAAATACAAATCCAGAATAGTAGAGGTCAGATGGTGGCTGTTAATCCTCAGAGAAAATTTGCACAGACAGACCTATCTAATGAGCAGCTAGGTTAGAATGGCAACAAAGTGACCTTGACCCACAGGAGTGAGATAAATGACAAGATATTGCTTGTCTTAAATAACTGGAAAAGATTAAACATGAGTGAGCAAAAGACTGATGTCAGGTGTTACAATAAAAAAATCTTCATCTCTCCGCTAGTTTTCTAAACCTATGTCAGTTCTTAGACCTACAATCCTATACAAGAATTCAAAATGGTCAAATTTATCAATGTGATATACCACAAAATAGCAACTCAGACCAAGTAATCAACTTTACGTCAAAATAGGTACATCAATGACCACTTCACCAAAGTTTTACAATATCCATTATTTCTTCTAGAAGGTGAAGCTGTCTAAGATGCTAGTTTATGAATGACTCCTTGAGAATTTGGGGTGCTGTACTTCAAAATGAAGAAAATAGAAATTATTGCCTCCTGACAGGGCAAGTTTGAGCTCTACTAAAGTAGATGTTCTGGTTCACAGTGGTAGGAGTAAGTAGACCACTTCTACCAAAGGACACAGGATAGACCTCATAAGTTTAACCCTGGTTGTTAGCCAATAATTGTGGGCTTTTCATGCTACTAAAGCAATAGGCAAAAAAAGGAATTATAATTGCAAAGATGTTGTTGTTGTTGTTATGTGCTATCAAGTCGGACCTGACTCATAGTGACCCCTCCTTGGGTTTCCGAGGCAGTATCACTACAGAAGTAGATTGCTCCATCTTCCTTCCGAGGAGTGGCTGGTGGGTTTGAACCACCAGCCTTCTGATTAGCAGTCAAGCGCCTTAGGCACTACACTACCAGAGCTCCTGGATGCAAAGAAAGTTGACCCTAATTGTCAAGAGGAGATAAGACTGCTGCTACAAAATGACAGCAGAGAGAATTATAAACAGAATGAAAGGTATTCACTGGGGTGTCTCTTAATGATTTAAAGCTTCTGATAACCAGAAATGGGCAATTTCAGCAAATACAGCTTGGGAGAGACATGATAATGAAAGATTCAGATTCCTCAAGAAATAAGATCTGGAATAGCCACCCGAGAACATAAACAAGCAGAAAAGCTGGTAAGGGTCATGAGAATCTAGAAGAGTGATAGAAAAGGGAGATAATATCAATTATGGCTTCAGGGGCAACTCCAGTGATGTGTAGTAGCTTGTCTTACTACCTCTCCTGTTGTAAGACACTTTATTTTTTCCAGAAATTGTGACCAGCTACCATGTTGAACAAGTACTGATAAGACAAAGAAAATTTAATGAGGAACATGAGTTTAGCTTATTCCAGGATGAAACTGACTGTAGTAAATAATATTGGTGCACCATCAATATTGAAGGCTGCTTTTCCTTTAGGTGTGGCTCTATATTAAGGCCAGGGCCTGAGGTAGGTGAGCCCAAGGCTGGGGACTGCTTTTCATTTAGGGGCAGCTGTATATTAAGGCCAGAGCCTGAGGTAAGCTGGCCAAGGAATGAAGGTTGCTTCTTGCTTGGGGGCAGCTCGTTATTAGGGCAGGGGCCTGAGGGAGCCAGGCCTAGTGCTTGAGGGCTGCTTTTTGCTTGGGAACAGCTGTATTTAAGGCCAGAGCCTGAAGTAGGTGAGCTGGGGCACAGGGGCTGCTTTTCACTTGAGGGCAGCTCTTTATTATGGCTGAGGCCTGAGGTAGGCTGACCCGGGCCCAGAGGCTGCATTTCACTCGTAGGTGGCTCTATTTTAAGGCTGTTTCCCAAAGCAGGCAGGTGCAGAGGGGTTAGGAACAATTAAGGGAGACAAACTTGTCTGTCAGTTTGTCGTCCTGTGGTGGCTTAGTGTTGCTGTGAGCCTGGAGGGTACTCCACTGTGTTGCAAAATGCCAGCAGGGTTACCTGTGGGTGGACAGGTTTCAGCAGAGCTTCAGGACAAAGAGATTCAGAAGAAGGAAAAAGCCATCCACTTCTCAAACAATTGGCCACTGAAAATCTTATGAATAGCAATGAAACACTGTCTGATATATTACTGGAAAACTTTATGAACAGCCCCGAAACATTGTCCGATATAGTGCCAGAAAATGAGCCCATCAGGTCGGAAGGCACATGAAATTTGACTGGGGAAGTGCTGACTTCTCAGGCTAGAGATGATCTTAATGACATGGATGGAGTAAAGCTTTCAGGACCTCCATTGGCTGATGTGACACAACTCAAAATGAGTAAAAAGAGATGCAAACATCCATTCACAATCAGAACATGGAATGTACAAAGTATGAAT
>NW_006921780.1:1146007-1147139 GCF_000298275.1 Orycteropus afer afer | reverse complement strand
CTTATTTATATATTCTTCCTCTCAGTATACAAAAATAGCTTATCTGTATGAAACAAGCAGTTTCATAATTCAGACCAACAGGTCTCATCCCACCTCTCAAAAGAAAGATTGTTGCACTTTGGTTTCAATATCATGGGTCATACTGAAGAAAGTAGACCCAACACAGAAAAGCAAGAAAATTCTGAGTTTTTAAGCAAATGTAAACTCATTTATGGATGTCTTCAGATGGCATTTTTCTTTATTGAATTCATTCAAAAGTGTTGAGTCACTAATGTGGTAAAGTACTAGAAAACAAATTTTATAAGCATGTAATCTCATAATCTTTCCCTGCCAGACTCAAATTTTTATCTCTTAACTGCTTCTATGTACAATGTACACTCAAGAAAGGATGACATGATTAGTTCATCAAACAACTCTGTCACTCCAGCCTCTGCCTGTGCAATCAGGGAAGTAGATTTTTGCATGTAGACCATGAGAAGTATTTCTATATGGTGATCACAGTAAACTGGGCAGTATAGATAGTTTTTAGCATGTTGTATTTCAGTCAATAGCAAGATTACTATTTCGATATCTTTTACAATAGAGAGCTTGGACCTCACTGAATTGTGTCATCAGATCTCTGCATCCTCCCTTTTGTGAGACTCCAGAGCATCTCCAAATGAGAAAAGGAAACTTGCTCTGGTAACAGTAATATGCTGCTCAAAAAGATAAAATGTTAATACAAGTTGTTGGTCATCTAAATTTTATATTAAATCTTCCTCTTATCAAAATATTAATACCACTTCACAAAAAAAAAAACATGGGCTTATTACCCACAATGGGAAATTCAAAAAGGGCATGAGGGCGGTATCCTCTGACCTCCTCTAACTTCACAAGGAGGAGAGAGAGTCAGCAGCAGCAGCCTGAGGCTTATACCTATGAGCTCAGACATGCTGCCACCCTCCAGCCTTTTTACCAATTTTGACACCCGCTGTCCTTTCCGTGGCACTATCTACTTCTTTGCTGGGTTTGATAATTCATTGCAATGGCCACACAGAACTCACACAGAATACTCAAGCATCTCTTTCTGCTTTGCGTTCCAGTACTGACTCCCACGTAGGTTAGAGGGATATGAATGTTCTAATGTTGAAAC
>NW_006921780.1:1144495-1145062 GCF_000298275.1 Orycteropus afer afer | reverse complement strand
TTTTATTCTGTTTCTCTTTGGTACAGAATTAATTTATTTATTAAGACATTGACAGTAAGCTGTATCTGGTACTAATTAAATTAGCTGCTCACTCTTGTTTACATTTTAGCCTGCAGTGTTTCTTAGCTTGATTTATTTTCTTACTGAATACTAGTTCCAAAGGAATGTTTGGTAGATGTCTTTTTGCTGCAAATATTCTGAGGTCTTGAATACACAAAGAATAGTTTTTAAGTCCACCTCTTTAACTGCCTTTTTGGCTTGGTAGAAAATTATAGTTTCAAAAGTATTATTCCATTAATACAGATTTACAACATCTCTTCTGAAACCCTTGGAGTCACATCTGTTTTGGAATTCAGAATTTGGGTGACATTGAAAAGCTTTTTAACATACACACCATGTAGAGAATTACATAGATGGCCCAAAAGAGTCTAGATAATTACTCCCAAACCAAATGCACCAATATTTCTGCAGCAAAACATACGAACAGTCATATTAAAGTAGTTAAAATAAAAAATAAAAAGATTATACATGACTTACAGTCACCTCAGTTCAGGTGTCATTTTGTTA
>NW_006921780.1:1135848-1143450 GCF_000298275.1 Orycteropus afer afer | reverse complement strand
CTGTATCTGGTGCTAATTAAATTAGCTGCTCACTCTTGTTTGCATTTTAGCCTGCACACCAGAATGAAACACTGCCCTGTCTTGTGTGAGCCTCACGATCCTTGTTATACCTGAGCTCATCGTTGCAGCCACTGTGTCTATATATCTCAAACGGGCCTTCCCCTTCTTCAGTGAGCCTCCACTTTACCAAGCATGATATTCTTCTCCATGGAATGGTTCCTTCTGACAACATGACCAAAGTAGGTGAGACAAAGTCTGCCCATTCTCACTTCCAAGGAGCATTCTGGCTCCACTTCCTCCAGGGCAGATTTGTTAGTTCTTTTAGCAGACATGGTACTCTTAGCATTCTTCTCCAACACCACAACTCAAAAGCATCAACTCTTCTTTGGTCTTCCTTATTCATTGTCCAACTCTCACATTCATGAGAGGCAATTGAAAATACCGTGGCTTGGGTTAGGTGACCCTTAGTCTTCAAGGAGATATCTTTGCTCTTCATCACTTGAAAGAGGTCCTTTGCAGAAGATTTGCCCAATGCAATATGTCATCTGATGTCTTGACTGCTGCTTCCATTGGTGTAGTTTGTAGAGCCAAGTAATATGAAATTCCTGACAACTTCAATCTTCTCTCATCCACCATGAAGCTGTTTATTGGACCAGTTGTGAGGATTTCTGTTTTCTTCATAATGAAGTATAAGCCATACTGCAGACTATCATCTTTAATCTTCATCACTAAGTGCTACAAGCATCCTTGCTTTCAGCAAGCAAAGTTGTGTCATCTGTGTATCGCAGGTTGTTAATGAGTCTTCTTCCAATCCTGATGCCATGTTCTTCTTCATATAGTACAGCTTCTCAGATTATTTGCCCAGCATGCAAGTTGAATAAGTATGGTAAAAGGATACAACCCTGACATACTCCCTTCTTGATTTTGAACTATGCAGTATCCCTTTGTTCTGTTAGAACAACAGCCTCCTGATCTATGTACAGGTTTCTCATGAGTATGGTCAAGTGTTCTGGAATTCCCATTCTTCTCAATGTTATCCATAATTTGTTATGATCCACACAATCAAATGCTTTTGCGTAATCAATAAAACACAAGTAAACATCTTTCTGGTATTCTTTGCTTTGAGCTAAGATCCATCTGACATCAGCAATGATATCTCTCATCCCACGTCCTCTTCTGAATCCAGCTTGCATTTCTGGAAGCTCTCTGTCAATATACTGCTGCAACCATTTTTGAATTATCTTCAGTAAGCTTTTACTGGCATGCAATATTAATGATACTGTTCGATAATTTCCACATTGTGTGGGATCACCTTTCTTTGGAATAGGTACAAATATAGATCTCTTCCAGTCAGTTGGCCAGGTAGCTGTCTTCCAAATCTCTTGGAATAGCCAAGTGAGTGCCTCCAGTGGGGCATCTTTTTGTTGAAACATCTCAATGGGTATTCTGTCAATTCCCGGAGCCTTGTTCTTCGTCAATTCCTTCAGTGTAGCTTTAACTTCTTCCTTCAATACCATTGGTTCTAGATCATATGCCACCTCCTAAAATGGATGAACACTGACCAATTCTTTTGGGTACAGTGACTCTGTATTCTTTCTATCCTCTTTTGATGCCTCTTACATCATTCAATATTTTGCCCATAAAATCTTTCAATATTGCAACTCGAGGCTTAAATTTTTTCCTCAGTTCTTTCAGCTTGAGAAAGGCTAAGCATGTTCTTCCCTCTTGGTTTTCTAACCTCAGGTCTTTGCACATCTCATTATAGTAATTGGCTTTTGTCTACTCAAGCTGCTGTTTGGAATCTTCAGTTTAGCTCCCTTATCTTGTTATTTCTTCCATTTGCTTTAGCTACTCTCCACTCAAGGGCAAGTTTCAGAATCTCTTCTGACATCAGTTTTGGTCTTTTCTTCCTTTCTTGTCTTTTTAATGACCTCTTGCTTTCTTCATGGATGATGTTCGTGATGTCATCCGACAATTCTTCTGGTTTTTGGTCACTGGTGTTCAATGCATCAAATTTATTCTTTAAATGGTCTCTAAATTCAGGAGGGATATTATCAAGGTCATATTTTGGCTGTCATGGATTTGTTTTAATTTTCTTCAACTTCAACTTGTATGTGTATATGAGCTGTTGATAATCTGTTCCACAAGCAGCTCCTGGCCTTTTTCTGGCTGAAGATATTGAGCTTCTCCATCACCTCTTTCCACAGATGTAGTCAATCTGATTCCTGTGTACTCCATCTGGCAATGTTCTTATGTATAGCCACCATTTGTGTTGTTGAAAAAAGGTATTTGCAAAGAAGAAGTCCTTGGTCTTGCAAAATTCTATCATGCAATCTTCAGTGTTATTTCTATCACCAAAGCCATATTTTCCAACTACCAGTAACTCTTCTTTGTTTCCAACTTTTGCATTCCAGTCACCAGTGCTAATCAACTCATCTTGATTGCATGTTCAGTCAATTTGAGACTGCAGAAGTTGGTAGAAATCTTCCACTTCCTCATCTTGGCTTTGATGGTTCATGCATAGATTTGAATAATAATAGTATTAACTGGTCTTCCTTGTAGGTGTATGGATATTATCCTATCACTAACAGTGTTGTACTTCAGGACAGATCTTGAAACAGTCATTGTGATGATGAATGCCACACCATTCCTCTTCAATTTATCATTACCACCATAGTAGATCCTATGGTTGTCTGATTCAAAATGGCCAAAACCAGTCCATCTCAACTAACTAATGCCTAGGTATTCATCTTTATGCATTCCATTTCATTTTTTACAACTTCCAATTTTCCTAGATTCACAGCTCTTACATTCCATGTTCCAATTATTAATGAATGTTTGCATTTGTTTCTCCTCATTTTGAGTCATGCCATATTAGCCAATGGACATCCTGAAAGCTTTACTCTATCCATATCATTAAGGTCATCTCTACTCTGAGGAGTTAGCTCTTTCCCAGGCAAATTTTGAGTGCCTTCTGATCTAATGGGCTCATCTTCCAGCACTATGTCAGTCAATGTTTCAGGGCTTTTCATAAAGTTTTCCAATAATATATCAGACAGTGTTTCACTCCTCTTCATAAGGTTTTCACTGGCCAATTCTTTGAGAAATGAATGGCCTCTTTCTTCTTCCAAGTCTGCCTAAGCCTAGAAGCTCCACTGATACCTGTCCTCCATGGGTAACCCTGCTGCATTTTGCAACACAGTGGCACAGCCTCTAGCCTCACAGCAACATGTAAGCCACCACAGGAAGACAAACTGACAGACAAGTTCAACTCCCTTTGTTGTTCCTAACCCCTCTGCACCTGCCTACCTCAGGCCCCAGTCTTAATAAAGAGCCCCACCCAAGCGAAAAGTAGCCTCCAAGCCCCTGGCCTGCCTACCTCAGGTTGTTGTTGTTGTTATGTGCTATCAAGTCAGACACAACTAATAGCAACCCCTCCTTGGATTTCTGAGGTGGTATCACTATGGAAGTAGATTGCCCAACCTTCCTTCTGAGGAATGGCTGGTGGGTTTGAACTGCCACCCTTCTGGTTAGCAGTCAAGTGCCTTAGGCACTATGCTACCAGAGCTCCTGCCTACCTCAGGCCCGACCTTAATATAGAGCCACACCTAAGTGAAAAGCAGCCTCCAAATCCCTGGCTTGTTTAATAAAAACCATTAAGGAAACATAAATGAAACACTCCAGATACATGATAGTACAGTAATAATACCAATAATTGTTTTATATGTATCATAAAGTAGTACCCATTTGTTATTAAGAACCATTGCATGTACTTCAAATTTTTTAATGTAATAGGTTTTAGGGGAGTTGTCTCATAACTGTGGGTTGTACATAAATTTATTATAATCTTATGGGACCACAGATGTATATGCAGTCAGGTATTGCCCAAATGGATGTTATGTGACTTGTGGCTATATTTACAGATATGTATAATTTGGCAGGATTATAAATTGAGCTTGATTGGCTGGATGCAGACCACACATTCTCTAGACCTACCTTTCCAGAAGAAAGCTAGAAAGTAAATTCTAGCAAAAAGTCTGAAAAAGTTGAAAAATGGAAAGTAGGAGAAGTAAAAAAAAAAAAAGCCTATTCAGAATTTTTCAAGCCCTATTAAGAGAAAGGAATTTATCCTAAAAATAAAATAAAAAAATAAAAAAACTACTGAAGGGTTTTAAGCAAGATAGAATTGTGACTTTATAGAAAGATGACTGGCAGTGTGAAAACAACTGATTAGAGAAAGTAAACCAGTAAGGATCAAAATCAAACAAATATTAAATAATTCAGATCAAAAAAACTGTTACCCTGCAATAATGAGAACGTAGAAGTCCAGCAATGTGATAGTATCAAGTGTACGTGGGACAAAAAGAACAAGGTCCAACCCAAAAGGGGAGAGGATGGTAATGAGTACTGAGGATTAAAGTTCCAAGTGGGCAAGGGGAGGTACCCCAGAATGCACTGTAGTACTGTTGCAGACGTACATTTGTATGAAGTAAGAAACTTCAGTCCATTTGCACATAGATCGTTTCAGATGTAGTGAATGCAGAAAGAGTCAGGAACCAACAAGCAGTGATTCAGGACCAGGCCACAGCCCCAATTAAAAAAAGGAAAAATAAACAGGGAGTTTGAGACCACACAGTCCATACTCTAAGCATTGCAATAATTGCCTATTCCTAGACCTTCTTCCATCAAACACATCCCTGACCCAACTCAACTATTACCATTAATAGGTAATCATTTATTAGAATTTCCTAATGTAGCAGTTCTCAACTCACTTTTCATAGTGATACTTCTGGTTATTATGGTCCCTCTTTGTCTCTCACACTATTGGACAGCACTTTGACCGGGCTGCTCACTCACATAGGCATGTCTAGTGTTTTAAATTCTGTATAAAAGTCTAACACTGTATGTCATTTTTTCCTTTTGTAGGCTCAGCCACAACTTGAGAGAGGGTGAAAATGCAAGAAAGTATTTCTACTGAAGACTAGAGGCCATCAATTATTATCATTTTAACATAATTTTTTACTGGTCCATGATTTACAATTGACTACAAAAATGCAAGATGAATATAATAGAATTGAGATTGCACACTAGATTCAAGACAGTTTCAGGGTGCTGCCTGTGTGGACAAACTATTAGATATGCTTAAACATAAACCACAATTTAAAGGCCTTGTTAAAACTCTTAGATGTGAGAAGTTAAAAAGAAAAAAAAGTTTTATACAGGAAACCCTATAATTCCAACTCACCCCACACCTTGCCCAACCTTGAATAGAACCTTATCTTGGTCATAGTTGATCTCTTTCCCAACAAAAGACTCATTGGCCATAATAATGAGAAGGCTTATCTGACAGCAGTTAATAACTTGGGATATTTCCTTTCCTATAATGGAAATCGATGTATTTTGGGGTGCATATTTGGGATTCAGGCAAAAAATAAAAGTTAGAGAAAACTGATGAGAGGCTGAGTTCTCCATCTTAGAAAGGCTAAAAAAAAAAAAAAAAAAAAACGGCAAACCAAGATTGCAACTATAGTGGTTTATTTGTGAAATATTTACATTTAATCATTTAAATGTGCATTTAAATGTGAATTTCTGGCAAGATGGTGGAATAGGCAGACAAGCTACACAGATGCTCTGTAATAAAAAAACAAGAAACCAATTGAAAAAGATAGAAGATAATCCTGGAACCATGAGCTCTGGAAAGGATAAAGAAGTAGTTTAAATAGCAACTAGGAGAAGAACCTGAATGAAAACAGTGAATAAGGAGACAAACAGAGCTGTGAAATGTCAGTTGTCCTGATGGCCCAGCCGACTTGAACATGTACAAATGGCATTCAGATCTGAGCAGCAACCTAACAATTGGCTCTGCTTGCTGACAACTGCATGGGTAACTGCACTGGTGGCTGATGACTAGAAAGGAAAACAGCAAATAAGGAGACAAACAGAGCTGTAGACTGTCTGTCCTGAGGGGACAGACATTTAGAATATTTTCAAGTGGCATGGTCATTTTGAATATTTGCAAGCAGCATTCCAATTCAGGCAGCAACCTAAGTACAGTCTTCACTTCCAAAGTCAGCATGGGCAACTGCAATGAAGGCTGATGACTAAAAAGTTGTGATATTACCCTTATTACTCTTGTACCCCACACCCTCTTGGTAAACAGAGGAGTAGCTATCCCCCACCTCAACCCACCCTCTGGACCAGCAGTAATTCTATCCCAGTCTGTGCACCCTGACAGAGCCAGGGTGCCCTGCCCCCCAACCCAAGGTTTTGTTTTTGTTTGTTTTTAAATTATTTTTTTTTCTTCCTCCTTTCTTCCTTTCTTTTTATTTTTTCTCTCTTCTTTTCCTGGTTCTTGGTTTATTTTTCTCCTTTCTTTTCCTGATTCCCTTCTTTTTTGTTTCTTTTTTCCTTTGATTCTTCCAATCCCTTGTTTTTCTTTTTGCAGTTTTCTTATTTTTCTTTATCAATCTTTTGCTCTTGCACTTTTTTCTTATCCTCCCCTCCCTACATATGGTGGAGAATTTTTTCTCTTTATGTTGCATTCATCTTTTTTTATTATGATGATTTTTCTTTTAATCAATTAGCTTTTCTTTTTTCTGTGATTGTTACTGTTTGTTTATGCAGTTTGTGTTTTTTGTTCTTTGTTTTTATCTTTTTGGTGTTTTGTTGTTGTTTTTGTTGTTGTTTGGTCTGAGTCAGAGACAGTAGCCATGCTCACATGACCCAGCTATACCCACACCTCCTGCAGCCCCTTCCTCTGGGTGAGAACCACCAATTGCTTCTGCATAAACTGACCAATGATAGATGGTGGCCAATATCAGCTAAACTCAACCTCAATTGCTCTTCATGAATAGCTAACAGAGATCTGTGCACACACTCTCATTTTCTGTCAAACCCACCAGGAAACAGGTGGTGAGTGCGTAAGTGCTGCCAACTACTGAATAGAAGAGTACAGTAGTCCTGCTCACTCAGATATATCAAAACAAAATAAAGAAAAAAAAACTTGGATGAATCATAGCAACATACAATCACCAATCAAATATAAATACAATGACATCACAATGTCTTAGAGACAGGTAACCAGTGCACACAAAGAAGCAAGAAAAAGTAGTACAAACAAAAGACCAGGATATAAACCCAGAAAATCTCCCTAAGGAAGAAACATCAGTGACAAGGAATTCATAAGAATTGTATTTGTGTACCTTCAACACATTAAGAGACAGATCAGGGAAAACATTGACAAAATTAAGGAAAACACAGACAAAACTCTAGAACAGTTTAGAAAAACAATACAAGAACAAATTGACAAAATAAACAAAAAATTAGAAATCATAGAAAAACAACAAATAGAAATTCAGAAAATTATTACTAAGATTTCAGAAATAGATAACACATTGAATGGGCAAGATATAATCAAATCAATGGAAGAAAAAATTAGTGAGATCTAAGACAAATATCTCAATATTACTTTGTTAAGGAATCAATCAGAAAAAAAAAAATCAAAACAAAATGAAGAAAGCCTAAAGTTAATGTAAGATACAATCAAGAGGGATAACTTTTGTGTGACAGGAATTCCAGAGCAGGAAGAAACAAATAAAACCA
>NW_006921780.1:1133855-1135048 GCF_000298275.1 Orycteropus afer afer | reverse complement strand
AAAAAACAGTAGAAGCACAAATATTTAGCAAATACTAAAGAAAGAGCAATGAAGGGAATGATAACACAATTCATAACCAAAATGAACTTAGCACAGAAAATTATATGGAACAAGGAAATCAGCAAAACCATGAAAAAACACATAACAAAATGATACCAATAAATTCATACTTGTCGATAATTACACTGCATATAAATGGATTAATGCACCTCTCAAGAGACAAAGAGTTGCACACTGGATAAGAAAATATGACTCATCAATATATTCTCTACAAGAGACTTACCTTAGACCCAAAGAAAAAAATAGACTAAAAATCAAATGTTAGAGAAAGATATATCAAGCAAATGGCAATCAAAAAAGAGCAGGAGTGGGACAATTAGCTCCTGATTAAATAGACTTTAAGACAAAAACCACCATAAGAGAAAAGAAAGGACATTATATAATGATTAAAAGACCAATTGAACAAGAGGACATAACCATAATAAATATCTACACACCCAATGAAAGAGCCTCAAAATACATAAACCAGACTTTAACAGAATTGAAAAGACAAAAAGATGACTCCATAATCATGCTAAGAGACTAATACACCACTTTCAATGAAAGATAGAATGACTAGAAAGAAACTCAGCAAAGACACAGAAGAAATAAGCAATACAATCAACCAACTTGACCTTATCTACAGAGTACTTCACCCAACAAGAGCACAATATATACTCTTTTCCAGTGCACATGGAACATTATCCAGGATAGAAAAGATATTAAGCCATGAAGCAAGCCTCAATAAATTTAAAAACATTGAAATACTGTAAAGCATCTTCTCAGATCACAATATTATAAGATTAGAAATCAAAAATAGGAAGATCAACAGAAAAAAAGAGTAAATAGATGGAAACTAAGTAACATCCTCCTTAAAAACTACTGGGTAATAAACTCACTGCCATCAAATCAGATCCTACTCATAACGACCCTTCCTTGGGTTTCCAAGGCTGTGTATCACTACGGAAGTAGATTGCCCAAACTTCTTTCCGAGGAGTGGCTGGTGAGTTTGAACCACCAGGCTTCTGGTTAAGAGTCAAATGCCTTAGGCACTGTTCTGGTTACCTAGTGCCACTCTGACAGGAATATACCACAAATGGGATGGCTTGAACAAACAGGAGTTTATTCTCTTACAGCTCAGGAGGCTAGAAGTC
>NW_006921780.1:1129597-1133535 GCF_000298275.1 Orycteropus afer afer | reverse complement strand
CAGGGTCCAAGTGTGCCATAGGCTAAAGACCATTCCCAAAGCTGCTTATATATGGGAAGCAGACCACATACTCAAAGCAGCTACTCAGCTGCTTGTGGTAGATCCCACCATGGAGTTGATTGCCAGTCTCATCATAGGAATAACTACCACTACCTGCCCAGCCACTCATCCAGGCCCAACCAAGTTGACATACGACTTTAACCACCACAGGCACTATGCCATCAGATCTCCCACTGGGTAAGAGAAGAAATAAAAAAGGAAATTAAAATTTTCCTTGCATCAAACAAGAAGGAAAACACAACATACCAAAATCATTGAGATACAGCAAAGCAGAGATCAGATAGCAATTTATAGTCCTTTGAATAATTGTTTCTTACATCTCTGATTTTCTTCATGCTCCATTGCACCAGATGGGAAGAGACCAATGGTTTTATCCTAGAAGGACAGTTATAACAGAAAACTTCAAATTACACACACATACAACATGCTATCTCAGACAAGTGAGCAAAGTACAGGACCAGAAAACGTTCCAGAAGAAGAAATGTTAGTGGAATTATCTGGTAAGTAATTCAAAAGAATTATATTTAGATTCTTTCCAACAGTTAAGCTTAAGTTCAAGGAAACCACAGACAAAATCAAGGAAAACACAGGCAAAACTCTTGAAGAATTAAATAATATATACCAGACAAAAATTGATAAAATAAATGCAAGTTTAGAAGCAGTACAAAAACAGTAAATAGAAATCCAGAAGATTAATACTAAAATTTCAAAAATGCCTATTGCATTGAAAGAGAAAGGAGTAGAATTAAATCAATGAAACACAGAATTAGCAAAATTGAAGACAAATCTCTCAACACCAATTTGTTTGAAGAATAATCAGAAAAAAGAATTAAACAAAATGAAGAAAGCTTAAAATCCATTTGGGATACCATGAAGAGGACTAATTTATGAGTGACCGAAATTCCCGAACAGGAAGTGACAAAAAAAAAAAAAAAAAAAGCACTGAGACAATTGTTGAAGATTTGATGGAAGAAAACTTCCCTAATATCATGAAAGACAAGGAGATATGCATTCAAGAAGCTCATTATAAAAGATATTGAACAAGTCATAAAAAAAAAAAAAACTCCCAACAAAAATAAGTCCTGGCCCAGACAGCTTCACTGGCAAATTCTACCAAACATTCAGAGAGGAGCTGACACCAATTTGACTCAATTATTCCAGAGCACAGAAAAAGATGGAATACTGATGAACTCATTCTATGAAGCATACATAACCATGATATCAAAACCAGACAAAGACATCACTAAAAAAGAAAATTACAGACCAATATCCCTCATGAACATCAATGCAATATTATTAACAAAATCCTATTTAGTAGACTCTAAAATCATGTCAAAAAAACAGTGCATCATGACCAAGTCAGATTCATATCAGTTATGCAAGAATTGTTCAACACTAGAAAAACAATCAACTAAATCCATCACATAAATAAAACAAAGGAAAAGAACCACATGATCATATCAATTGACATAGAAAAGGAATTTGACAAAATCTAAAACCCATTCTTGATAAAAAGCATTCACCAAAATAGGAATAGAAGGGAAATTCCTCAGCATAATTAGGGACATGTACACAATATCAATGGCTAATATTACTCTCAACAGAGACTGAAAACATTCTTCTTGTAAATAGTAACCAGACAAGGTGCCCATTATCACCACTCTTATTCCATATTGTATTGGAAGTCCTAGCTAGTAATAAGGTAGGAAAGGGGAAAAAAAGGCATCCAGATTGGCAAAGAAGAAGTAAACTATCTCTATTTGCAGATGATGTGATCCTACACATAGAAAATCCTAAAGGCTGCATAAGAAAACTACTGGAACTAATAGAAGGCTTCAGGAAAGTGGGAGGGTACAAAATCAACATACAAAACTCAGTAGGATTCCCCTACTGTAACAAGGAGAACTCTGAAAAGGAAATCAGCAAAACAATACCACTTTAATAGCCACACGAAAGACGAAATATTTAGGTATAAATCTAACCAGAGACAAAAATGACCTATACAAAGGAAACTACAAAACACTACTACAAGAAACAAACAAAGACCTACATAAATGGAGGCATATACCATGCTCACGGCTAGGAAGATTTAACATCATAAAATGACAATATTACCTCAAACAATCACAAATATATGTAATCCCAATCAAGATTCCATCATCACTATTTAAAGAGATGGTAAAACTTATTACCAACTTTATATGGAAAGGAAAGAGACTCTGGATAAGCAAAACACTACTAAAGAAGAACAAAGTGTGTGGCCTCACACTTCTGATCTCAAAACCTACTAGTAAGCCACAGTAGTCAAAACAACCTGGTATTGTTACAATGACAGACACCTAGACCAACAGAACAGAAGTGAGAACCCAGAAGTAAATTCCTACACCTATGGACAGCTGATCTTTGACAAAAGGCCAAAACGGTTAAATGGGGAAGAGATAGAGTCTTTCACAGATGGTGCGAGCAAAACTATACACCAATTTGCAGAAAAATGAAACCAGATCCATTCTCACGCTTCTGTAAACTTTCACTCAAACCACAATTAATTAATTTAAATAAGATTTAAAAAAAAAAAAAATTCAGCCTGACTACTTTACAAATAAATGCTTTTAAAACTATTAATTCCCCTATACATGGCACTTCAGATTCATTTTACAAACCCGAAAGAGAGAGTATGTGTTCATTTTTATAAAAATAACACACAATTGTACAAGATTGGAAGGAATTGTGGCAAGCAATAGTGCAGAAAATCTCAGAATATTTAAAATTAAAAAAAAAAGCAGAAATGTGTGGATGCAGATAAGCACTTTGTTCACAGCCAATCTCTGCATTTTCAGTTGTAAATACTGGGTATCTGAATTTACAGATCACCACAGAAAATAGAACAAAGTATAGGTATTCTGAAGCTTATAGGCTGCAGGCGTTCTGATCGTGTAGAGCCTAAGGCATTCGACCGCTAACTAGAAGCCTGGCAGTTCAAACCCACCAGCCACTCCTCAGAAGCTTGGGCAATCTACTTCAGTAGTGATACCGCCTCCAAAACCCAAGGAGGGGTCACTATGAGTCGCATTCGACTCGCCGACAGTGAATATGGTTTTTTTGGTTTATAGGCTGTGGGAATTATCAGATTCACCAATGAATATTCCTAGCCCCAAAATTAAATTCCAACAGAAACTGAATTTCAAAGCAAGAATGTCTAATATAAATATTCTTGATACATAATATAGATTGGTTATTCCTTCAGTCTTGCTAAAATCCCTCCTTATCTCTTGCTCCTGCCTGTGATGAAGCATACACTAGTGTGTGGATGTGGCCAGGTCACTTTTAAGATGAAATTTCTTTCCTTTGTTTTCTCCTGGAAATACCCACCCTCACACTTACAGATTCTCTTTCAATACTTCTCTTCAGAACTGAGAAATTCTTTTTAACCCTTCAGCTTCTGAGGACTTGGCCAGTTAAATTTCCTTTCAAATGTGACTAAGAAAAGGATTTTTTAAAAGATCACCATGAGCTAAATTAAACTAATGAATAAAACCAAAGCAAAATCCAAATTCACTGCCATCGAGTCGATTCCAACTCATAGCAACCTCATTTGGGTTTCCAAGGTGGTAAATCTTTACGGAAGTAGATTGCCCAGTCTTCCTTCTGTGGAGTGGCTGATGGGTTTGAACTGTGAGACCATATTTCTATATAATCACCCTGTATGTAACCATTCTAAGTATGTAGCCATTTTGCAATACACCTTAGCATTTACTTCACACTTTAGTGCTTTAGTTACTGGAAAAACCACAAGAAGTCCTGACTACCCCCACCTCATCGATACTCCCAAGCATACTCCTTAGCAACAACCAATCAGTAAATAGCAAGAAAATACCTTA
>NW_006921780.1:1123911-1125768 GCF_000298275.1 Orycteropus afer afer | reverse complement strand
TCCTGCTCCCCCCCACATCCATGTCACCCGTACAAGCTTCAGGTAGGAGCCAGAAAGACATGACAAACCAGCAGCACATGGCCAGGACCAGGAGTGGTCACACTGGACAGCCTTGCTTTATGTTTCACTGGAGAGAACAAGAAAAATATTCACATAAGGACTCTAACATAAGTTTTAGAGATTTAGATATCAACATTAGGCAGATATGTTTTTCCCAGCTCTGGAAATCTGTCACCTATTCTTCTGTCTTTCTGGCTCTTACTTAAGCTAAATTTGAAGGAGATGGTGGGGTGATTTTAAAATAGAAAATACTTAGAAATAGTATGCAGGACTGACCTTCTCTCTTGAGATCTGCCTTCCCTGACTCCAGGAGACCCAAGTGATAACATGGACAGGTGTCACTGATGAGCCCATGCACTACTTCCTTGATGCCTTGGTACTGACTGAATAGTCTACAGACATTCTGAGACTTACTTCCACCCTCAGGAGATGGCACCCATGAATTGCTGTGGAAGCTCACAAAAACTGATCCTTTATAAGCTCCCCACAGAACGCCTGTTGGGGCCTCCTAAGAGTGCAGCTCACAACGTCCTGCAACCTGTATCTCAAAGGGATCTGGGGAAGGGAGTTGTAAATTGGAGGAAAGAGAGTAAAAAAGAAAAAAGAAAGAAAAAAAATGAGTGTAAGGAAAACTAATAGAAGCAGAAGGGAGGATTTTGGGGAATGAGAGAGAATGGAACAAAGTTTGGTTCAATTGAAGGTTCAGAGTAAAGGGAGATTGGAGGTGGAAGAAAAGATGAATGAAATGGGAGTAAATTGTCTGAAGATGGTGAGGTGAATGATGTGGGTGAGAGGGTAAGGGAGGAATTAAAAGCACAGACTTGGGATGATTGCAACCCAGAGTAAATAGAATTCAATGGATTACAGTAGATGTGCCAACAGAGACTGCAAAAGAGATTGAATGGGGAAGAAAATCACTTTGACTTTAAGGAGTCACTCAAAGAGTGAGAAAAGCGAGAGTGTCTGTAGGTCAGGAAAGAAAGTGGTCACAGGAGATCACTAAAGGGAGATGACATAATTTAAGCCTGTGATCAGTGAGAGAGGAAAGTGTAAGTAGCAGATTTAAAGCTTTTCACATTCAGAATCTGAATTATCCCTCCTCCCTCCCCTCTCCTTGTCCAAAGGTGTGTGAATGTAGTGGTATGTTGGAGAGAATGGACAAGGGTTTTCAGTGGGGAGTAGAGGCTGTTTCCTAAAGGAATAAAATACTCATTAAGACACATATCCCTCCCACACCCATTTCCCCCATTGACGGAACTGAACTCACATTCAAGCTGCAATTGATTGTCATAGCTGTGAACTTCCTGAATCAATCCAAAGAAGTACATGTGGAATAGCCTTTCCAGTGAGATAGTTAGAGTTGTGTGTCAACTTGGCTGGACCACAATTCTGAGTGGTTTAAGCAGTTGTGATATGGGTTACTCCCATGATGAGATCGGATGTATATGTTTTGAGCAGCCTAGGGCTATGGCCTGCTTCAAATATATTTATGGATGTCCTGGGAAAAGAGACACTCTTCTGTGGATCAGGATCCTGTTGAGCTGCCTACAACTGTCTGTGAGCAAACAATCCACCATTCAGCCTGGTGATCTTGGATTCATCATTTGTTGGAGTCAACGGCTGGTATACTGCCTGCCAACCATGAGCTCGTCAGCCATTGCCGCTACATGAGTCAGGAAAAGCCTCCAGCTTGACGTTTGATCCAAGAACTTGGAACTTGCCACTTTCTATATGTGTGTGAGCCATTTTCCCAAAATAAATTTCTCTCTCTCTCTCTCTCTCTCTCTCTCTCTCTCT
>NW_006921780.1:1121491-1122826 GCF_000298275.1 Orycteropus afer afer | reverse complement strand
TCTGAGGAGTGGCTGGTGGGTTTGAACCGCCAGCCTTCTGGTGAGCAGTCAAGTGCCTTAGGCACTATGCTACCAGAGCTCCTTATTCATACACTAAGGGAGTGAAACTAAATGGTTTCCCAGAACTCTACCTGACGCTTTTATCTCCCTGCTCTTCTCTGCTTCTCTGTCCTCCTCTTCTGCTTTTGAGTGTTCCCTAAGTATTCTCTCCCCCTTTATCACTCCCCACTCATCACATTCATATCTCTGGTTTCCTCACTAGTTTATTTGTTTTTTGTTTTTTTCAGATGCTTCTATGACTGTCTTGTGCAACAGTATAAACTATCATGAACTCTCCATTAGTGTCTTTTTTTTCTCTCTCTTTTGAATGCTCATTATTGTTAAAGAACCAGCAACCATCACAAAGACCATAGGAACATTGATGCAGATAAAGAAAACCCTCCTATTTGATTTCCATTGGTATTTATTGTCATCAGACAGTCACTTAGCACCTGTTTTGAACCAAGCACCCTTCTGCACTCATTCATATACCAAACCAAACTCACTGCGTTGAGTCAGTTCCAACTCATAGTGAACCCTCCCCTTGGGTTTCCAAGGCAGTATCTCTAGGTAAGTAGATTTCCCAGTCTTCCTTCCGAGGAGTGGCTGGTGGGTTTGAACTGCCAGGATTAGCAGTCAAATGCCTTAGGTACTATGCCACCAGAGCTCCTGTAGCCCAACATAGTGAAATGGAAATAAAAATCATATTCAGTTTCATTTAGGATAAAAGTATATATTAATAAGCACAAAGTTTACATAGAAGATCTCACTGTGAATTTTTTACTACTTTTAAAAGGCAGGAAGTGGGAAGCCAGGGCTATTCATAAGGTTTTCCCTGGCCAGTTCTTTGAGAAGTGAATGTCCTCTTCCTTCTTCTGAGTCTGTCTCACTCTGGAAGTTCTGCTGAAACTCATCCACCATGGGCAACCCTGCTGGTGTTTGTGATATGCTGATGACACAACTTTGCTTGCTAAAAGTAAGGATGACTTGAAGCACTTACTGATGCAGACTACAGTCTGCAGTGTGGATTACACCTCAATATAAAGAAAACAAAAATCCTCACAACTGGAACAATAAGCAGCATTACGATAAAGGGAGAAAAGACTGAAATTGTCAAAGAACTTCATATAACTTAGTTCTACAATCAACATCAATAGAAGCAGCAGTCAAGATACCAGATGACCAAATCGGCTGCAAAAGACCTCTTTCAAGTGCTCAAAAGCAAAGATATCTCTTTGAAGACTAAGGTGCACCTAACCTTAGTGGATTGACATGGGAGCTACAACAATAGTTTCA
>NW_006921780.1:1119979-1120581 GCF_000298275.1 Orycteropus afer afer | reverse complement strand
CTGAAAAAATGCTACAGAATAATATTCAGGCTACAGAGAATTAAATTAGATGAAAACTTGGATCTTCAGAAAGAAATAAAGAGCTCCAGAAATGCTAAATATGTTAAAATACACATTGTTCTTATTGTCAGGTGCCATCAGGTAGATTCCAACTCAGTCACCCTAAGCATAACCGAACAAAACACTGTCCTGTCCTGCACCATCCTGTCCTGCACCATCCTCACAATTATTGTTATCATGGCAACCACTGTGACAATCCATGTGCTGTAGGTCTTCCCCTTTTCTCTGACCCTCCACTTTACCAAGCATGATATCCTTCTTCAAGGACTGGTCCCTTCTGATCTCATAACTAAAGTTGTCGTTGTTGTTGTTAAGTGCCGTCGAGTCGTTTCTGACTCATAGCGACCCCATGCACAGCAGAATGAAACACTGCCTGATCCCGCACCAGCCCCACAATCTCTGCTATACTTGAGCCCATCATTGCAGCCACCATATCAATCCATCTTGTTGAAGGCCTCCCCCTCTTTCGTCGACCCTCCACTCTACCAAGCATGACATCCTTCTCCACGGAATGGCCCTTCTTACAACATGACCAAAATAGG
>NW_006921780.1:1082032-1085826 GCF_000298275.1 Orycteropus afer afer | reverse complement strand
GCCTGATTCATGGGAAACATGAAAATCAGTTTTGGACCCTCTGGGAAGAACCAGAAGGAGCATGATCACCATAAAGATTATTGTAGCAATTAAGATAACGGACCAGAATACAATCGAAAGTAAAGGTGGAATTGGCTTCCGGCCAAGACTCTTGACAGCTGGAGCTTTGTCAAGCAGTAGTCGTAGAGGTCTGGGCATCGCCAATTTCCTTCCATTGTACCTGGGGTCACCATGAGTAAAGTAGCTAACAAATACTAGCAGCTTCTCACAGGTGCCCCAACCACATCATAAGAAAAGCGTTTGGGGAAAAAAGCAAGAGATAGGCAGTGTAGCTGAAGTCAGGTTCTACCACCAATTGCCTCAGCAGTGGCTAGGGGGAACAAACATGGCCTGAGAAGATGAGAGGCAGGGCACAAGAAGTGTCTGATATCATCATGTTTTTATGAGCATCTATATACAAAATCAAAAATCAATCAATTGCTTTTTTCATAGGAAAACATCAATACACCGCAGTCTGATAACTATGAAGTGTTTAACTGCCATTGCCACCTAGTGGTGAAATATAGACTTTCACAAGCATAGCTAAAGCTCTTTGGAGGTATCCAAAGAGAAAATCCTCTGAAAATTCTATGTTGCTCAGCTTCACTCCATTCAGAATTGAAAATCCAGTGCTTTATGTAGAACCAAGTGAATGCAGTTAACAGCTGTTCATCTGTTGCAAACCTTATCTTCACCCAGCACTTTAAGAAGAGCAGGCAGACTCAAAGTGTGATACCTTGTAAGTAACTATATTGATGGGGGAGCTTTGTAGGTTAAGACTTTGCTGTAAATGGATGATTTCATCCACCTCCAGGCTGCTTCCTCATATTTTGTCCCATAGTTATAGTCAGTCTTAAATGAAATGTCCATATTGCATTTGTAATCTAAACAATCCCAACTACTTCACCTTCTGGGAGTCACTCCTATATGTCCAAATTAAATAAATTACAAAAAAGTACTTTAACCAAGTGAATGCCAGTAAGCTGACTTAATACCTTTATTCTAAACACTACAATTAAATAATTTCTAATTTTTCATATTTTGTTTTATCAAAATTATATTCATTGGGATTGATCCCTTTTCATGAGAAAATTATACAAGGTAAAAACTGATTGTGAATCAAATGTCGAATTTTACCTATTACAGGTTTTTCTCTTATGAATTTTCCTTTGCACCCATTATTTCTACCAAATGCAATTTTCCCAGACTAAATTGCAGATCTGAATGTTACTGTATATAATTTTATCTGCTATAAATTTTATTTTGTATTGGCTGTTTATGCTATTCAGATTTATTTAAAATATTAGATAAAGCAAAAATAATTTGTTAGATAATCGATGCAATTCTAATAAGATAGTGTATGATTGTCTTTGGTCCTGGATTGGCATTATATCACTAATTTTGTTCCCCCACAAATTTTGCAAACTCAGGGATCAAATGCAAGTTGCAAACAATAGAATCAAATGTTCTCTGTTATAAAGACCATCATGTCACATATAAGTATAGTTAAGTTTTTTGTTTTCAATCTCTATGGCTTTAATTTCTTTCCTTTGCAGTATTAAGACTTTCAGTACAAAGTTGAACAGAAAGAGAAAGAGTAGGTATCTTTGCCATGTTCCCAATCTTAGGGGAAAAGTGTATAGTGTCACCCTTTAGTATGATGTTAGCTCTAAGTTTTGCTGATGACTTTCATCAAATTAAGGATGTTCCCTTTTATTCAGGAGCTCTGGTGGCATAGTGTCTAAGGCACTTGACTGCTAACCAGAAGATTGGTGGTTCAAACCCACCAGCCACTCCTCGGAAGGAAGGTTAGGCAATCTACTTCCATAGAGCTATCACCTCGGAAACCCAAGGAGGGGTTTCTATGAGTCAGAGATGCCTCAATGGCACATAACAACAACAACCCTTTTATTTCTAATATTCTGAGAGTTTTTATCATGAACAAATGTTGAATGTTTTAAATGTTTCTTTTTTATCTACAGGCATCCCCCAGATTATGAACAACTTCTGTTCCTAAGTCTGCCTTTAAGTCAAATTTGTACATAAATTGGAACAGTTAGGTATGGTTTGCATCTAATGTCAGTTAGTCAAATGTGTCTTAGTATATAGTGTACCTTTCTATGCATAAAGCATTAAAGAAACACTTCCAGATACACTAAGATATCTTTAACATAAAAACACAGTAACAATAGTAATGTTTTGATGCACATTGCAAAGTAGTATCCATTTGTTATTTGAAATTTTTTAATACAGGCCTGGTTTAGTAACTACAGGTTATACATCAGTTGGACTTTCCTGAGCTGGGGACTGCCTGAATTGAGATAATCATATTATTTTCCTATATTCTGTTAATGTGCTGAATTATATTGCTTGATTTTCAAATATTAAGCTAATCTTCTTTACCTAGGATAAGCCCCACAGCCTTGGAAAAGCCTATAGGACAGTTCTACTCTGTCCTAAAGGGTTGCTGGAAGTCAAAATAGGCTCAATAGCAGTGGGTTTTGTTTGGTTTTTGACTGTGATTGGTAGGTTTTTAAATATTTTGTTAAGAATTTTTGTGTCTATGTTTATGAGAAATATTGGTCTGTAATTTTTTCTTGTAATTTCTCTAAAGTTTTAATGTTAAAGTCATGGTGGCCTTATTTAAAAAAAAAAAGAAAGAAAACTGTTGCCTTCTCCTTGATTTTCTAAAATACTTTATGTAAGATTATTATTTTTTCTTCTTTGAATGTTAGATGGAATTACCAAGCTAGCTCTGACAGTTTTTTGGTGGGAAGATTTCTTTTATTACAAATTCAATTTCATCAACAGAGAGATGAAGATTTCCTCTTTCATATTGTTTGTTTGAGTAAATTGTGAGGTTTTTTAAAAAATTTTCCACTTAATTCACATTTTCTAGTGTATTGACAAATTTTGTTGTTGTTATGTGCTGTTGAGTCGTCTCCAACTCATAGTGACCCCTCCTTGGGTTTCCGAGGTGGTATCACTACGAAAGTAGATTGCCCAACCTTCCTTCTAAGGAGAGGCTGGTCGGTTTGAACTGCCAGCCTCCTCAGAGGTGGTTAAGATGAATCAAATTGACAGCATATTTAAAGAAAAGATGCATCATGTACATCTAATACTTTGAGACCCAAACCATGACTGTCCATACATCAGTTATATGTTTATGTGGCCAAATTCCTTTTAAAACTTTGGACTCCAAGACTCAAGTGAGCATCCCTGAGTAGAAACATCTCATACATATGTCTGCTGTTTGCAGCTGAAGAGAAGAGTGAGTCTGTGAGACTATCGTACAAAGAAGGAAGGTTCAGAAGACTTTGCCTTATTTCTCTAGCCTTCACTTATGGGTATCTTTCTCCTACTGATCCTGTACTGTATCCTTTGCTGTAATAAATCTTAGCCATGAGTACATGTGAGTCATGTGAGTCCTTCCAGTAAACCATCAAAGCAACAGGTGGACCTGAAATCCCTAAACACATATCAATGATTAAAATGGCTCTAAATGGGTTAAAATCGTCAACTAAAAGGTAAGATTCTCATATAATGACTCAAATTAAGTTATATAGGTACTGAAACAAGGCGGGCTTGTGCTTACTCACTGATCTGCACTGAACACTTTCCCTTGTTACCCCCCCAAGAGGGATCGGGTCTCCGGGAGCTAGGTAAGCATGGGCGGGCTTGTGCTTAGTCCCCGGGAGTGAGGTAAGCACGGGCAGGCTTGTGCTTAGTCACCGGGAGCGCGGTAAGCACGGGCG
>NW_006921780.1:1068722-1078095 GCF_000298275.1 Orycteropus afer afer | reverse complement strand
CTATGAGTCGGAAACGACTCGATGGCACTTAACAACAACAGCAACTGTTTACAAGATACAGCCTGTAAAAATGGTATGACAGAGGCATCTGACCTCCTCTAACTTCACGAGGGGAAGAGAGAATCACCATCAGTAGCAGCCCAAAGCTGATTCCTAGGAAGCAGAGGTCAGACGTATCTACTCTCTCCAACATTTTTACCAATTCTGACACCAGCTGTCCCTCTCACAGCACTCTCTACATCTCTGCTGGGTTTGATCATTCATTGCAATGGCTGCACAGAACTCACAGACAATACTTAAAATTATGGGATTTATTAGGGAAGTATCAGATTAAAATTTGGGATTGGGAACAACTCAGGATACAGTTCTTTGGTCAGGATAGCTTCTCAGCTATGCACTTAGGCATGCTTCTCCCTGGCCCTCAGCCTTTTGACTCCTTGGGCTTCTTGGGCCAGTCCACCTCAGGCAAGTGTTCTAAAGCTCTTTAGCTCCACCAATAAGTCCCAGTAGGCCTTACTCTGCCAGCAAGCCTCCTGCCCAAAGGCACTCAACTCTCTCACTCCTGGGTCTAGTAGGTTCTCAGCACAGGGACCCTGGATCCAAAAGACATACTCCACTCCCATCACTTCTTGATAGTAGTAAGGTCCTACCTTCCTGCCTATGGGATGGCTCATTTTAAGCCTAATGGGACAGCAAAACTGATCAATCCCCTCATTAAGTTTCCATAGTCCTTACTTGCATAGACTAACCCCCATAAGGATACTATGAGCCTTATTTGAATTATTAGCAAACTATCCAATCCCCTTGGTGGGCCACAAGCACATTATTTGAATAGTTTCATACAATTATAAGACCATGGCAAGAAAGGCCATATAAAAGTAATCCACTGCACCACACTCACTTATATCCCAGCACTTATCTGCATGTCCCTGGTAGGTATGTGAGTTCATGCCCCCTTTTTCACAGAATCTCTTTGGGTTACAGACTTCTAGTCTAATAAAAAACAGATTGACTTCTTTCAGATAACATGTTGAAAAGTTGTGACCAGAGCTGTGTTACGATTATTTTCCACTTCTTCAAGGTAATTTTCACTTTTAAGATTGTTTTCCACTTCTCCAAGATAACTTTCATGTCAACTCCCAAGCAGACCACAGCTGAAGTCTTGGAAACTTGAGGTCTAGAGTTCCACAGAGGCAGATGTGGCAAGAAGAGTTACAGGATGCTTTTATAGGAGCTGTGGGAAGAGAAAAAGGCCATGAGGGAAGGGGGGTGGGGGTGGATAGAGGGCAGAGGGTGTGGGGAGAGGAACTAGGAGAGAAGGAGGTAGAAAGAGGAGACTCACCGATGCCTCATAAACCACAAGATGAAACCTGCAATAAGCAGAAGAAGCACCAGTACTGCCAAGATGATCCAGCCCAAGGAAACATGGCTCCTGTCTGCTTTGGAGAACACAGAATATGTGTCACCATAAGGCCCCTCCCTAATTAAGTTCCCTGGTCTGAGCACTTGTGAGGGTGCCAGGTGCTTTTTATTCCCTCCCCCATTTAAAACACTCACTCTTATTCCTCCTAAGCTTAGATTCTATACCTTTTCTCAGGGAGTGAGTATCCCTAATTCAGTTCACTTCAGCAACTGTTAGGGTACAACAGAGGGAAAGGACGGCAGCTTTGTAGAAACAGACCTGAATCTAAATCCAGACTTTCCACTTACTAACTCCAGGCAGTTTTCTTAACCTATCTTAGCCTCAATTTTCTCATCTATAAAATGCCAATATTATCTGCCTCAAAGGAGAGTTGTGATGATTAAATGAAATAATCTATGAGATAGCATTGCTCGTAAAGTTTATGTTCTTCATCCTAGTTTGGTGAGTAGCATCTTAAAAGCTTGCAAGTGGCCATCTGAGATATAACTACTGATGTCTACTCATATGCAGCAAAAGAGAAAGAAGAAAACCAAAGACTCAAGAAACTAGTCCATAGGACTAACAGTCTACACAAACCACGGCATCATCTATCCTGAGACCAGAACTAGATGGTGCCCAGCTATCACTACCAACTGTTCTGACCAAGGACATGGTAGATGGTCCCAGATAGAAGGGTAGAAAAATGCAGAACAAAACTCTAATTCTTGAAAAAGGCCACACTTACTGGACCAGTGGAGACTAGAGGCACCACTAAGACTGTTGCCCGACATACCATTTAAACTTTGAACAAAACCACTGGAACAGAAATAAGAAAATGTTGAAACATTTTGAAAAATGTAACCAAAGTCACTGAACAATGTATAAGAACCTAACCAAACCAAACTCTTTGCAGTAATGATCTTACAGGACAAAGAACTGCCCCACATGGTTTCCAAGGCCATAAATCTTTATGGAAATAGACTGCCACCTCCTCCTGCCACAGAACAGCTGGTAAATTCAAACTACCAACTTTTCGGTTAGCAACAGAGCTCTTAACCATTGCACCACCAAGATCCCCCTTAACAATATGTTAATATGGAAACTCCTTGGGTTTCCGAGGCAGTTATCTATACAGAAGTAGATTGCCAGTCTTCCTTCCGAGGGGTGGCTGGTGGGTTTGAACCACCAGCCTTCTGGTTAGCAGTCAAATGCCTTAGGCACTACGCCACCAGAGCTCCTTAACAATATGTATATTAAACCAAACCAGACTCACTGCCATTGAGTCTATTCCAATTCACAGAGATCCCCATTGTGCTTCCAAGGATGTCAATCTTTATGGAAGCAGACTGCCTCATCTTTTTTCCAAGGAGCAACTGGTGGGTTTGAACCAACAACCTTTTGGTTAGCAGCCAAATGCCTTAACCACTACACCATGAGAGCTCCTTAACAATACATACAGAAATTGTTTAAAAAAAAAAAAAAAAGATACCTAATTTGCTGTGTAAACTTTCACCAGAAACACAAAACGTCTTTTAAAAAAAGAGTATGCAGAATACTCTATCCACACACAGGAAGCACTAAAAAAGCCATAGCTGGAGTTCCTGGATGGTGCTCAAGTGCTAACCTAAAGTAAAGGTTGGAAGTTTGAGTTTTATATCTTTGTTAATCTTTCTAAAATCCCTGGTCTCCTTCTGTTCTGGATTGAATTGTGTCCCCTCAAATTATGTTTTGGAATCCTAGCCCCTATACCTGTGGATGTAATCCTGCTAGGAATAGGGTGTTCCTTGTTATGAGGTCATATCAGTGTACAATGTTTCCTTAACCTAATCACTTCTGAATTATAAGGAGATGAATTATATGGAGCAGATTAGACAAAGACACAGAGGTAAAGAAGCCCAAACAGCGAAGATGAATCTCACATGATGGTCAGCAAGGAACTGAGGAACACATGGGCTACAGAAGCTGAGATAAGGTTCTCCCCCACCTAGCTGACAGAGAGGCTTCCCCAAGCCAGTGTCTTGAATTCAGATTTCCAGCCTTCTAAACCATGAGAAAATAAATTTCTGTTCTCTAAAGCCACCCACTTGTGGTATTTGTGTTACAGCACTAGGAAGCTAAGGCACCTTCCTCCCAAACCCACAAAAACCCCGGCCACAGAGCTGACTCCAACTCAGAGTGACCCTATAGGACCAAGTGGAACTGCCCCATAGAGTTTTCAAGGGTTTAAATCTTTACAGAAGCACACTACCTCACCTTTCTCATGCAGAATGGCTGGTAAATTCAAACTGCTGACCTTTAGATTAGCAGCCAAACGCCTTAACCACTACACCACCAGAGCTCCTCCTTCCTCTGTTGTTGTTGTTGTTATGTGCTGTGGAGTCAGACCCGACTCTTAGCGACCCCTCCTTGGGTTTCCGAGGCAGTATCACTACGGAAGTAGATTGTCCCTATCTTCCTTCCAAGGAGTGGCTGGTGGGTTTGAACCGCCAGCCTTCTGGTTAGCAGTCAAGTGCCTTAGCCACTATGCTACCAGAGCTACCCCTGCTTCCTCTAGGTGGATGAAATCCTGCTGGGATTATTTATTTGCTCCCTATTTCTGTATCTCTGAGTCCTTCATTCTTGCTTTTTGAAACATCTCATCTCAGTCCTTTTTGAGATTTTGAGTTTCAGGTTCTCATTGCCCTCCTACCTATATGTGAAATCCCTTTCTTCTATCCCTCCTGGTTGAGATCCTCATCTCTGAAGGTCTTCCATCTTGGACCTATCAAACTCCACCCCTAGAAAGCCCCACCCCTTTCCCAGCTCTTCCCCCTACACCAAGGACCACCATCTCCCACTTCCAGCCTGGATCCACAATGTTTCTCACCCCAGTAGAGGATGATATCCTTGCCACCTAGACTGCTGTGCTTCACTCGGCAAGACAGGCCAGCTGCCTCCTCAGCCACCACATCTAGTGTTACTCGAACATACCAGGTCCCATCAGCATTGGGCAGGACATCACCTCGCTGACTGCCTGGCTGCTGCTCCTCTCGCTGCATCCACATCACCCACACGGGCTTCGGGTAGAATCCTGAGACATGGCACACCAGCAGCAGATGGCCAGGACCAGGAGAGGGGCCATAAGACAGCCAGGCCTCAGGTTTCTCTGTATCCAAAAGAGAATGGGGAGACCTTAAAGTAGGAACTCCATTCTCTTCATTTGAGGCTCTGGGCCTCGTATCAGGCTCATGCTTCCCACATTTCCACTTCTGAAGATGAAGCCTCTCATAACTTTAATCCATTTCTGTTAACTTCTCAGGGAAAGTCTCCCTGATTTTCATTTCTGTTTCCCTGATCCAAATTTAGGACACTATGTGGGAACTGGTTACAACTATTATTTAAGTTTTAAAAGCAAGACATAAATTATACCTGTGGAACAACCCAATATGAGATCCCAGAATCACATAAAGCCCCTCCTCTGTGTTTCTATAGCATCCTGTAGAGTGTTTGGTTACAACTTACCCAGAATGTTTTAAGGTTTGCTTTAATTGTTCATTTGTCTTATCCTACCCCTTAACCACAAATCCCACCTCCTTTCTCATTTTTTAAACCCAGCATGCATACAATTGAATTCTGGTTAGCAGTCAAATGCCTTAGGAACTATGCCACCAGAGCTCCCTTTTTGGTTTGGTTTATAGGTGCTCAGAGCTCTGGTGGCACAGTGGTTAAAGCATTGGGCTGCTAACCAAAAGGTCAGCAGTTCAAACCCATCACCTGTTCCAAGGGAGAAACATATGGTAGTCTACTTCTATAAAGATTTTCAGCCTTGGAAATCCTATGAGGAAGTTCTATTTTGTTCTTTAGGGTCACTAGGAGTTGGAATCCATTCTATGACAGCAGGTTTGGTTTGGTTTAGTAGGGGCTCAGTTAATGTCTTCAGAATGAATGGGTACTCTCACCCCTCATCCATCCCTTCTTGGGCCTTTCTCTTCCTCTGATGCTTAAAGGGATGAGAACACTGAAATGAAAAACCCTGGATGGACTCCCAGAGGGGAAGGCAGTGCTGTCACTAGGGGAGTATTGTGGGTACAGACTGCACTGGGTGACACTCAGAGGAAGTGACACCAAAATGACTGTTAACAAAATTTTTGTGCTGTGTTTCAGCAGAAATTTATTATATTTTAGAAAAGTATTCCTGTAGTTTGTAACAACAAAAATATTTTCTGTAAGCCCAGCTTACATTTATCAATAGACCTACAAGACTAAAACGAACCTTCTAATATGCTCCAGTCAGGGTTGTCATTATTACCCAATTACAATGACCCTTCGAATCATACTGTTTTGTCTGCATGCACTACAAGCACACGCTGTTGTTTTCAGTCACTGATTCTGTCCAATTTTCTGGTGTTTTAGCTATAATATTGTGATAATCGGCATTTGTGAATGTTCTATCAATAATTTTTTAAGGATGAAGTATTTAAAAGATGAAAAATTAAAAACGCTTCTCCTCATTTACTAATTAAGTTGTAACTAACATTATAATTCAACATAGAAAGATGTTGTTGTTAGGTGCCGTGGAGTCGTTTCCGACTCATAGCGACCCCATGCACAGCAAAACAAAACACTGCCCAATCCTGGATTTTACAAAACATTTTTGTTAGTATTCATATAATCTAAGAAATATTACATTTTAAGCAATTTATAACTACATTTACTACATATTATATGATTAAAGTTAATAATAAACATTACTAAGGATTCCACATGGTCTGGTATGGGGGGAGTCCATGTATGGGAGCAGTGACACCAACACTAGTGAGGCCACTAGTGGAGGGTAGGGGTGTGAGGGAGGCAGGCTGACCTTGTTTCTCCAGTTCTGACTTCCCTGCCTCAACGAGGCCACGGACAAATTGGGGGCAGGTGTCATTGAGGAGCCACTGCACCATCTCCTTTGTCCCTTGGTCCAGGTTGAGTACTTTGCTGACCACCTGAACCCAAGGTGGGGCCTCTGGAGCTGGCTCCCAGGAAGTTCCTTGGAAACTCAGGATATCTATTCCTTGCCAGGCTACATGGAAGAAGCTTTCTGAGCCGTTCCCAGCGTGCACCTCACAGCCCGCAGAAATCTGGAGCTCAATGGGGTCTGAGAACAGGTATGGATACAGATCAAAGAAAGGTTTAAAAGACTGCAAGGAATCTAGAAGATACTGGTGTGAGGGTTATACTAGGGCATCTAGAAAGAAAAGGAAAGAAAAAAAAAAAAAACTGTTCTAGTTAGTGGATCTGACAAACACTCCCCTCCTCCCCAACGTGTGTTCAGAGTAGAACCGCTAGAGTTCAGGGAAATGAGAGTGGGTGAGTTGGGGCAGACAGGAACAAGGGATATTTTGAGAAGTCTCCAGGCAAAATGGAAATCAGAAGAGGGTGAAGAGGTAAGGGACTCACACAGTGGCACCGCTGTCTCCCAAGAGGAATTCTACGTCCTCGTCCTCTCTCCTCCCTTGATTACCTGCCCAGGATCCCATCCCTCAGCTTACATGCTCCGTGCACCATTTTGACCAATTCCTGCACGTCCCTTTTGAAGCTGATCCGATAAACCTGAAACAAATGGTGCAGCTTCTCCCACTGCTGCTCGCTAAAGTTGCCGTGGGACCAGGGCAGCAGGAAGCTGAAGGCGTCCGAGTCATTGTTCCAGCTGTGGGTCTGCAGTTCCCCCAGCCACATCGAGCAGTCAGTGCGCGTCCAGCTGCTATTGGCGAAGGACGAGATCTGGAGAAACCGGAGGGTGAAATTCTTTGGCGCGGTTGGGACTGCACAGAGGTTGAAGGGGCGTTAGCGATTGGCCAGGAGAGCAGACAACATAAAGGAAAAAGAGAACAAACAAATAAATACCCATGGGCTGGGAAGGAGAGGCGGGCAGTAGCTCTGAGCCCGTTCCCCGCCCCCACGTCCTGGCCGGTGGCCGTAGCCGCTGATTCCCGGGTAGGTCACTCCGCGCTTGGTCGGGCTCCCAGGGTGCGAGAGAGGTCCAGTCTCAACCCTCTCCCAGCCAGCCTTCCTCTAGCTGCCCTCAGGGAGTGCAGACCCTGGGTGCTCTAGTTCCACTCACCCTCAGAACTTCCCCAAACGTGGGGAACCCCCAAGAGCAGCAGAAGCGTCAGGCACCCCATGACGCCAGGGTGGAGCAGCTTGCGGCGCCGACGCTGAAAGCCTGAAATCCGACCCGGTTTCCGCCTCCGCCGGTTCAGCTGTGACCTTGAAGCAGGCGCACCCTAACCTCACTCCTATTTGGTTCGCCGGGTTCCCTCCTACCCAGGTTTGAGACCTTTGTTATTTTCGAAGGGGTCTACTTTACCGTTAGCAATTTGAACTGTAGAGAGCAGTTCTTGGAATCCAAGGCCCAGTCTCAAAGCTACCGCAGTTTCACAACCAGCTTGTCTAGATCTATTCCGTGAACGGTTTGGGAAAGCATATGGGAAGTATTTACAACTCTTGTTTAAGTTTTAAAAAAAGGACATAAAAGTGTATCTATGGGACAGTACTGTTGTTGTTGTTGTTATTTGCCGTCGCGTCGGCCCCGACTCATAGCGACCCCTCCTTGGGTTCTTCCGAGGAGTGGCTGGTGGATTTGAACCGCCAGCCTTCTGGTTAGCAGTCAAGTGCCTTAGGCACTATGCTACCAGAGCTCCTATGGGACAGTACTAACCATGTTTAAAATTTAAAAAATAATAATAATAAATTCCTGCTTGGCTGGCAGAAGAGCCCAGATACCCTACCCCCACCCCCCAGTTTTAGTTTGTTTTGTTTTGTTTCTGTATAAATGATTCTTTTTTTTTCTTCCTCCTTTCTTCTTTCTATTTATTATTTTCCTCTTTCCTTCCATGGTGTGTGTTTGTCTCGGGTTTTTGTTTTTGTTGTTGTTGTTGTTGTTTTTAACTTTTGATTTGGGTGAACGTTTTCAGAGGAAATTCACTTTCCATACAGCAGCTCACATAAAGTTTGTCTCGTGACATTGGCTACAGTTTACCACAATGCAACAGCTCCCTGCCCACTTCCTTCCCATAGTTACCTCTTCCCTGTGTCCATCCCTCCATGCAGTCCAGCCCCCTGAGCTGTCTTCCTGTGCAAGGAATAATCCCATGATTATTCTCACCCAGGAATGTATCTACCTCAGGTAAATGTTCAACTCATATGCCTGTCTTTTGTTTGGCTGAAAGCCAAAGGTGTGGATTCAATTCCAGACCTGAAGGGCAGCTAGGGGCCATAGTCTCAGTGGTTCCACCAGGCTCTGTCAGACCAGCAAACCTGGTCTTCCTCCCCACCACAAATGATTTTGAGTTTTGTTCCACATTGTTCTCCCTCTCTATCCAGGATCTCTTACGTAGATTCCCGCTCCAAGTAGTTGACAGTGGTAGCTGGGCACTATCTAGTTCTTCTGGGCTTATAGTCGTATGGGCTGAGGATCGCTTGGTGTACCAGTCACCAGGACTATTTGTTTCCATGAATCTTTTGGTTTTCTTCATTCTTCTTTGCCCTGGATGAGGAGAGACCCATTGTTACATCTAGATGGCTGCTTGCAAGCTTTTAAGATCCTAGTCACTACTTGCCAAAATAGGAGGTAGAACAATGTTTTGTGTAGTATGTTATGCCAATTGAACTTGATGTCCCCTGTGACTATGGTCCCAAGCCCACAGGTTTAACTACTCATTCCCTCTGGATAGCTGGCTGTGACCAAGAAGTGACTACAACCTTGTCCCTTGTCAGCTCTACTATGTTGTTGTTATGTGCCGTCGAGTCAGCCCTGACTCATAGCGACCCCTCCTTGGGTTTCCGAGGCAGTATCACTACGGAAGCTCTACTATACACCTGGGGATTCTGATCACTCACATAAACTTATAGGACCATTGTCTGCCAACCCTATATGTGATCTTGGATACACTCCCCATTTAGACATACCTAATTGTTTAGCCTGTCCACCTATCTATCCATCCATAT
>NW_006921780.1:1067158-1068622 GCF_000298275.1 Orycteropus afer afer | reverse complement strand
CTGGTGGGTTTGAACCGCCAGACTTCTGGTTAGCAGTCAAGTGCCTTAGCCACTATGCTACCAGAGCTCCCTATACACCTGGGAATTCTTACAGAACATACAAATACACTTCTAGAATCATTGTCTGCCAACCCTATATATGGTCTTGGATACACTCCCCCCTGCATAGACATAGCTAACAGTTTTCAGCCTGTCCACCCATCTATCCACTCGTATACTCATGTTTGCCTTCACTGACAATGCAGTGCTGTTTTTGCAAAAGGGTTCATCTTTGTTGTCTGTACCTCCCATGTACTCTCTGTGTCTTCCTCTTCCTCAATGCCACCATGTTGATCACTCACATTTGGTACGTTGCCATTCTCTTCACCCAAATCAATACTTATATCTACCTATCTAATGGGAGCTCTGGTAGCACAGTGTTCCTTCCCCTCCCCTCTCACCCCTGATAACCAACAAAGAAAATTAAACCTTTCCTTGACTTTTTACAGTAACAGACTAATACAATATTTCTCTTTCTGTGATTGACTTATTTCACTCAGCATAATATCCTCCAAGTTCATCCACGTTATGTGGTGTTTTGCAGATTCTGCATTATTCTTTAGGGTTACGTAATATTCCATTGTGTGCATGTACCATAGTTTGGTTATCCATTCCTCAGTAGATGGACACCTAGGTTGTTTCCATCTTTTGCCTATTGTAAATAGTGCTGCAATGAACATGGGTGTGCATATGTCTGTTCTTTTCCTGGCTTTCACTTCTTTAGGATATATGCCTAGTAATAGAATGGCTGTGTCAAATGGTATTTCTCATTCCAACTTTTGAAGGAATCAGCATACTGCTTTCCACAGTGCTTGTACCACTTTACAGTACCAACGGCAAGGTATGAAAGTTCCAAACTCTCCACATCCTTGCCAGCATTTGTTATTTTCTGTCTTGAACTTTGCTACTTGTGCTGGGGCAAGATGGTATCTCATTGTTGTTTTGATTTGCATCTCTTTAATGCCTAATGATCATGAGCATTTCTTCATGTGCTTGTTGGCCACCTGAATATCCTCTTTGGTAAAGTGTCTATTCATGTCTCCTGCCCATTTTTTAACTGGATTATTTGTCTTTTTGTTATTGAGGTGTTGGGGTTTTTCAATAAATTCTAGAGATAAGTCGCTTGTCAGATATGAGATTGCCAAATACTTTTTCCCATTCTGTAGGTTCTCTTTTGACTCTTTTGGAGAAGTCTTTGGGAGCACATAAAAATTTAATTTTTAGAAGGTCCCATTCATCTAGTTTGTCTTCTGCTGTGCATTTTGGGTTGTGCTTGATAGTCTATTTATGCCATATACTAGGGCCTCTACATTTGCCCCTAGTTTTTCCTTGAGGAACTTTATAGTTTTAGGTTTCACATTTAAGTCTTTGATTCATCTGGAGTTCATTTTTGTGTATGGTGTGAGGTACAGATCTTGTTTCATT
>NW_006921780.1:1065368-1066259 GCF_000298275.1 Orycteropus afer afer | reverse complement strand
TATTCCTATTTTGCTGAGAGTTTTGATCAGGAATGGGTGTTGGATTTTATCAAATGCCTTTTCTGCATCAATTGATATGATTGTGTGGTTCTTTTTCTTTGTTTTATTTATGTGGTGAATTACGTTGATTGTTTTTCTAATGTTAAACCATCCTTGCAACCTGATATGAAGTCCACTTGGTCATAACAAATTATCTTCTTAATATGTTGTTGGAGTCTATTGGCTAGAATTTTGTTGAAGATTTTTGCATCTATATTCATGAGGGCTATTGGTCTGTAGTTTTCCTTTTGAGTGATGTCTTTGACTGATTTTGGTATCAAGGTTATCCTTGCTTCATAAAATGAGTTGGGGAGGATGCCATCCTTTTCTATGTCTTGGAATAGTTTGAGTAGGATTGATGTCAATTCTTCTCTGAATGTTTGGTAGAATTCTCCAGTGACGCCGTCTGGGCCAGGACTTTTTCTTGCTGGTGATATTTTGATGACCTGTTCAATTTCTTCTTTTGTTATGGATCTGTTAAACTTTTCCACACCAGTCTGTGTTAGTTTAGGTGAGTGGTGTGTTTCTAGAAATCTGTCCATTTCTTCCAGATTTTCAAATTCATTGGAGTACAGTTCTTCATAGTATCCTGATATTATCCTTTTTATTTCAGTTGGTTTTGTTGTGATGTCACCCATTTCATTTCTTATTCATGTTACTTGTATTCTCTCCCTCTTTCCCATTGTTAAATTTGGTAGTGGTTTGTCAATTTTATTGATCTTTTCAAAAAACCAACTCTGGTCTTGATGATTTTTTTCTCTTGTCTTTCTATTTTCTGTTTCATTGATTTCTGCTAGAATCTTGATTATTTCCTTTCTTCTGGTGACTGTAGGCTTTTCTTGCTGTTCTTTT
>NW_006921780.1:1036771-1063505 GCF_000298275.1 Orycteropus afer afer | reverse complement strand
CATTATATAATGTCCTTCCTTGTCTCATATGGTGGTTTTTGTCTTAAAGTCAATTTGATCAGAAATTAATATTGCCACTCATGCTCTTTTTTGGTTGCCATTTGCTTGATAAATCTTTTTCCAACCTTTGATTTTTAGTCTATTTTTGTCTTTATCTCTAAGGTGTGTCTCTTGTAGACAGCATATTGATGGGCTTTGTTTTCTTATCCAATCTGCAACTTTCCATCTGTTGAGTGGTACATTTAATACATTAACATTCAGTGTAATAATTGACAAGTATATATTGATTATTGTCATTTTGTTACGTGTTTTTTCATGGTGTCCCTGATTTCTTTGTTCCATATTATTTTCTGTACTGAGCTCATTATGTTTATGAATTGTGTTGTCATTTCCTTTGTTGCTGCTGTTTTAGTATTTGCTGAATGTTTATTTGTGCTTGTCCTCTTTTTTATTGTGATGATGTGAAGGTTTATCATTTTTCTTTGAGGCTACCCTGTAATTTATAATTTTCTCCCTGAGTTTAGAACAGTCCATTCTATCTTGCAGCTCTCTTAACTTCCTCACCATTTAGAAGTTCTGTAACTACACAGTATTTTCACTCTTTTTACTTTGTGGTTGTCCTCATTTGCCAATTGTTGTCTCTGGTTCCCTGTTTACAACCTTGTACGCTTATTTTACTTTGAATATGTCCATAGCTGTGGTTTCTGGGTTATGTCATCTTGTGTGTTAATGGTCAGTTGTTGTTTGCTATTTTTGGTTCTCTTTCAAAGGACTTCCTTTAGTATCTCTTGTAAGGTTAGTCTGGTTTTAACAAATTCCCTTAATTTCTGCTTCTCTGGAAATCTTCTAATTTCACCATCATATGTGAGGGACAACTTTGCCGGGTATATAATTCTTGGTTGGAAATTTTTCTCTTTCAGGGTTTCATTTATATCATCTCATTGCATTCTCACCTGCATGGTTTCTGCTGAGAAATTGGAGCTTATTCTTATTGGTTGTCCTTTGTAAGTAACTTTTTGTTTTTCCCATGCTGCTTTCAGGATTCTTTCTTTGTCTTTGGTTTTAATGAATTTGATGATGATATGTCTTGGTGATTTTCCTTTGGGGTCTATCCTGTTTGGGGTTCAATGAATTTCCTGAATGGATATATTCTCATCTTTCATCATATCAGGGAAGTTCTCTTCCAACACATCATGGACAATTTTCTCAGTGGTTTTATTTTTCTCTTCCTGTTCTGGAATTCCAATGACACTTAGGTTATTCCTTTTGTTGGTATCCCACATTAACCTTAGGTTTTCTTCATTTTGTTTTGATCTTTTTTCTGATTGATCCCTTTCCAAAGAAGTATTCAAGTATTTATCTTCAGTCTCATTAATTCTGTCTTCCCTTGCATCAACTCTACTCCCTTGCCCTTTCAATATGTTATCTATTTCTGATAACTTAGTATTAATCTTCTGGACTTCTATCTGTATATTTAGAATCATTTCTCATTTTCATTTTTTCATTTATTTTGTCATTTTGTCCTTGTGTTTTCTTCCAAAATTTTTCTAGGGTTTTGTCTGTATTTTCCCTAATATTGTCAGTGTTTTCCTTGATCTGTCTCTCAATCCTTTGAAGATACCTAAATATAATTCTTTTGAATTCCTTATCAGGGAGAGCCAATGCTGCTTCTTCCTAAGGGATGTGTTCTGGGTCTGTATCCCGCTCCCTTGTTTCTACCACTTTATCTTGCTTCTTTGTGTGGACTGTGATGGTCTCTTGTTTCCAAGACATTGTGACATTGTTGTATTTAGATCTCTGTTAACTGTTTGTGAAGAGCAGCTAAGGGTGAGTCAGGTTCTTCTTGGTGGTTGTTTATCGTCAGCCCATTGGTGGAGAAGGAAGTAATGGCTCTCACTCAGTAAATGAAACTGCAGAGGGTGTGGGCATAGTTGTGTCATATGGTGGCTGTTGCTGTCTCCCACTCAATTAGACAAAAATAACAATTGAATAACTATCAAAAAATAAAAGCAAATGAACAAAAAACACACCATGTAATTACACAGTAACCATAACCAAAATAAGAAAAAAAAAAACAAAACACAATATCTGGGGAGAGAGCAATAAGAAAATAAAGGTAGAGTATGAGAATAATGAAGGAAAAAATGAGAAAAACACAAAAGAAAAATAAGAAACGGGGATAACTACGAGTAAGGAAAAAAAAAAAAAATGGAACCAGGAACAAGTAAAAGAGAGAAAGCTGAAAACTAGAACCTGGGAAGGGAAGAATAAATAATAATAATAATAATAATAAGGACAGTAATAATAATAACAATAATAATTTTAAAACAAACAAAGTAAAATTAAAAAAAAAAAAAATGGGGCAGGCCCCCAGGCTCCGTCCAAGCACTCAGACTGGGATAGAATTCTTGCCGGCCTAGAAGATGGGTGGGAGTGAAGGATGGCCACACTTCCGTTCACCAAGAAGGTGTGGGGTGTAAAAGTAACAAGAGGAATATTGCACCTTTCCAGTCATTGGTGTCTGGAATGTCCTTGCAGTTCCCAGTAAGTAGAGTGTGTTCTTAAGTGCCTGGAATCTGGGAGAACACTGTCGCTTTAAATATCCAAAATGGTCAAACCACTTGTAAACATTCAAAATGACTGCGCCCTCTGGACAGGCAAAAGTCCACAGCTCAGCCCACTTCTTCACTGCTTCCCCTTTTATTAACCAGCCACCAGAGTAGTCCTCTGTGCAGTCCCTGGCTAGCAGGGCCAATTTTTGGGTTAATTCTTAGGTCCCAACACCACTTGGCAATATACTAGCTGTCCATGCCATCAGGATCACTGCCAGACCACAGCTCTGTATATCTCCTTTTTGGTGTTTTCATGCAAATTCTTCTACTAGTTGGAGTTTAGTCTACTTCCCTTCAAGCTCAGGGATCCAGGATTATCTTCAGTATCTGTGTTAATTGGGTCCCCTTTTCTTTGTTGAAGAGGGTCTGTGCAGTCTTTCTGCCTATTCCACCATCTTACCCTGTCTTTGGTCTGTTTTATTTGGTCTCTTTTCCTGGTTCGCTTCTTTTTTCTTTCTTTTTTCCTTTTTCTCTTTTGGTTTTTCCCAGGTCTTTTTTTTTCTTTTTGCATTTTTCTCATTTTTCCTTTATTGTACTTTTTCTTTTGCTCTCTTTCCTTATTCCTCCCTCCCCAAATATTGGGATACTTTTTTTGTCCTTTTTCTTTTTTTAATTTATTGTTTTTTTGTGTGTGTGTGATTGTTGCTGTTTGTTTATGCAGTTTGTTTTTTGTTCTCTTGTTTCTATTTTTTTTTTTTTTTTAGTGTTTTTGTCTTATTGTGTTGTCTAACCAGGTGGGTGACAGCAACCGTGCCAACAGGACCCAACCACACTGTACCTTCTGTGCCCCACCAATGGGTAAGGGCCACCACTTGCTTCTGCACCACCTGATCAATGATAGAGGATGATCAATACCAGCCAACTGATCCTCAGCTGCTCTTCACAAACAGCTAACAGAGATCTGTGCACACACTCTCATCCTCCCATCACACTCACTAGGAGAGAGGAAATGAGTACCTAAGTGATGCCAACTAGCAAATAGAGGGACACAATAGCCCTGTTCCTTCATATATATCAAAACATTATAAAGCAAAAACAAAACAAAAAATCCTGGATGAGTCACATCATATACACTCACCAAGTAAATATAAATACAATGACATCACAATGTCTTGGAAACAGCTAACCATCCCAGCCCACACAAAGAAGCAAGATAAAGTAGTACAAACAAGAAACCAGAATACAGACTCAGAAAACCTCCCTGAGGAAAAAGGAGCATTGGAACTTCCTGATAAGGAATGCAAAAGAATTATATTTAGTTACATTCAGTGGATTGAAAGACAGATCAAGGAAAACACAGACAAAACTCTAGAACAATTTAGGAAAACAATACAAGAACAAACTGACAAAATAAATGAAAAATTAGAAATGACAAGAACACAACAAATAGAAATCCAGAAGATAAATAATAAGATTTCAGAAATAGATAATACATTGAATGGGCAAAGTAGAAAGAATCAATGGAAGACTGAATTAGTGAGATTAAAGACATATCCCTCAACCCTGCTTTGCTAAAGGATCAATCAATGTAAAATGAAGAAAGCCTAAGATTCATGTGGGATGCCATCAAGAATAATAATTTAGAGGTGATTGGAATTCCAGAACAGGACAAGACAAATAAAACCATAGAGAAAATTGTCCAGGATTTGTTGGAAGAGAACTTCCCTAATATGATGAAAGATGAGAAGATATCCTTTCAAGAAGTTCAATGAACCCCAAACAGGATAGACCCCAAAAGAAAATCTTGAAGACCTATCATAATTGAACTCACCAAAACCAAAGACAAAGAAAGAATCCCGAAGGAGAACAGGAAAATGAAAAGTTACTTACAAACGGCGACCATCAGACTCAGCTCTGATTTCTTGGCAGAAACCATGCAGGTGAGAAGGCAATGGGATGATATATATAAAACCTTGAAATAAAAAAAATTGCTAACCAAGAGTCATATAACCAGCAAAATTGTCCCTCAAATATGATGAAATTGGGCTATTTCCAGGTAAATCAAAATTAAGGGTATTTGTTAAAACCAGACCAAGAGATGCTAAAGGAAATCCTAAGGACAGAGAACCAATAACAGCAGACAAAAAACAATGATTAATGGACACAACAACATAACCCAGAAACCAACCCATTTATAGACGTATCAAAAGTAAAATAAACTTACAAGACTGTGAACAAGGAACCAGAGACATCAATTGGCAAATGAGGACAACTACAAATCAAAAAGAGGGAATAATAGTGTAGGTACAGAACTTCCAAACTGAAAACAAGTCAAGACAATTGTGAGATACAACAGACTATTTTACACTTCCAAGGAAAATAATAAATCAGAGGGCAACCTCAAAGAAAATTAATAAACCTTCACATCAAAAAAAAAAAAAAAAAATTGAAAGAGGACGGGCACAAATATTTAGTAAATACTAGAACAATACCAATGAAGGAGATGATAATATGATTCATAAACAAAATGAGTTCAGCACAGAAAATTATATGAAACAAAAAAATAAGTAACATCATGAAAAACACATACAAAATGACAACAATAAATTCATACTTGTTGAGAATTACACTGAATGTAAATGGATTAAATGCACCACTCAAGTAATGGAGAGTTGCAGACTGGATAAGAAAACATGCAATATGCTGTGTACAAAAGACTCACCTTGGACACAAAGACAAAAATAGAATAAAAACTAAACATTGCAAAAAGACGTATCAAACAAATGGCAATGAAAAAGGAGCAGTAGTGGGAATATTAATTCCTGATAAAATAGACTTTAAGACAAAATCCACCAAAAGAGGTAAAGAAGGACATTATATAGTGATTAATGGATCAATTGAACAAGAGGATATGACCATAATAAATAGCTATGCACCCAATGAAAGAACCCCCAAAAACATAAATCAGACTTTAATAGAATGAAAAGACAAATAGAAAACTCCACAGTAATAGTAGGAGTTTTTAATATACCACTTTCTATGAAAGATAGAACTAGGAAAAAACTCCACACAGACATGGAAGAACTAAACAATACAATCAGCCAACTTGATCTTTTAAATATATACAGAGTATTTCACCCAATGACACACAATTTACTTTCTTTTCCAGTGCGCATGGAGCATTTTCCAGGATAGACCATATTTTAAGCCACAAAACAATCCTCAATAAATTTTAAAACATTGAAATACTACAAAGCATCCTCTTAGATCACAATAGGAAAATAAACAGAAAAGGAGAAAATACACAGAAACTAAATAACATCCTCCTTAAAAACTGCAGGATGATAGAAGCAATTAAAAAATGAAATTAAAACATTCCTTGACTCAAATGAGAATGAAACACAATGTACCAGTATCTTTAGGACACAGCAAAAGCAGTGATCAGAGGGCAAGTTATAGCAATAAATGCACACATCAAAAAAGAAGAAAAATACTGACATGAGTAAGGGGAGGGATGGTATGGAAAGAGTCTGTGACCATTAGTAAAAGGGAGAACACTGATTTGTGCACATAAGATATAGATGACAGAGGCTAATACCAGTATATCCACAATACTGCATTACCATTAACACCAAACACCAGGCTACAGATAAACACATAAACATCTGAGAAGATCAGATGGGGATCAATAAACAGGATTATGCTCTAGACCAAGGATAGAGTCAGCTGAGGCTAATCTTGCACAGATACCTGTGATACAAAATACCTGCAATCCTTGCAGAAACAGCAGAAGATAGACATAGAGCAATCCCTCACAGACAGCCAGACACTGTGGGAGAGAGATCTAATAGATCTACTGACTCAGAACCATAGTACTGGGGCACACCAGACTCAGTTGGCACAATAAACTACATAAAAATCTTGTTCCACAATCTACGTTGGTGAGTAGTGACTGGAGTCTTAAAAGTTTTCAAGCAGCCATCTAAAATGCAGCTAATGGTCTCCTATCATTGGAAGAAGAGTGCAAAAAAAAAAAAAGAAAAAACAAGGGAATTTGGAAGCAATCAGCCCTAGGACATGATGGACCTTGAGACCAGAAGAACTAAATGGTGCCCAGTTACCAATGCCAACCACTCAGGAAAGGATCAAAACTGGAGATCCTGGATAGAGTGGGAGGAAAAATGTGGAACAAAATCCAAAAACACAGAATTACTGGTCAGATGGACTCTGGTGGGATCCCCCAATACTATGGCCCTGGGTTATACTTTGGGTTTAGAATAAAATTCATTCCCAGTGGCTGGCTCTTAGCCCAGTAGAAATAAAATGTACCGCAGACCACTCAACCAGGGTGACACCCCCACATACTCTATGGAGATTCATCCTTTGGAGCAATCGACCACGGGGCACCAGAGGGGCAACATTCACGTGGAGGAGATGCAGGACACACAGGAGTATATAACTATGAGGAGCATGGGGCAGGGGTTACTGGGCATTGAGGGGAAGAGAGTTGGTTAGGGTTGAGGATGGTAATTGGGGAGTTAGAAGAAAAAAAAAAGAACAGTCAAAATCAACACCTTAACTCAACATCTCCAATAATTGGGGCCAGAGGGGGGGGGGGAAGCAGGAATAAAAAGCCTGTAGTCACCAGACAGAATAAAAGAAGTAATAAGGATTTAAGCAGAAATAAATGAAACAGAAAGACAATAGAAAAAATCAGCAAGACTAGAAGTTTGTTCTTTGAAAAGATTAATAAAATCAACAAACCACTGGCAAATCTAACAATGAAAAGAAGGAAAAAATGCAAATAACATGAATAAAAAATGAAATAGGTGATGTCACAACAGAACCAACCAAAATGAAAAGGATAATATCCAGATACTATGAAGAACTATACTCCAACAATTTTGAAAACTTAGACAAAATGGATAGATTTTGATTTCTAGAAACACACTACTTATCTAAATTAATACAGACTGAAGTAGAAAATTTGAACAGACCCATAACAAAAGAGGAAATTAAACAGGTCATAAAAAAACTACCAACAACAAACAAAAAAAAATTCCCTGGCCCAGATGATTTCACTGGAAACTTCTACCAAACATTAAGAGAGGAGCTGACATCAATTCTGCCCAAACTGTTCCAGAATACAGAAAAAGATAGAATCCTCCTAAGTTCATTTTATGAAGCAAGCAAAACCTGATACCAAAACTAGGTGAAGATATCACTAAACAGAAAATGTACAGACCAATACCATAAATATAGATGCAAAAATCTTCAACAAAATGCTAGCTAATAGACTCCAACAACATATAAAAAAAATAATAATACATCATGACCAAGTGGGTTCATACCAGGAATTCAAGGATGGTTCAACATTACCAAAATAATCAACATAATCAATCACATAAATAAAATCAAGGGGGGGGGGAAACACTCACTCAATCATCTCAATCAATGCAGGAAGGCATCTGATAAAATCCAATACCCATTCCTGATTTAAAAAAAAAAAAAGAAAAGAAAAAACTCCAAAAATGAGAACAGAAGGGAAATTCCTCAACATAATAAAGGACATATATGCAAAAACAACAGCCAACACTATTCTCAACGGAGAGAGACTGAAACATTTCTCTTGCAAATAGAAACCACACAAGGATGTCCTCTTAGCACAACTTGTATTCAATATTATATTAGAAATTCTAGCCAGGGAAATAAACCAAGAAGGGGGAAAAAAGGCATCCAAATTGGTAAGAAAGAAGTGAAATTATCCCTGTTTGCAGATAATATGATCCTATACATTGAAAACCCAAGAGTCTCAGCAAGAGAACTACTGGAACTAATTGGAAGATTCTAGCACAGTAATAGGATATGAGATCAACATACTAAAATCAGTTGGATTCTCCTACATCAAAAAAGAGATCTCTGAAAAGGAAATCAATACCATTTAAAGTAGTTACCAAACAGATAAAATATTGGAAAAAAATCTTACCAGGGACACAAAAGACATATACAAAGAGAACTGAAAAACACTACTTCAAGAAACTATAAGAGAACTATGTAAATGGAAGAACATGCCACACACATGACTAGGAAGACTGAACATTATGAAAATGTCAGTACTAGCCAAAGTAATCTATACATTCAATGTAATCCCAATCCAGATTCCATCAACATTTGTTAAGTATGTGGAAAAATCAATCACTAATTTTATGTGGTAAGGAAAGAAACCTTGGATAAGCAAGACACTACTAAAGAAGAATAAAGTAAGAGGTCTCACACTCCCCAATCTCAAAACCTACTATATAGCCACAGTAGTTAAAAAAAAAAAAAAAGCCTGGTATTGGTACAGTGACAGACATATAGACCAGTGGAACAGAATTGAGAACCCAGATCTTTGACAAAGGGCCAAAATCCATTAAATGAGGAAGAGACTGTCTTTTTAACAAATAGTGCTGGCAAAACTGAGTATTTTCAGAAAATGAAACAAGATCCATACCTCACACCACACAGAAAAACGAGCTCTGGATAGATCAAAGATTTAAATGTGAAACCTGAAACTATAAAGGAGCTCTGGTAGCATAGTGCCTAAGGCACTTGACTACTAACCAGAAGGCTGGTGGTTCAAACCCCCTAACCACTCAGAAAGAAGATAGGGCAATCTACTTCCGTAGTGATACTGCCTCGGTAACCCAAGGAGGGGTCGCTATGATCAGGTCCGACTCGACGGCACGTAACAACAACAAAAAATCTATAAAGTTTATCAAAGAAAAAATAGGGGCAAACTTAGGGGCCCTAATATATGGCATTAATAGGCTACCAAACATAAGTAAAAATGCACAAACAGCAGAAGATAAACTAGATGACCAGGATCTTCTGAAAATTAAATTTTTATGTGCACCAAAAGACTTCTCCAAAAGAGTAAAAAGAGAACATACATATTGGGAGAAAATATTTAGCAATGGCATATCTAACAAGGGACTTACCTCTAAAATTTATAGAGAATTTCAACACTTCAACACATCAAGAAGCCAAACAATCCAATTTAAAAATGGGCAGAAGATAAGAATAGACACTTCACCAAAGAAGATATTCAAGCGGCCAACAAACATATGAAGAAATGTTCAGAATCATTAGCCATTAGAGAGATGCAAATCAAAACAACAATGAGATATCATATCACCCCAGCAATAATAGCAAAAGTTCAACAAGACAGAAAATAACAAATGCTAGTGAGGATGTGGAGAGATTGGGACTCTCATACACTGCTGGTAAAACTATAAAATGATACAACCACTGTGGAAAACAGTATGGAAATTCCTTAAAAAGTTGAGAATAGAAGTATTTTATTCAGCAATCCCATTACTAGATATATTACTCCTAAAGAAGTGAGAGCCAGGACACCCATTTTTCATCACAGCACTGTTCACAACACCCACGTGTTCATGCACACCCATGTTCATCACAGCAGTATTGACAACAGCAAAGAGAAGGAAACAATCTAAGTACCCATCAACAGAAGAATGGATAACCTAACTATGGTACATACACTGAATGGAATACTATGCAACACTAAAGAATAATGTAGAATCCACAAAACACCTCATAACATGGATGAAGTTGGAGGACATTATGCTCAGTGAAATTAGTCAGTCACAGAAGAATAGATACTGTATTGTCCACTCTTGTAAAAAGTCAAGGAAAAGTTTACATATGGAAGGAAACTTTCTTTGTTGTGAAGGCATTGGAGGGAAAATGGCTGGATAGATAAGAGAGAAGTATTGATTTGGGTGAAGGGAAAGATATATGTGCTATAGGAATGTCTATATATATAACAAAGCTAATGGGGCAAAGTTATGATAACTTCTTAACCATAGCCAAACAACCTGAGGAAGTGAGTCAAAAGCAATTCACCAGGCCTTTCTTATATGGCACTGCTGGGTAGGTTCGAACCACCAACCTTCAATTTACTAGTCAAGTGCAAACCGTTTGCCTTACCCGACCTGGTCCACCATCACCTCTTCTCCATTTTACCTCTTTTTAATTATCTTTTGGATGTGTCCCCTTCTATTTCCACCTCCACCACCACCCTAACCTTTTGCCTGGTATCCTGATACAACTTTTTCAGGATGGAGACAAATCATTGGCAGGGCCTACAACACTATACACAGGCTGGCCCCAATCTACCTTCTAACCCCTTCTCTCACCCTACTCTCACTTGCTCTGTACCATAGCCTAGCTGATCTGCTTTCAGTTCCTCTAGTACACAGAGCTCCTTCCAATTCAAGTTCCCACAAACCGTACCCTCTGCTTGGAAAGCTCTTTCCTTCCTCCATACTTAATTAATTCCAACCAGATCTTGTCTCAAATGCCAGTTTCTCCAGGAAGTCTTCTCCTGCTGCCCAGACACCCTGTGAGCAAAGGCAGAAGACCTAGGCCAGCCCCACCTCCACTCTTTATTAGCTAGCTTTGGGGAGCATTCTTCCCAGCATGTATCAGAGCTTGCAATTACAGAAAAGGTCATGTTTCTGTCTCTCTCAGTGTCCTGTCCTCAATAAGCTGGAGAGCTGCCAATGTATCATGAGATTATGTCTCCTTGTTCTGGTTCTTCCCATTCTGCCAACATTAACACTTCATCCTCCCCCTTGAGGTTGTGGTAAGAGCTTTGCATGGAATAGACTTCTGCCCCTCACTCTTGGCTGGAATTTTGGAGCTATCCCTTACCCATCCTATATTTTTAAGCTTCACATTGGCCCACAACAGTTTGAAAAAAAAAAAAAGTACAAAAATCATTTTTGTTAGAATTGAAACATCAGGTTATCAAAGTAAGATACAACATTGCCCAAATAGTGAGTAGAGGTGAATATGGAGGGAAGCTGTAAGGCTGGAACTGAAAAGAAAAATGGTTATATGAATCATGATACAATCTCTAATTTTGCATTCAAGGTTCAACTTCCTTTACAAAACTTGAACAGTTCTTTGTAGTTTATTTGAAATTTTCAAAGACTCAAATTTATAGATTTAAAGAGATATAGTTTCTATTAACAACAAAAAGCCAATAAAACATTAAAAAAATTAGGCTTATCTTTTTTCTCTCAAATGTCTATTTAGCCAGACACTTTTTGGTTGTTATTTCTTTCCCAACTTTCTCTGGGAAGAAAATCATTGAATCGTGGAATGTGTTGATATGTATTATCTAGAAATAACCTTTCAGAACAAGAAAACAAATAAACAGTTATCCAGTGCAGTGTAGTAAATTACCTAGTGTGGCTTTTCTAGCCATAAGTTTTTATAAACTCTGTGGTAGAATTTGCTGTGAGCAATTGAGGAGCTCCTTATTGTTAAAGTTATCCACCTAGGGTATTTCTGTTGAGAGTGGCACAAAGCAATGTTCTGGGAAGTTTGCTTTCTCTCAGGTGCTTAGAATTCTGATGTTATGATTGTTAGTTTAGCCACTCTGCCAGGCTCAAAAGGAGCCCTCCTAGAGACAGAAGGGGAACTCTGGTAGCATAGTGGCTAAGGCACTTGACTGCTAACCAGAAGGTTGGTGGTTCAAACCCACCAGCCACTCCTAGGAAGTAAGACAGGGCAATCTACTTCCGTAGTGATACTGCCTCAGAAACCCAGGGAGGGGTCACTATGAGTCGGGTCTGACTTGATGGCACATAACAACAACAACAGAGACAGAAAGAGTCTCTCTGACTGCTGGCTGAGAAAGACGTGCTTCTGAGAGAAATGGGCTCCTGAGAGACACACGCTGCTGAGAAAGAGACACCAAGAGACACGCATTGCTGAGAGACAGACACCAAGGGACACATACTGCTTGGAGAGAGACTGAGAGAGACTGTTGGGTGAGAGTCAGCAGGCTGAGAGAGACTGAGCGTTGTTCCTGAACTTGAATTGTCAGCCTGGTACTTCCCAAATAAACCCCATAATCTGTGAGTTCTGTGTGGCCACTGCAGCAAATTATTGAACCCAGCAGAGAGGTGGTGGGTGCTGCAGGATGAATGGTTGGTAAAAGGGCTAGAGGGAGGTGGCATGTCTGGCCTTGCAGGGATAGGCCTTGCGCTACTGATGGTGATTCTGTCTTCCTCTTGTGGGATTAGAGGAGGTCAAAAGATGCAGCCTCCTTGCCTCTTTGGCATCCAGTTATTCTGACTCATGGCAACCCTGTGTGTTGCAGGGTAGAACTATGCTCCACAGGATTTTCATAGTTGGGAGCTCTGGTGGCATAGTGCCTAAGGCATTTGACTCTAACCAGAAGGCTGAAGGTACAGACCCACCAGCCACTCCTTGGAAGAAAGGTTGGGCAATCTACTTCCATAGAGTTACTGCCTCAGAAACCCAAGGAGAGGTCATTATGAGTCACAATCGACTTCATGGCAGTGAGTTTGATTTGTTTTTTGGAACTTTCAGAAGCAGTCCTTTCTTCCAAGGCACCTCTGAGTGGCTTTGAACCGCCAACCTTTTTGCTAATTGTGACGTGCTTAACCATTTGTGCTACCCAGGGACTCCAGAGTAAGACTAACGCTTCCATATTGGAGGTCAGGAAACCAAGGCACAAGGAGCTGGTAGTTTAACCAAGCTCTCAAAATAAGGCCATGGAAAGATCTAAAAGTCAGTCCATAGCAGTTTCCACTCTTCCCAGGGGGTGGTTATGGTCCATATCCCTAGATTAATAAAGTCCTTCACTTCTAGAGCTCTTTTGGTTTCCAAAGAGCTTTCACATACACCATTTTGTTAATCCTCATGGCAACTGTGAAAAATAGTGATTATTCTTAATTTGTAAATGAGGATACAAGACTCTCTAAGGTGACAGGGTAAATGATTTAGTGCTGGAACTAGAATTTCGATCTTCTAACTAACTTTCTTTTCTCTTAGCTGCATTCTGAGGTTGTGCCTCCTACTCTGAGAAGGTGGTTAAGTGATATGACTACTGTGGTTTCTTTTAACCTTGGAAGTCTATAATTCTAGGGCATCACAGCTTGGGAAGAGTGTAGGAATTTTTTGGATGGGAGGGGAGTTGGATGAGAATCAAAGAATCTCAGATGATTTTATTAAAAATACCCACAACTGTAACTGGTTGTGGAATAGTTGGGGTATAAGAACCTCCGGTATTATGAGTGTGGTTAAAGCAGTAATAATAACAGGTGCCTTCCCAGTGATGATAATGGGTGCCACCTATTTACTGCTGATTACTTGTCTCGTTTCAAGACCTGCTGTCTCTCTGATTTGTATTCTGATTAGTTCTGATCTCCCTATGTTGCTTTACTTAGTTCTCTTTTACTCATCATGTCACTGTTCAGTTGGCCAGTTTGGATTAAGTTTCCTGAATTAATAGAACTTTTCCATTGATCTCCAAAATATGTTCATTTGCTCTCACTGATTTATGTGGATCATGCACACACATCACTATCTGACATTAGCTTGCTTGTTTATTTTCTGATCTTATTCTCCTGGTCTTGCTCAATATATCCCCAGTGTCCTCCACACCAACTAGAATATTGTAGATTTTAATAAATATTTATTAAGCAGATAAATCGACAAGCACATTTTACATAACAAGGACTGTTTTGGGGGCTCTGGTACATAGTGCCTAAAGCACTCGACTGCTAACCAGAAGGCTGGTGGTTCAAACCCATCAGCCACTCCTCAGAAGGAAGGTTGGGCAATCTACTTCTGTAGTGATACCCCCTCGGAAACCCAAGGATGGGTCACTATGAGTCGGCTCCGACTCAAAGGCACAAAACAACAACAACAGGACTATTTTAAGCACTTTGCACACTTTATTTTATTTTATCTTTAAAGGTACTACAAGGTTTGGTTTCTTGGTTTTGTTCACTGCTGAATATTCAGCACCTAGAAAAGTCTCTGGGACAGTTTAGGCATGTGGTAAATATTTTTCAAAAGGATGAAGGTAGGTGGTAGTCATGGATTGAATTGTGTTCCCCAAAAATATGTGTTACAAATACTAACCTCTATGACTGTTATTTTAATATGCTAATTAGGCAGGATTAATGTAGGTGTATCTTCAGTCAATCTCTTTTGAGATATAAAACAGACTAAAGAAGCAAATGAAAGAAGAAGAGTTAAGGGAAATGACATGCCAAGCCACATGAAGAGTGCCCAAGATCACAAGCTCAGTAGAGACAAGGACCTTCCTCCAGAGCCAACAGAGAGAAAAAGCCTTCCTGTGAAAGCAGCACCCCGAATTCAGATTTCTAGCCTCCTAAACTGTGAGAGTCGGTTCAAACCCACCAGCCACTCCTCGGAAGGAAGGTTGGGCAATCCTACTTCCGTAGTGATACTGCCTCGGAAACCCAAGGAGGGGTCGCTATGAGTCGGGGCCGACTTGATGGCACATAACAACAACAACAACAAACTGTGAGAGTAGGAGCTCTGGTAGTGTAGCACCTAAGGCATTTGACTGCTAACCAGAAGACAGGCAGTTCAAACCTACCAGCCACTCCACGGAATCGGGCAATCTACTTCCATAGAGATACCACTTCGGAAGCCCAAAGAGGGGTCACTACGAGCTGGATTCCACTTGATGGCTGTGAGTTTGTTTTTTTGTTTTAAACTGTGAGAACACAAATTTCTGTTTGTTAAAGCCATCCATTTGTGGTATTTCTGATATAGCAATACTGGATAACTAAGACAGTGGTATTAATCCCCATTTTATCACTGAAAAAAAAGTGAAATACAGAGAATTTTAATAGCTGTTCACTAGGTTGTAAATATTGACTCATGTTCTTTGCACTTTACTGCATGGCTTTCCTCATACTGGCCTCAGGAAACACCTGCGTATGCTGTTTAGGGTCCTAAAATAGAGAAAATAGGGTAGAATGGCAGAGAGCCAGGAGCTGTAGCCTGAGGACACTTGAGAAACCTGGTCTGCTGGGAAAGTCAAACCAAAAACATATATTGATAGAGTGTGAGTATGAGTTTGGGGGGTGTATGTGTGTATATGTGTGTGTGCATGTGTGCGTGTGTGCATGGAACAGAAGGATGGAAAAGGAGAAAGGGTGGGAAACAAGAATGAGACCACATACAGGTAAAAATATTCAGGGTAACATGGAATATTGAAAGCACGTAAGCAATGAAAGAGAAAATAGAAACCTAGGGAGCTAGGAACACTGCGGGTATACAGTACTCTTTATATGTTCTACAATTTAGTGAAGAATTGTGGACTCTATGCCTTAGTCATGTAGCAGAGCCTGAGAATCTGAAAATTGAATCCAAAGATTCCCACACCACCTCTGTAGATCCACAGTAGATGGAAGTCTACTGTGCGTAGGAAATTAAAATGTGCACTATGCATATCAAAGGAGCTCTGGTAGCATAGTGGCTAAGACACTTGCCTGCTAACCAGACGGCTGGTGGTTCAAACCCACCAGCCACTCCTCGGAAGGAAGGTTGGGCAATCCTACTTCCGTAGTGATACTGCCTTGGAAACCCAAGGAGGGGTCGCTAGGAGTCGGGGCCGACTCGACGGCACATAACAACAACAACAATGCATATCAAACACTAATCCAGGTCTAGATCTGACCTAGCAATTCCAATTCATGGCTATATGCACCAAGAGACATGTACAAGAATGTTCACAGCAACACTGTTTGTTCTGAAAACAGTTCAAAAGTTTTCATTTATCATTGCAGGAGTAGTTGTGCTTCTTCAAACAAGCCCCATAATGTTCTTCAGTTATGTAACGTCCTCATTGATTATCTCTTTGATGGGTGTTTCGCCGTTATTTTCTCCATTATTTCTCCATTCACTCCTGGAACTTTACTGCTTATCTTATCTTCATGGAGGATTTTGTGAATGTTTTTAATTTTTCCCTGTGGGAGCCCCATCTGCCCTAGGTTGTGAAAATATCCATATAGAACAGTTTTGCGTTTGCTTCTGCCAAATTTCTAGGAATGACAATGGCCTGGATCAGTTTTTATGTTAATGTCATAGTTTGTGGTTCACAGTCTATGCAAACAACAAACATTGAGGCTTCAAACAAGTGCATATCATGGGCATGGAGTTTTAATTTCTTGGAGATTTTTTAATATTTTTTTTCATTTTCCCTAAAGCCTTAGCAAGTTTTCTCATCACTTTCCAGAGTCAGTAAATAGGCAAGTCTTGTTCCTTTTCCATAGACTTTACACCTGTTGGAGGATCTATGCTTTATAGAGGGGACAACTGTTGCAGGTCACCACCACCAGTGTCCCAAGCCTAAGTCTCCTGTCCTGTATGAGCATTAGAAACCCAGCCCCAGGACCTAAACACCCATGAGCTACCGCTCTGTCAATGCCTCTCTTCTTATAGACAAGCTTCTTTGAGTTTTTTTTGTGTTGTTTATAATCTCTAGGTTGTGAATTTACAAGTCTTTGAAGTGTATTCTGGGATGAGTGGGGCAGTCTTTCAACAGAAATTATCCACTATAATATTTGATATTGTATTGTGCTGAGCACCTTCATTAAAGAGAAGTTTTTACAAATATATTCTGTTCAGAATCAGTCATTCAGAATGGGGAAGTGTCTGAAACCACCAAAATGAAGGATAATTTAAGGAACTGTAGATGTGTAGCCAGTATTTGAAGACCTGTCATAAAATGGGGTGTGTGGGGGGACTCATTGATGAGTCAGTTGTTTCGGTGGGTGTCATTAAGTCCAGTATGTGAAAGGTACCAAGAGACAAATTTTAGTTCAACACAAGAGCATTAACATTTTCTAACTGTGCAATTATTTAATGAAGAATAGTCTGATTTTTTGTGAGCTATGTTAATAAGGATGTCCTGGCTGGACCTGGTTGACCATATTCCCAACGTGCTATTGAGGAAATTACTGCCTCCCAGAGTGGGGCCTTCCAGTGCTAAAATTCTTCAATTGTATGATGGAATTCTTATCTTGAGGACTGACTATTCATGGTCTGTGGCCCAAGTAACATGGGAATCTAAGGTTATAGCTTCAAGATATCAGGAAAACATTAACCACTAATGACACGGAACAAAGTTTACAGATTACCCAAAAACTGGGAAGAAATGGCTGCTTCCTCACCTAATCCCCAATTTCAATTTCAACAAAAGGGGAAGAAGCATCTAAACTTTTGTAATCTTTTCCACTCAGTGACCCATAATTTATAAAGCAGATGCCTTTGGAGAGTAAACACCATGTAACAGCTAAACTGCCAGAGTTCATGATGCTTTTTTTTTTTTTTTAACTGTGCCGTCTTATCTCTTGGAACTTTCATTCTTCTTTCTCTCCTGCCATACTAGCTTCTTCCTTTTCCTGCCTGCTCCTCCTTCTCCTTTCTCTCTCCTCATCTCCTCTCTCTGTATCTTTTCTATCTCCATCTTCTCTTTCTGGCCACTCTGCAATGTATATTGAGCCAAGTCATTCCCACTCCTCCCTCTTTCTTCAATATTATTTTTCCCTTCTCTTTCCTGACTCCATTATCTCATCCCTCCTTTCAGCCCCAAATCCTGATTAGGATACTAACCCATATCCCAAAAATAAACTTACCTATAGTGTCCTAGGGCTGAAAACTCTGGATTTTTATCCTAGATATTCTGACAGAGTCCTGGCCTTGGCCTTGTGGAAAGTTCCTCTTTCACCCACAGCCTTGTATAGGCTTCAGAGAACATGAGAAGTCAACCAAAGTTCAGTCCAGTGAGTGAAACTTGAGTTTAGGGAAGTAAACTTGCCTCTTCTTAGAATAATGCTGTAACTGCTAGTATTTACTGAAAAGTTAATAAAATAAAGAACAGTGTGTGTCAGGGTTGTATCCTTTCACCATATTTATTCAATCCATATGCTAAGCAAATAATTCAAGAAGGTGAACTTGTGGTATCAGGATTGGAGAAAGATTCATTAATAACCCATGATATGCAGGTCACAGGGGACATTGAACTCAATTGGCATAACATATTACACAAAAACATTGTTGTAGAACATCCTACTTTAGTGAGTAGAGACTAGGGTCTTAAAAGCTTGCAAGCAGCCATTTAGATGCAATGATGGTTCTCTGCTCATCCAGAGCAAAGAAGAATGAAGAAAACCAAAGACACATGAAAACAACTAATCCAGTAGACCATGCAATCCTCAGCCTATATGACCTTGAGACCAGAACTAGGTGGTACCAGGCTACCACTGTCAACTACTCAGTGCCAAAGTGGTGAGGGGGCCACATCTTCTGACCTCCTTTTACCCCACAAGAGGAAGACAGAATCACCATCAGTAGCCCAAGGCCTATTCCTGTGAGGCCAGACATGCTGCCTCCCTCCAGTCCTTTCACCAACTGTTCCTCCCACAGTACCCACCACCTTTCTGCTGGGTTCGATAATTCACTGCAGTGACCACACAGAACTCACAGATTATGGGGTTTATTAGGGAAGCAGCAGGCTTCAATTCAAGTTCAGAAATGCACTCAGTCTCTTGCAGCCTGCTGTCTCTCAGCCAACAGTCTCTCTCAGTCTCTCTCAGCAGTGCATGTCTCTCTAGGTCTCTCTCAGCAATCCATGTCTCTTGCATATATATCTCTCTCAGCAGCACATTTCTCTCAGGAGTATGTTTCTCTTAGCAGCACATCTTTCTCAGCCAGCAGTCAGAGAGACTCCTTCTGTCTCTAGAAGGGCTCCTTTTGAGCCTGGCAGAGTGCCCAAACTAACCAATCCCAACATCAGAATTCTGTACAGGTGAAAGAGAGCAAACTTCCCAGAAGTTTGTGCCACTCCCAACAGAAATACCCAGGTATATAACTTTAACAATCAGGAGCTACTCAGTTGCTTGTGGCAAATTCCACCATGGAGTTTACAAAGACCTATGGCTAGAAATGGAGCTCTGGAATCATAGTGCCTAAGGCATTTGACTGCTAACCAGAAGGCTGGTGGTTCAAACTCACCAGCCACTCCTCAGAAGGAAGGTTGGGCAATCTACTTCCTTAGTGATACTGCCTCAGAAACCCAAGGAGGGGTCGCTATGAGTCGGGTCCAACTCGATGGCACATAACAACAACAACAGGGCTAGAAAAGCCACACTATGTAATTTACTACACTGCACTCAGAAAGGGATCAGTGCATGAGATCTTGGATAGAGTGGGAGAACAATGTGGAATAAAACTCAAAATCATAAAACAAAACAAAACAAAAAAAGACCAGGTTTTTCACTGGTCTGATAGAGGCTGATGATACCCCTGACTATAGCTCCTAGTGACCCTTCAGGTCTGGAACTGAACTCACTCCTATGGCTTCTAGTCCAATAATAGACAGGCATATGGGGTAAACAAACATTTATGTCAGGTAGATATACTCCCTGGAACGATCAATCATGGGAGAACAGAAGGCAGTGTTTGCACAGGGAGGTAGCTGGTGGGTGGGGAAGTATGCATGGGAGGGAAGGACACAGGGAAGAGAAACTACAGGGAAAAAGTGGGAAGAAAGCAATCAGTGTTTTGAAACAAGATGTGTATGAAATGCTGTATTGAAAATGAAATTACTCTGTAAACTTTCACCCAAATCACAAAAATTTAAAAAAAAAAAAAAAAACTGTGATATGCAGATGATGCAATCTTGCTTGCTGAAAGTGAAGATGATTTGAAGCACTTACTGATGAAGAATAAAGACTACAGTCTGCAATATGGATTGCACCTCAACAAGAAGAAAATTAAAATCCTCAACAAACAGACATTAAGTAACATCACAATAAGTGGACAAAAGATTGAAGTTTTCAAAATTTTATAGCGTTTGGATCCACAATTGACACCAATGGAAGCATCAGTCAGGAAATCAGAGGAGGTATTGCACTGGGCAAATCTGCTGCAAAAGACCACTTTAAAGTGATGAAAAGCAAAGATGTCTCTTTGAAGACCTAGGTGCACCTAACCCAAGCCATGGTATTTTCAATAGCCTAATATGCATGTGAAAGCTTGACAATGAATGAGGAAGACTGAAGAAGAGTTGATGCTTTTGAGTTGTGATGCTGGTGAAGAATGCTGAAAGTACCATGGACTGCCAGAAGAACAAACAAATCTGTCCTGGAGGAAGTCCAGCCAGAATGCTCCTTGGAAGCAAGAATGGCCAGACTTCATCTCACCTACTGTGGTCATGTTGTCAGAAGGGACCATTCCCTGCAGAAGGATATCATGTTTGGTAAAGTGGAGGGTCAGCAAAAAAGGGGAAGAACCTCAACAAGATGGATTGACACAGTGGCTGCAACAATGGGCTCAGGTATAGCAGGGATTGTGAGGCTGGCACATGACTGGACAGAGATTTGTTCTGTCATACCTAGGGTCACTATGAGTCAGAGCAGATTCAGTGGCACCTAACAACAACATTGAGCAGTTCCTACATGCCAGCACTACATTTAGCACTGTACATACATTTTCCTCTTTTAATTCTCACAACAGCCTGGTGTGCTCAATATAATTACTGAACACTTTATATGGATAAGAATACTAAATCTAAAAAATGCAGAGTAACTTGCTCAGAATTACAAGGTTAAAGGGTGGCAGGGGTGGGGTTTGAGTTCAGAGTCAAGTTCATAACTACTCGAGTACAACTTCCCTCCCAAAGAGGTAAATATGGGGAAGGGACATTAACTCCTCTCCTAAGGTTCTGTGAATTTTAATAACCTCATCCAGGAAGTGGAGGCAATTAATTCCCCCTCAGAGCTGTGATGCCTGTATCCATTATGATGGTAAATGTATATAGTAAATAAAGGTACTTAACATGTCCACAGGGAGCTCTGGTGGCATATGGTTAAATCACTCAGCTGATAACTGAAGGTCAGTGGTTCAAACCCAGCAGCTGCTTTTCAGGAGAATCATGAGACAGTCTGCTTCCATAAAGATTACAGCACTGGAACCCATATGGGGCAATTCTACTCTGTCCTGTAGAGTCCAGAGTACTACTCTGACCCTATAGGGTCACTATGAGTCAGAATCAACTTCACTACAATGGGGTGTCCACACCAAGCTCCTGATTTCTCCCTCTGTCCCAGACCTGCCCTATACCATCATCAATAACACCTTTATTCCTAAAGTTGTCAGGCAAAAAAAAAAAATAGAAAAAATTGGAATCATCCTTTATATTCTATCTTTTCTTCCAGCCCTTATCTCAGTTCATCAAGAAATCTATCATCTTAACCTCTAAAATAGATCTAACATCCTGCCACTTGTCACCAACTCCAACGGCAACTAGTCTAGTCCATATCAGCATTTTTTCACTTAGACTATTAGAATAGTCTCCACACTCATACCTACACTTAACCTTTGCACCTTACAGTTATTTCTTAACTTAGCAGCTAGAGAAAGCTCTTTAAATTAGGTCAGATCACATTATTCATCTGCTCAGAACACTCCAATGGCTCTTAGAGTGAAATCCAAAGTTCTTACTGTCACCTACAAGAACCTGAAGAATCTTGTCCCCTAACAGACCTCTCTGGCCTAATCTCCTATCCCAGTCCTCCTCATTCTCTTGGCAATGGCCATGTGGTCCTCTTTGCTGGTCATTGAGAAACGACCAATCAAGTACCCACCTCAGGACCTTTGCACTGCATTTCTCTCTGCCTAGAATGCTCATCCCCTGGATATCAGCATGGCGCACTTCCTCACCTCCTTCAGAATTCCATTCAATGTCATTTTCTCTACAAGCCTTTCCTGATCACTTACATGAAAGCACCCCTCTTTCTGTCACTTTATATTCTCCTATCCTGCTTTATTTTTCTTCATAATACTTAGTTAACTGACATAGGTATACGTCATTGTGATAGTTGGAGCTGTGTGTCAACTTGGCTGGACCCCAGTTCTGTGTGGTTGTTCCCATGATGGGATCAGATGACTGTGTTCTGAGTGGCCAGTCTGCCCAAGGGGAGTTTCCCTAGGGGTGTGGCCTGCTTCCAAGATATCCAGGGACATCCTGGGAAGAGCCACATTCTTTGAGGGATTGGAACCCTGGTGTGCGGACTACAGACTTCCGTGAGTGAGCAGCCCACCGCTCGGCCTGGAGATCTTGGATTCATCTTTTGTTGGAGTCAACAACCAGTGTACTGCCTGCCAGCCTTGAATTTCTCAGCCCCGTGCACTTACGGAAGCTAAGGGCTGCCACCAGCCCGTTTCCTCCAGAGACTTGGACTTGCCGGCTTCTATATGCTTGTGAGCCATTTTCCTAAGATAAATTTCTCTATATATAAATATATATATATACACTTGCTGGTTTTTGTGTTTCTCTAGAGAACCCAATCTAACACAGTCATTATATACGCATTGTTTAGGTGTTCATTGTCTGTCACTCCTAGCAAGAATGTAAACTCCTTGAGGTCAGGGTCTTTGTTGTGTTTGCTGCTGAACACCCAGCATCTAGGAAAATACAAAGCTTGTCTTGGGCAGTCAGTAAAATATTTGTCTAATAAATTTATTGAATAAAATTTGAGATTTCTTAAACAGCTCTAAATAATAATAAAGTGTTGAAAACAAAGGCTTTCATTTCCAATTTAAGGAACTAAATAGGTGGTTAAAATGAGTATGACAACCTGTATGATAATTCTTTGCAATAATATGCCATATCAGTCACAGTTAATATTTGACAACAAGATAATGAGCAGCACTAGAGGTGATCAACAAACCAAATGCCCATTTGACTTCTGCAAGCACTTTTGATCTGGTCGTTATTGTGGAAGTTCCCAAAGAGGCCAATTTTCTTACATTTCACTTTATAAAGAAATAAGTCAACCTCCTTTTATTTAAATTAGTAACTTCTTCTTTAACCAAAAAAATAATCAGGACTGTCCTGGTTACCTAGTGCTGCTCTGACAGGAATATATACCACAAATGGAATGACTTTAAGAAACAGGACTTTATTCTTACAGTTTGGAAGCTTTAAGTCTGAGTTCAAAGTGCCAGGCTCTAGGGACTGGGTTTTCACCAGCCCCTCAACCTTGGACTTCAGTTCTGTCTCCTGCTCCTGGCCCACTGAAAGTAGAGGCTTTTCTTCACTCAGACAGCTGCTGGCTGCTGAGGCTGATGAGCCCAAGGTTGACAAGTAAAAAGGCACAGTCCTGATGTTACCAAACGCCACCAGAGCTCCTACCAAACCGCACACCAGGGCATTAATCTATTGAAAGTCCCAACGTCAGCAGAGCATGGCAGGCTGCTGAACAACAATGACTCAGCTACATGCAGGGTTCAAACATGCCATAAGCTAGAGACCATTCCCAAAGCTGCTTCTTATATACAGGAAGCAGACCACATACCCAAAGCAGCTACTCAGCTGCTTGTATTAGATCCCACCATGGAGTTGAGTCTCATCATGGGGAATAACTACCACCCGCTGCCCAGCCACTTAACCAGCCCCAGCCAAGTTGACACACAACTTTAACTACCACAAGGGACTAACTAAGTAACTGATAATGTTTATTTAACTTTAATTAGGCTCAATTTACCCCCTTGTATAATAGGAGTATTAATAACTACTTCTTAGAATTTTTATAAATATTTTTAAAGATAATGTATAGAAAGTGCTTTCCATGTTTGACAAAAATTAAACTCCCAATAAATGAAAGCTGTTTTAATAAATGCATTGCACCATATGATGCATATAAGTATGCATGCAATTTGTAAAACATAGTGCACTGCTGTGGAGTCAGAGTAGTCATTGGAAAAGTGGGGACAGGTGCAGTTGGAAAACAGGTTCACTTTCCAGATCTAGTCATGTATGGTAGGCAGAATATGATCTCCCAAACATGTCCCCATCCTAGCCCCAAGAACCTGTATGTTAGATACACATCAAAGGGGGATTGAGATTGCAGATGGAACTAAGGTTGCTAATCAGCTTATTTTAAATAGGGAAGATTATCTGGATTATCCAGGTAGATCCAATATAATCAAAGGGTCATTAAAAGTGGAAGAGGAAGACAGAAGAGACTCAGAGAGGCAGCAATATGAGAAGGACTTGATCGACTGTTGCTGGCTTTGAAGAGGGAGGAAGAGGGTCATAAGCCAAGGAATGGGAGTGATCTCTAGAAGCTAGAAAAAGCAAGGAAACCTATTGTGCCCTCCAGCCTCCAGAAAGAACACAGCCCTGTCAACACCCTCATTTTAGCCCGGCAAGACCAGTTTCTGATTTCTGAGTCCAAGAACAGTAAGATATAAATTTGTGTCGTTTTAAACCACTATGTTTGTAGTAATTTGTTACAGCAGCCATACAAATTTAATACACCACTAGCAAGCTAATATGCTAATGCATACAAGGCAAAACATTTCCCATTATGAATAATAGCTCATTATAATAAGAGACTTAGACTAAATAACCTCTTAGGTCTCTGGAAGTCTTGATGGTTGATGACTGTATGCATTTTATTTGCCTGTCTGGTTTGGAACCATGCCATAAACTGACTTTCATTATCTATGAAAGCCTTTACACCAGGAGTATTACTCAGATTCAGGCTTTGTCTTTAATTCCCTGGAACCAGGTATCTCCTAGTCAACATCATTTCAAATTGTCTATACCTGTACCTATATGTGGCATGACCCAAATTGAGGAGAAAGAGCTGCAAACATCCATTAATAGGAGCATGGAGTGTATGAAGTACAAATCTAGGCAAATTGGAAGTTGTCAAAAATGAAATGGAACACATAAAAATTTATATCCTAGGCATTAGGAGCTCTGGTAGCATAGTGCCTAAGGCACTTGACTGCTAACCAGAAGGCTGATGGTTCAAACACACCAGCCACTCCTCAGAAGGAAGGTTGGGCATTCCTACTTCCATAGTGATACTGCCTCGGAAACCCAAGGAGGGGTTGCTATGAGTTGGGGCCGACTCGATGGCAAATAACAACAACAACAACAGGCATTAGTGAGCTGAAATGGACTGGTTTGGGCTATTTTGAATCAGATAACCACATGATCTGCTATACCAGGAATGACAATTTGAAGAGGAATGATGTGGCATTCATCATCACAAAGGATATTACAAGATCTGTCCTGAAGTACAATGCTGTCAGTGATAGGATAATATCCATATGCCTACAAGGAAGACCAGTTAATATGATGATTATTCAAATTTATACACCAACCACCAAAGCCAAAGATGAGGAAATTGAAGATTTTTTTCAACTTCTGCAGTATGAAATTGACTGAATGTGCAGTCAAGATTAATTATCACTGGTGACTGGAATGAGAAAGTTGGAAACAAAGAAGAGTTACTGGTAGCTGGAAATTTTGACCTTGGTGACAGAAATAATGCTGGAGATCGTATGATAGAATTTTTCAAGACCAATCACTTATTCATTGCAAATACCTTTTTTCAACAACATAAACAGCAGCTATACATGTGAACTTTGCCAGAGGGAGTACACAGGAATCAGATTGACTACATCTGTGGCAAGAGGCAAAGGAAAAGCTCAATATCTTCAGCCAAAACAAGGCCAGGAGGTGATTGTGGAGCAAACTATCAATTGCTCATATGTAAGTTCAACTTGAAGTTGAAGACAATTAAAACAAGTCCACAAGAGGCAAAATATGACCTGGAATAATCTCTCCTGAATTTAGACACCATCTAAAGAATAGATTTGATGCATTGAACACCAGTGACTGAAACCCAGAAGAATTGTGGGATGACATTAAGAACATCATCCATGAAAAAAGCAAGAGGTCATTAAAAAGATGAGAAAAGAAGAAAAACCAAAATGATGTCAGAAGAGACTCTGAAACTTTCCTTTGAATGGAGAGTAGCTAAAGCAAATGGAAGAAATGACAAGGTAAAAGAGCTGAACAGAAGATTTCAAAGAGCAACTGGACCAGACAAAGACAATTACTATAATGAAATGTGCAAAGACCTGGAGTTACAAAACCCAAGGGAAAAACATGCTCGGCATTTCTCAAACTGAATGAACTGAGGAAAAATTTAAGCCTCAAGTTGAAACATTGAAAGAGTCTATGGGCAAAATATTGAATGATACAGGAAGCATGAAAAGAAGACAGAATGAATACACAGAGTCACTGTACCAAAAAGAACCGGTCAATGTTCATCCATTTCAGGAGGTGGCATATGATCAAGAACCAATGGTATTGAAGGAAGAAGTCAAAGCTGCACTGAAGGAATTGATGAAGAACAAGGCTCCAGGAATTGACAGAATACCCATATGGATGTTTCAGCAAATGGCTACCCCACTGGATGCACTCACTCGGTTACACTAAGAGATTTGGA
>NW_006921780.1:1034178-1036576 GCF_000298275.1 Orycteropus afer afer | reverse complement strand
AAAGCAAAGAATACCAGAAAGATGTTTACTTGTGTTTTATTGACTATGCAAAAGCATTTGATTGTGTGGATCATAACAAATTGTGGATAACATTGATAAGAATGGGAATTCCAGAACACTTAATTATACTCATGAGGAACCTATACATAGACCAGGATGCTGTCATTTGAACAGAACAAGGGGACTCTGCATGATTTAAAATCAAGAAGGGAGTATGTCAGGGTTGTATCATTTCCCCATGCTTATTCAATCTATATGCTGAGGAAATAATCCAAGAAGCTGGACTATATGAAGAAGAATGTGGCATAAGGATTAGAGGAAGTTTCATTAACAACCTGCAATAAGCTGACGACACAACTTTGCTTGCTGAAAGTGAGGATGACTTGAAACACTTATTGATGAAAATTGAAGACTACAGTCTGCAGTATGGATTACATCTCAATATAAAGAAAACAAAAATCCTCACAAATGGACCTGTAAACAGCATCACTATGAATGGAGAAAAGATTGAAGTTGTCAAAGACTTTTATATTGATTGGTTCTATAATCCATGGCAGTGGAGGCAGCAGTCAGGACATCAGACGACGTATAGCACTGGCCAAGTCAGCTGCAAAGGACCTCTTTCAAGTGCAGAGGAGCAAAGATTTCTCCTTGAGGACTAAAGTGCCCCTGACACAAGCCATGATATTTTCAATAGCCTCATATGCATGTGAGAGCTGGACAATGAATAAAGAAGACTGAAGAAGAACTATGCTTTTGAGTTATGGTGCTGGCAAAGAATGCTGAAAGTACCATGCACTGCTAAAAGAACTAACAAATCTGCTCCTTGGAAGCAAGAATAGCCAGATTTCGTCTCACCTACTTTGGTCATGTTATCAGAAGGGACCACTCCCTGGAGAAGGATGTCATGCTTGGTAGGGTGGAGGGTCGATGAAGGAGGGGAAGGCCCTCAACGAGACAGACTGACACAGTGGCTGCCACGATGGACTCAAGTATAGCAGGGATCGTGGAGCTGGCGCGGGACTGGGCGGTGTTTCGTTCTGCTGTGCATGGGGCACTATGAGTCGGAGACACCTCGTCAGCACCTAACAACAACAACAACAGCAACAACAACAACAACAACCTTGTACCTCATTATTTTTCAAGGCATGAACTCAACTCGTGCCTCATAGTTTGGCAACTTATAAAAATAGACCTTCAACACCTTTACATTACTCACAACCTTAGTCCTAAACAACTAAACCACAGCCGATTTTCCCACTATGAAACTTCAGTTCCGTGTAGACCTGCACTATCCAACATGGTCGCCATTTGCCACATATGGCTATTGAGCATTTGAGATGTAGTGAGTCTGAATTGAACTGTAACATGTACAGTAAGCTTAAAATACATGTCAGATTTCAAAGGCTAAAGTAATGTAAAAGAACTCAATCACTTTTAAATATTGATCACATGTTGAAGTTACCATATTTTGGATGTATTTGTTTAAATAAAATATATTATTAAATTAATTTTACCTGTTTCTTTTATTTTAGTATGGTTACTCCAAATATTTTAACTGCCTATGTAGCTTTCATTATATTTATCTTGGAAAATAATGCTCTAGACCCATTCTAACTTCTAAATTTGGGATTAATCTTACTGTGTATAGCCTAGCTCAACCCTCAGGCCTGACAATATAACATCTTGCTTCCCTGCTTGACTGCTATTGTCCATCCTGTGCCTGACCTTTGAGCACTGGTGGCCTTGCAGGGCACAGGCTGTGACACTCACAGAAAATCTAACCATGGCCAACAATGCTGCTTCAAGGCAACTGCACTCAACTTACTCAAGCTCTACAACTCACAACTTTGCAGCCTCACAATGTTAACATCCCTGTTCTGTTTTATCAAATACCCTCTAAATATTTACAGGAGGAATAAGCAAACAAACAAAAATGAAACTCACTGCCATCGAGTCGATTCCGACTCATGGCGACCCCCTTTGGGTGTCCCAGGCAGTAAGTCTTTACAGAAGCAGATTGCCCAGTCTTCCTTCCATGGAGTGGCTGGTGGATTTGAACCTCCAACCTTCTGGTTAGCAGTCAAATGCCTTAGGTACTATGCCACCAGAGGTCCTTTTATAAGAGGAATAGAGGACTAAAACTATTTGCTCATTCCTCAACTGTAGGAGGCACTTTGGTTCCTCCTTCATAACCTACAAAAAATTATCTGAATTTAAAATTTTAAAAAATATGTATTTTATTGAAAATAAATACTTAAACTATTTTTAAGTTTTTGCATGTTGTTGTTGTTATGTGCTGTCGAGTCAGCCCTGACTCATAGCGACCCCTCCTTGGGTTTCTGAGGCAGTATCACTACAGAAGTAGGATTGCCCAACCTTCCTTCCGAGGAGTGGC
>NW_006921780.1:1028851-1033853 GCF_000298275.1 Orycteropus afer afer | reverse complement strand
AACCCACCAGCCACTCCTCGGAAGGAAGATGGGGCAATCTACTTCCGTAGTGATACTGCCTTGGAAACCCAAGGAGGGGTGTCTATGAGTCGGGTCTGCCTTGATGGCACATAACAACAACAACAACATATTCCTTTTATATTCAAAGGAAAAATCCTTAAGTTTCTATTTATACAGCCAAGCTACTTAACAACAGTGATAAAAGGCTGCTCCCCACAACTATGAAAAGAAAGAGGTTTCCTGTGGGTTTTGCTAAGCCAAGAATCAAATGAAACAAGTCAAACTGTGGACTGATTCTCTTTAATCACCTTCAGGATGCTGTGCAAAGGCTTCCTAGTGGTGAGGGAAGAGGGTGGCCCAGGATTTCTGAAGATGGAAATACAGTCTCAATAAACAGAAAGGACTTTCTGGGTATGTCTGGCTACAACAAGTAACAGAGGAAGTCACAGGTCCCAGACCCCCAGGCCCCTTCAGCACAAGCCACACAGATAATATGTATGACTGCTGCCAGACTAGGAAATGGGGTACTAGAGGAAAAGCAGCAGAATCCCCAAAGACACTGTTTTGGTTACCTAGTGCCGCTCTGATGGGAATATACACCTTCCCCTTTGTGGTATTTTCTGTTAAAGCAGCACAGAGGTAACCAAAACAGGCACCCACAGAACAAGATTATTTCCTACTCTGCCCTAAATGTGCTTCCTTTGCCTCTCCGGGCAGCCAAGACATTATGGTGTGAGCATTTCATCACTGGTAAGTCTGACTGAGTGATTAAAGGTCACAGCATAGGAGAGGACAGGAGACAACAGTATAAGGTATCCTTACTCAGTAGGTGCCTCCTCCATGACCACGATGCCCATGGTGTTCACATCTACATTTCAGTAGCCCCTGCCTATTAATGAGGACCTCAGGGAATATAGCAGAAATGTCAGTGGTTCCCCATCCTGCCTCCAAACTTCCTTACTCAACACAGTGGAAGGGAAAGAATAAGAGCTTTCAAGTCAGACAGATTTTAGACAAATTATTTGTTTTACAATCTGTAATCATGGTCCAAGTGCCCAAAGTGGTAGGGAGACCAGTCAGGACCACTGTCTTAGTCCTCTAGTGCTGCTATAACAGAAATACCACAAGTGGGTGGCTTTAACAAATTTATTTTCTCAGTTTGGGAAGCTAGAAGTCCAATTTCAGGGTGCTGGCTCTAGGGGAATGCTTTCTATTTCTCTCAGCTCTGGAGGAAGGTCCTGGGCAGTCTTCACGTAGCTTGGCATCTCTCTTATCCCAGCTCCACTGCTTAGCTTGCTTATTAGTCACTTTGGTATCTCAAAAGAGATTGACTCAAGATAGACCCTACACTAATCCTGCCTCATTAATGTAACAAAGACAACCTATTCCCAAATGGAATTATAACCACTGGCAGAGAGGTTAGGAATTGCAACATGTATTTGGGGGTGGGGAGGCAAATGTAATCCATTAGAACCACTTTACTGAGAGGCAATTTTGCACATTCCAGGAGCATTCTGTCTAGATACATGAAATTCAAATTCTTGGTGAAGTGAACCTCCTTGGGTTCCCCTTTACTTCTCCCTCACCTTATGTCATCCCTATTCTCTCTGAACTATCCTAATAGACTAAACTTTTCCCCAATGTTCATTTTCACGTCAAACAGTGGGCCTGTATTTATGATAGTCGCTCTCTTGACCTAATACACTCCCCCAATGCCAAGGCTTGTTATGACTGATCGTATTCTTGCACCTCATCAGGGTTCTTTGCATACACTTTTTTTTTTCCTTTAATTTTTTTTTTTTTTAATTGTGCTTTAGGTGCAAGTTTACAGAGCAGAGTTTGTTTTACATTGAAAATGATGTGTACGTTTAGTTTCACTCCCCATTTACCATCCCCAACCCTAACCCAGTCTCCTCCCTTCCCTGTCCAATAATCCCCCTCCCCCTGTGCCCCTCATATTTATGCACTCCTGTGTGTCCTGCATTTCCTCCATACAAATGTTGCCCCTCTAGTGCCCCGTGATCTATTGCTCCAAGGGATGCATTTCCATAGAGTATGTGGGTGCGTCACCCTGGATTGAGTTGTCTCCATGTACATCATGTTAACTATTGGGCTGAGAGCCAGTCCCTGGGACTCAGTTTTATTCCAGGCCCAGAATGTATCCCAGGGCCATAGTATTGGGGGGTCTCACCAGACTCCATCCGACGAGTAAGTCTCGTCATTATTGAGTTTTTGGATTTTGTTCCATGATTTTCCTCCCACCCTATCCAGGATCTCCAGTTTTGGTACAGTTTTGAGTGGTTGGCATTGGTAGCTGGGCACCATCTAGTTCTTCTGGTCTTGAGGGCCATCGTGTCCTAGGGCTGATTGCTTCCAAATTTGCATACACTTCTATGTTTGAAATAGATGTGTGTCATCAAGGAGATCTTTCAGAGGGCCTAGAAAGAATCCTTGGGCCTAAAAGAAGAAAGAAGATGAAATGAATCTACCATTTGCAATAAGAAAAATTTAGGGTAGACTTTATAAGACTTCTAATAGTAAAACTCACCCAGGAAATATCATCCCCCCCTTTTGAGTAAAATCATTTTTCCCTTTCTTGCTTGCCCTACCACTGTGCAGTTTCTTTTCCCAACAACCTTTTCCTTAAATTAGGTTATATGAGTCACCTGGGAAGATATAATGTATAATCCCAGAGGATTCCCAATATGAGGAAGAGAGAAGACTTAAGCCCAGTTACAAAAAGAGCTGGAAGGCACTGTCTTAGTTATCTAGTGCTGCTATTACAGAAATACCACAAGTATTTAACAAACAGGAATGTATTCCCTCACAGTTTAGGAGGCTAGAAGTCTGAATTCAAGGTGCCAGCTCCAGGGGAAGGCTTTCTCTCTCTCTCTTGGCCCTGGGGAAAGGACCTTGTCATCATCTTCCCCTGGATCTAAGAGTTTCTCGGCACAGGGACTGGGTCCAAAGGATGCACTCTGTTCCTGGCTCTTCTTTTTTGGTGGTAGTAGGTTCTTCTGGTGTCTGCTTGCCTGTTTAATCACTTTTATGCCTTGACTCAAGATACAACCTAATCCTGTAGATTGTATCCTTCCTTATTAACATAAATCCCTCTAATTCTGCCTCATGAGTATAAATGTTAGGATTTACAACACACAGGATAATTACATCATACTGAGAATCACAGCCTGGCCAAGTTGACATATATGTTAGGGGTCACAATTCAATCTATAACAGGTACCTCTGCATTTAGCTAGTCCATTTTTCAAGTGATAAGAATGAAATCCATCGAGAGGAATTAACTATTTAATGATAAACACTTAAATTCCATGGTAGAGAACATGGTTTTGCAAAAAATCAGGAAAGTGAGCAAGAAGCGATCTCAGTGTACCTTGTTCCAGGGCATCTGCATCTCTCAAGGAAGGCACCTCAGAATTAAAATTAACAAAATCCATAAAGCCATAATATAACAGAAGTTCCGTGGCACAAAAAATTAAGTTCTCAGGTGCTAACCAAAATGTCGGTGGTTTGAGTCCACCCTGAGGGACTCAGAAGGCAGGTCTGGTGATCTACATTCATAAAATCAACCTATTCTTACACACATTGGGTCACTAAGAGTTGGAATTGACTCCACAGCAACTGGTTTGGTTTTTGATTTAACTACTGTGACAGAGTATGAGCAAGTAGAACAATGAGAAAACTTTCCAGTGCTCCCTAAACTGACACATCAAACTGCAGTGTCATGATATGCCAGGATGATCCAGTGAAAACACTGCTTCCAAACTAAAGGGATATGAGCAGCTTCTCAAACCTTCTCTTCATAAAGTACGACTCAGAAGTGAAACAAAATTGCTTGCATTTCAATGCCAGCAACAAGCAAGAAACTTTTCTACCAGGAAAGCCCCATTGTCAAAGTAATAAAAATTTAAGATCTATGTAGTCTTCATGTTTAATTTCATAAATAGACCTAAGGTCAGAAGGAAACTACATAGAAATTTCTGACAGAACTTGATTCCAGAAGCAATCATTCATATCTAACACCTTTCCATGTAGCCAGTGACAAGCAGGCTTTACCCTGTTTGGCTAAACAGCAATTATGACCATTAATGGATGAGGGAGGAGGGGGAACTCAGAGCTTTGGCAAGATGATGAGGAAAGGGAAACAACAAGGTTTAAAGAGACTTTGTAAAAAAACTGAAGAACATCTTGGGAGACAACTTAGACAACTGGCATAATATAGTTCACAAAGATAATATTCTATATCTTAGTTTGGTGATTAGCATCTGGGGTCTTAAAAGCTTGCAAGCAGCTGTCTAAGAAACAACTATTGATCTCTCCTGATACAGAGTGAAAGAGAATGAAGGAAATCAAAGGCTCAAGGAAGAAATTAGCCCATGGAAATAATAGCCCACATGAACCACAGCCTCTTATAACCTGAGAGCAGAACTAGAGAGTGCCCTGGTACCACTGACCATCTTGACCGGGGACACAATAGAAGATCCTGGACAGAATAGGAGAAAAATGAAAATAATACTCAAATTCCTAAAAAAGGCCAGACCTCCTGGACTGAAAGAGACTAAAGGAATGCCCAAGACTATCCACCTGACATAATCTCAGGGGCTGCTTTTTGCTTGGGGGCAGCTCTATTTTAAGGTCAGGGCCCGAGGTAGGCAGGCGCAGATGGGAACAACTGGGGGGCATGAACTTGTCTGTCAGTGTGTCCTCCAGTGGTGGCTTACGTCTTGCTGTGCAGCTGGAGGCTACACCACCGGTGCTGCAAAATGCCAGCAGAGTTACCCATGGGGAACAGGTCTCAGTGGAGCTTCCGGGCTAAGACAGACTTTTTTTATTATTATTATTATTGTGATTTGGGTGAAGATTTACAGAGCAAATTCACTTTCCATACAGCAGTTCACATATACTTTGTTGCATATCATTGACCACAGTTTACAATGCAATAGCTCCCCTCCCACTTCCTCCCCATAGTTACCTCTTCCCAGTG
>NW_006921780.1:1013536-1028521 GCF_000298275.1 Orycteropus afer afer | reverse complement strand
AGGATCTCCTATATCCCTTCCAAGTGGATGACAGTGGTAGCTGGGCACCATCTAGTTCTTCTGGTCTCATAGTTGTATAGGTTGCAGATCAGATGATGTACCAGTCACTAGGACTGATTGTTTCCATTAATTTTGGTTTTCTTCTTTGGGCTAAAACAGGCTTGGAAGAAGGAAGAGGCCATCCACTTCTCGAACAATTGGCCAGTGAAAACCTTATGAATAGCAGTGATACATTGTCTGATACATTACTGGAAAACTTTATGAATAGCCCTGAAACATTGTCTGATATAGTGCCAGAAGATGAACCCATTAGGTCAGAAGACACTCAAAATTTGACTGGGGAAGAGCTGACTCTTCAGAGTAGAGACAACCTTATTGATATGGATAGAGTAAAACTTTCAAGACCTCCATTGGCTGATGTGGCATGATGCAAAATGAGTAGAAACAGATGCAAACATCCATCAATAATTGGAACATGAAATGTACAAAGTATGAATCTAGGAAAATTGGAAGTTGTCAAAAATGAAATGGAACACATAAAGATCGATATCCTAGGCATTAGTGAGCTGAAATGGACTGGTTTTGGCCATTTTGAATCAGACAACCATATGATCTACTATGCCGGGAATGAAAAATTGAAGAGGAGTGGTGTGGCATTCATCATCACAAAAGATGTTTCAAGATCTGTCCTGAAGTACAATGCCATCAGTGATAGGGTGTTATCCATACACCTATCAGGAAGATCAGTTAATACTACTATTGTTCAAATTTATGCACCAACCACCAAGCCAAAGATGAGGAAATTGAAGATTTCTACCAACTTCTGCAGTCTGAAATTGACCAAACATGCAATCAAGATGTGTTGATTATCACTAGTGACTGGAATATAAAAGTTAGAAACAAAGAAGAGTTACTGGTAGTTGGAAAATTGGGCCTTGGTGATAGAAATAATGCTGGAGATTGCATGATAGAATTTTGCAAGACCAACGACTTATTCTTCCAAATACCTTTTTCCAACAACATAAATGACAGCTATACATGGGGACTTCATCAGATGGAGTACACAGGAATCAAATTGACTACATCTGTGGCAAGAGGCAATGGAGAAGTTCAATATCTTTGGCCAAAATAAGACTAGGAACTGATTGTGGAATAGACCATCAATTGCTCGTACATATATTCAACTTGAAGTTGAACACAATTAAAACAAGTCCATGACAGCCAAAATATGACCTTGATAATATCCCTTCTGAATTTAGAGACCATTTAAAGAATAGATTTGATGCACTGAACACCAATGACCAAAAACCAGAGGAATTGTGGGATGACATCAAGAACATCACTCATGAAGAAAGCAAGAGGTTTCATCCATGAACAAAGACAAGAAATGAAGAAAAGACCAAAATGGATGTCAGAAGAGACTCTGAAACATACCCTTGAGTGGAGAGTAGCTAAAGCAAATGGAAGAAATGACAAGATAAAAGAGCTGAACAGAAGATTTCAAAGAGCAGCTGGAGCAGACAAAGCCAATTACTATAATGAAATGTGCAAAGACCTGGAGTTAGAAAACCAAAAGGGAAGAACACACTCAGCATTTCTCAAGCTGAAAGAACTGAAGAAAAAATTAAGCCTCAAGTTGCAATATTGAAGAATTCTATGGGCAAAATATTGAATGATGCAGGAAACATCAAAAGAAGATAGGAGGAATACATGGAGTCACTGTATCAAAAAGAATTGGTCAATGTTCATCCATTTCAGGAGGTGGCATATGATCCAGAACCAATGGCAATGAAGGAAGAAGTTGAAGCTGCACTGAAGGAATTGGTGAGGAACAAGGCTTCAGGAATTGACGGGATACCCACTGAGATGTTTCAACAAACAGATGTCCCACAGGAGGCACTCATTCGGATATGCCAAGAGGTACAGCTACCTGGCCAACTGACTGGAAGAGTATTTGTACCCATTCCAAAGAAAGGTGATCCCACAGAATATGGAAATTATCAAACAATATCATTAGTATCACATGCAAGTAAAATCTTACTGAAGATAATTCAAAAACAGTTGCAGCAGTATATTGACAGAGAGCTTCCAGAAATGCAAGCTGGATTCAGAAGAGGACATGGAATGAAGAATATCATTGCTGATGTCAGATGGATCTTAGCTGAAAGCAAAGAATACCAGAAAGAGGTCTACTTATATCTTATTGACTATGCCAAAGCATCTGATTGTGTGTATCATAACAAATTATGGATAACATTGAGAAGAATGGGAATTCCAGAACACTTGATTGTACTCTGAAGAACCTGTTCATATATCAGGAGGCTGTCATTCATACAGAACAAGGGGGATACTGCATGGTTCAAAATCAAGAAGGAAGTGTGTCAAGATTATATCCTTTCACCATACTTATTCAACTTGTATGCTGAGCAAATAATCCAAGAAGCTGGACTATATGAAGAAGAATGTGGCATCAGGATTAGAAGAATCATTAACAACCTGCGATATGCTGACAACACAACTTTCCTTGCTGAAAGTGAAGATGACTTGAAGCACTTACTGAAGAAGACTGAAGACCACAGTCTGCAGTATGGATTACATCTCAATAAAGAAAACAGAAGTCCTCACAACTGGACCTGCAAGCAGCATCTTGATAAATAGAGAAAATATTGAAGTTGTCAAAGACTTTACATCACTTGCTTCTACAATCAACACCAATGGAAGCAGCAGTCAGGACATCAGATGACATATAGCACTGGGCAAGTTAGCTGCAAAGGACCTCTTTCAAGTGCTGAGAAGCAAAGATGTCTCCTTGAGAACTAAGGTGCACCTGACACAGCCATGGTATTTTCAATCCCCTCATATGCATGTGAAAGCTGGACAATGAATAAGAAAGATCAAAGAAGAATTGATGCTTTTGAGTTATGGTGCTGGCGAAGAATGCTGAAAGTACCATGGACTGCTAAAAGAACTAGCAAATCTTTCCTGGAGGAAGTGCAGCCTAAATGCACCTTGGAAGCAAGAATGGCCAGACTTCATCTCACCTACTTTGGTCCTATTATCAGAAGGAACCATTCCCTGGAGAAGGAAATCATACTTGGTAAAGTGAAGAAGGGAAAGGCCCTCAATGAGATGGATAGACACAGTGACTGCAACGATGGGCTGACGTATAGCAAGGATCACAAGGCTGGCACAGGACCAGGCAGTGTTTTGTTCTGCTGTACATAGGGTCACTATGAATCGGAGACGACTTGACGGCACCTAACAACAAACAACAACAACTCTCGATCACCTGTCAGTCAAATAATAGATTGGGTGATAAAATAAACAATAACACCCATGAGTAATGTGCACCCTTAAACAATTAACTATATGGGATGAAATGGTCAACATTTACCCAAAAGCAAAAATGAAAAGGCAAGGAGGGGAAGAGAAGCTAAATCAATGGAAACAGAACAAACAGAATGGAAATAATTAGAATACTGATGCATTACAGAAATTGTAACCATAGCTCAGAATAAATTGTATAAAAATTATTAAAAGAGAGCTTAATTTACTGTGTAAACTTTCACCTAAAACACAACAAAATATTATTTAAAAACAAAGAAGAGGACATTGCATGGAACCACTGTGCAACAGTAAGAGGCCTGGCCTTGGAACAAAGCTTGACCCATCCTGGTTCCACCACTTATAAACTGGGGGATCTGGGCTCTTGCTGTGCTTCATTTTCCTCATCCAAAGAAATGGAGATTTTTTTGTCCCTGGGTTTTCATGGGGATCAAAAGAGACAATGTATGTGAAAATAGTTTGCATATTTATACTGTTTCTACAAATGTGAGGTGTCAGTATCATTAAAAGTGAAGTAATGGAGGCCTGGAAGTCCATTGACTATCAAGAAGATTGGCATGCACCTACCTCCAGACAAGAAGCCTGTTATTCACTTATCAATAAAGAACAAAGGCAAGAAAAAATAATCATGAGATAAGGAATAACATTGTTCCTTACTGAGCTGGAGAATTTTGATGATTTTTGTCTTTTGTTATGCACTTGCCATCCCACTTGTGTGCTCAAATGCAGGAGATTAATAATAAGAGCAGGTACTGTTTATTGAATGCTTACTCTGTGCCATACTAGCATTTTAAATTTATCATCTCTCTTTTTTCCTTTTTTTTTTTAATCATTTCTGTTGATCCTCTCAAACACTCTATGATTTATCATTATTCATACTATTATTGTCATTATTAGTACTATTACTTCTTGTTGTTGTTATGTGCCATCAAGTCGAACCCAACTATTACTAGTTTTTACTATATACTCTTATCTTTAATTGGTTTAAGGAGCTCTGGTGGTACAGTGGTTAAAGTATTGGGCTACTAACCAGAAGGTCAGTGGTTCAAATCCACCAGCCACTCTGAAGAAGAAAGATGAGGCAATCTGTTTCAGTAAAGATTTATAGCATTGGAAACTCTATGGGGTAGTTCTGCTCTGTCCTAAAGGGTCTCTGTGAGTCAGAATCAACTTGACGGCAGAAGTTTCAGGGTTTTTTTTGTTTAGCTGACTTCCCCAATGTTCCATGGCTAATTTGAAGAACCAGGATTTAGACCCCGATTGGCTGATTACAAGAGCTCTGATGGCTTAGTGGTTAAACACTTGGCTGCTCACCAAAAGGTTGGCGGTTCAAACCCATCAGACACTCCATGGAAGAAAGATGTGTCAGTCTGTTTCTGTAAAGAATGATAGCCTTGGAAATGCTAAGAGCAGTTCTACTCTGTCCTATAGGTTCTCTATGAGTGGAAACAACTTGACAGCAGTTGATTTGGTGGCTGATCCTGTAGTCTACACTCTTAATCACTGCTCTGTATAGAGCCAGTGCTTATGTACTTCTCCTCTGTAGAGCCTGGAGTCCACAGGTGGTGTAAATGGTTAACAAACTTGTCTGCTAACCACAACGTTGGAGGTTTGAGTCCACCCAGAGGCATCTTGGAAGAAAGTTCTGGCAATCTACTTTCTAAAAAAAAATAGTCATTGAAAATCTTATGGAGCACAGTTCTGCTCTGACACACATGGGGTCTCCAAAGGATGAGGTCATCTCTACAGCCATTGTTTTCTCTAGAGATCTAGAGTTTTGAGGAAGAGTCTCAGGCTGTTTCTCCTCACCACTTCACCCCTCACACCTCTAGTCAGGGTGAGGGCTATTGAGTACAAAGCTGGATAAGAATGACTCTTTTTTTATCTGCTGTATCTTGTCTTAGCAAAGCACCAGTCTTACTCCATTAGAAGTGAAAGCAAAGTGTTTTATTGAAAGGTAGAGAGATTTGTTGGAGACACCCAAGCCCCTACACAGGGTACTGCAGTGTTCCAAACTGCAGAAGGTCAGTGAGGTTTTTATCAGGTGGAGTAAACAAAAGGCTACATGCTCACAGGCACAAAGAGGGTTCATGGCAAGAAATCACAAAGGGATGAGTGTGTAAACTATCATAGTTTTTTTAAACATTATCAGTTCTATTTCCTAACCTCTGGAAATATGTTGATCAAGGCATTCTTCTTGGAGCAAGCCTTGTAAACACTCTTAGCAAACAACACTTAACAAACAATTCCTTTTACAAACTAAAATCTTGACCCTTGATCCTTTAGAAGTTAAATCCAAAACCACACTGTTCTGGTTACCTCTAGTGCCACTCTTACAGAAATACCCACAAGCGGGATGGCTTTAACAAACAGGAGTTTATTCTGTTACAGTTTTGGAGGCTGGAAGTCCAAGTTCAAAGTGCCAGGCTCTAAGGGCTGGGTGAAAGCCCCTCAACCTTGGGCTTCATCTCTACTTCTTGTTCCTGACTCACTAAAGCTGAAGGCTTTTTTCATTCAGGCAGCTACTGGCTGCTGAGGCTGACAAACCCAAGGTCAACAAAGTAAAAAGGCACAGTCTCGATATTACCAAACCACATGGCAGGCCATTGATTCAAGTCCATTAGGAGTCCCAAGATCTGGAGACAACATGGCAGACTTCTGAATAACAACTTGGCTACATGCAGGATTCAAGTGTGCTAAAAGCTACAGGCCATTCCTAAAGTTTTTCCTTACAGACTGGGAGTGAACCACATCCCTAAGGCAGCTACTCAGCTGCTCACAGTAGATTTCACCATAGAGTTGAGTACCAGTCTCATCATACTACATCCAGCTGCCCAGCCACTCAAAACCAGGCCCAGCCATGTCAACACACATAACCTTAACTACCACACAAACCCACTGCCATAGAGTCAATTCTGACTCATAGTGACCCCAATTGGGTTTCCAAGGCTGCAAATATTTATGGAAGTAAATTGATTTGTTTTCCTTCCACAGAGCAGTCAGTGGGTTTGAACCACTGACTTTCTGGTTAGCAGCCAAATGCCTTATCACTACACCACCAGAGGAGAGATTGAATTGTCTTTTCAGGATAGCTGAAGCAGAGACTTTGGCCAAGCTGAAGTTTACTTTGAAATGGAGTGTAATTTAGATCTGTGTCAGTCATCTTAGTCATGTCAAGCACCCAAGTTTTAGAGTCTGCATTTAATCTTGAGGTTCCTTATAAGATTTCCATTGGAGAAAAAAAGAGCATATCTGCTCAAAATTTTTTCAACCCTCATATCCTATACTTCCATATTTTACAGGTGGGAAAACTGAGGCCCAGAAAAGTTGTGCCCATAGTAACATAATTAGTTCTTTGCAGAATGCAAACCAATTTCTTTTCTCTGTATCATGATGTCTCTGTGGGAGAAATATCTTCTCTCCCCTTAAAACATGGAAACTCTCATTCTGACAATAAAACCCTGTGTAAAGAAACTTAAAATACTGTTTAAAAAAAAAAAAAAAAAAACTAAAGAACATTCTGGAAAGTTGTTGGGGGGGGGGGTTGTCCAGAAAGCTTCCCAAAGAAAAGGAGATCAGAAATCAAGCAGATATTGATAAGGCAAAGACCAGGTGAAAACATGGATGCAACTCTTCTCCTTCTTGGCTAATGTCTTTTCTTCTTTCATTTATGGCTCAGACAAGAGGAAAAAGGAGCTGATCAAAAGATGTGAATGAAAGAACTGGAGGCCAAGCTGGTTGAGTCTGTAATACTATAATAAAAATGAAGATATAAGAATAAAAGAGGGAGAGCCTAACTCTGAGAAAGTGATGGGGGTAATGGATGGACCGAGTAGTTAAGACTGAGTAAGAAAACAGTCACAAGAGGTTGGAAGGAAAGTATTCATGGTTTATCAATCTATTCAGCTCAAACAGAAAGGCTACCTAGAGATCAGGGTTGGGGTTAGCCCTGTTCACCCACCCCCAGCCCCACACCAAGCCCCACCCCCAATAAACCAGCCAGCTTCTGCCGAATGTTCTGTTATTCTTCTAGATGGTATTTTCTCTCTCCCATGTTTTCTTTGATGTTTCTGGCTGGTTGACTTCTTCCTGATACACACCAGAAAAATGAGTTTTCTCTGATATGCTATCAAATCTGAGATTCAAATTTTAAAAAATTCCCAGTCATTACATACACAAATTTCTTCAGTGTTCAACAAGAGAGGAGTTGTGGCCAGTTTTTCTCCAACTCCGTACACTTATAGGTTTTATCACCAGTTTCCACTCTGGCGCTGAAGTGAAAGCTCAGAGAAACTTTGCCACACTGCACACAGACCTGGGGGGTCTCTTTCAAGTGATGAGAGATGGTGCACCGGCTGAAGCCCTGCCCAAATGTGCTCGGAGAACATTTCCCTAGGAAGGATTCTTAGAGACAATCACATCTGAGAAATCACTGACACACTTTTCTTTTTTATATATTATTTTCTTTTTCATAATTTTTATTGTGATTTTGGTGAAAGTTTACAAAGCAAATTCATTTTCCATACAGCAATTCATACACACTGTTTCATGACATTGACTGCAATTCCCCACAATGTAACAGCTTTCTTCCCACTCCATCCTTGTAGTTAATTCTTCCCCGTGTCCTTGTTTCCTGCATTCCTGCCCCCCTGAGCTATCTCCCTGTGCAAATACTGCCCTTCTGTTCTCCCATGATTGATCGCTCTAAGGAGTGTATCTACCTGGACTGACACTTTTCTTGGTGAGATTCCTTCTTTATCTTTCACCCTCTTCTGGTTGCTGAATTTTTTCCAGTTTGGGTGTTGTACTAGCATTTATTGACATTTATAGCAATGTTCTGATACTTTGGAGATGTCCTGATAACCAATCCAGAACTAAAAGAAAAGAATAACATGCCTCAGATGTAATAACAAGCAGATTACCAAGTTGAGAGTGACTAGAAAAAGTAGATATAACTGACTTTTCCATTAAAATAAGTCTATGAAAGAGGCAAATAAATACAGTGTAATACAATATCCTGTAGACACTCAGGAAAAGGATTTCCAAAGGCCAAATCCAGACTAGAAAGAACAGCAATGCTCTCAAAGGGCCTGACACAAAGTAGGTACTCAATATGTGGTTGATGCATGAATAACTGCTTTCATATGCTAAACTTGAAAAGTAGAATGCAAAACTATTTCTCCGGTGTTTACAACTTTAAAAATTATATGTGGATACAGTACAAAAGAGGAAAGAAATTTGAATAAATAAAAACATTTTATTTGAGTGGCAAAATTATAAGGTTTTTGTTTGTTTTTTCCCTTTGTTGTGGCTAGCTGCCTTCTAATTGGCCCCCAACTCATGGCAACCCCATGCACAATGTTATGAAACACTACCCAGTCCAGCACCATCCCCATGATCAGTTGCTGATCAGATCATTGTGATGCACAGGGTTTTCATTGGCTGATTTTCAAAAGTACCATAATTTTTTGCATATAAGGTACCCATGAAAATAACACACAAACACATATAATGTGAATAGGGCAAACAGGAAGCTATTGTGTGAGTTGTTGTTGTTAGGTGCCGAGGAGTCGTCTCTGACTCATAGCAACCCTATGCACAGCAGAATGAAACACCGCCTGGTCACACACCAGCTCCAAGATCCCTGCTGTACCTGAGCCCATCCCGGCAGCCACTGTGTCAGTCCATCTCCTTGAGGGGCTTCCCCTTCTTTGTTGACCCTCCACTTTACCAAGCTTGAGTAGGTTGAGTAATTTGCAAGACAATATATAACAGGTGGATTGTTTGCATAAAAATACAGTCAATCCCCAGGCCTTTATTCCTAGTCCCAAATAGCTATTTAATTGCTTTCAAAGACCAAACCCATGGCTTGAGTGAGTCATAGTTGGGAATAGGCCTTTAAAAAGACTTTTAAATTTTTTCTTATTACTTGTTCAATCCATTGATGGGACATATTTAAGCATACAACCTTCCTATTACCAAAAGGAGCAATCTGTCTTTACTGCAAACATCCTGCCTCCCTTTCCTCCAGAGCTAAATCCTGGGTATTCACCCCTCCCAGCAAGTGTAAAAAGTTATAGTTTCTAATTTACTAGTACCTACATCTTAATTAGGAGCTCCAGTGGAGCAGTCATTAAGGCATTAGAGTGCTAACCTAAAAGTGGGCAGTTAGAACCCAATAGCTGTTCCATGGGAAAAAGATGTGGCAGATGTTTACAGATGCTTCTGTAAAGATTTACAGCCTTGGAAATCCTTTAGAATAGTTCAACTCTGTCCAAAAGGGTCACTATGAGTTGAAATAGATTCAATGACAGTAGGTGTGGTTTGGTTTGGTATGTCTTAGTTATCTAAGCTGCTATAACAGAAATACCACAAATATTTATTCTCTCATAGTTTAAGAGGCTAGATGTCTGAATTCAGAGTGCTGCTTCTATGGAAAGGCTTTCTCTCTCTGTTGGCTCTGGGGGAATGTCCTTGTCTCCTTTCAACTGTGAGCTTGGCATCCCTTGGAGATATCCAGGTGTCTTGGCATCTGTTCACCTAAGTCTAGGAGGTTCCCAGCACAGAGACCCTATGTCCAAAGGACACACTCTACTCCCAGCTCTTCTTTCTCAGTGGTAGCAAGTCCGTCTTTCTCTCTCTGCTCTTTGTCCTTTAATCTATGGTAAGATAAAAGGTGATGCAAGCCACTCGCCAGGGAAGTTCCCCTTACATCAGATCAGGGCTGTGGCCTGAGTTGCACAGAGGCTGGCTGCAACGATTGGCTCAAGCATTGCAACAATCACGAGGATGATACAGGACCAGGCATTGTTTCATTCTGTTGTAGATAGGGTCACTAAGAATCTGAAACAACTTGACAGCATCTAACAATAACAACAATCTGCCCTAATCTCCTTACATCAAAGCAGGGCTGATCACATCAGATCACATCATGGGGGATGATTACATCATTACATAACTGCCACATTACATCATTATATAACTGCCAAACAATTGAGAACTATGACCCAGCCAAATTGACACATAGTTTTAGGGAACACAATTCAATCCCTGACAACTTATAATGGCAGGAAGTCAGCATCTTCTGCACTGAAAGACCACAGAACCTAAACTGAAGATCAGACAGTAACCATAGGGAATCACTCTCTAGATATATTATAACTCCTCCCCCTATTATTTGGAGAGCTGAGAGTCAGAGGGAAGGGAAAAAAGCCATGTGCAGAGGAAAGAAGACTTGCTAGAATGAGGAGTTACAAAACAGAGCAAAAATGTTCTCCGATGAGATAAATATTTCAGTAAAGACCTGAAGAAGCATTCCAGATAGAGGGAGTATGCTCAACATGCTCACAAAACAGCAGTCAGGCCAGAGTGGCTATAGCAGAGTGTCCATAAAGGAGAGGGTAGGGGATGAAGTCCGAGAAGCCGTTAGGGGTCAGATCATGTAGACCCTTAGAAAGGAATTATTTTAAGCATAATCCCAGATGAATTTTCACCTATTTCTGGTTGTTCTTATTCTCACAGAATGTGAATGAAATTCGTATGAGTCATAAAACATCCTTAGAGCTGTATCTCTTGTCCACAGTTATTGCACAGTATTATTAAGGTGAACAAGCATGGTTATTACATTATTCATTCTTTGCAATATCTATCCCCCATGGCATTCTCTCCAATAAGACAAACACCATTATAATAGACGAGAAAAATATTTCTGTATTTATAGTTCAAAATTATCCTTTAATATTCATTTCTAGACTAGTCCATCTGTTGTTGTTATGTGCCATCGAGTCAGACCCGACTCATAGAGACCCTTCCTTGGGTTTCCGAGGCAGTATCACTACGGAAGTAGATTGCCCCATCTTCCCTCCGAGGAGTGGCTGGTGGGTTTGAACCTCCAGCCTTCTGGTTAGCAGTCAAGTGCCTTAGGCACTACACTACCAGAGCTCCCGACTAGTCCATCTACTAAGGTATAATTACAAAATAATTAAAAAAAAAAAAAAAAAAAAAGCCTTCCTTCCCTTTTCATTCATGTCTCTATTTCTCAGTCATACTACTGTGTCCTTCCCGACTGCTGGCTCTATGAGATTACCTTCCTGAACCTCAGCTTTCTCCCACAACTAAAAAGACAGCAGAAGAATTAAGACAATCTGGATTGTGTGGCATTCTGTGATCCTGGATCATTGAGCATGAAAGTTCTACAAGTGATTCTAGTACAAGCAATGTGTATAAATGCTGAGAGAATGCAGAGCCCTGAATGAGAAAGATAATTGACATTCCTTCCACAAGGATGAAGACCAGGCATGGCGCCTTGTCTGTTACTAAATCCCCTACAAACATGGCTGCCCCTGCAACACCTTCTCAAACCAAATCAAACAGCAAGATAACAAAAGAAATGCCTTGGGTCCGAGTGAGGGGAGAAGGGGCCTGGGATTGGGAGGATCTTGGAACAGAAGGAGATGGGAAGAGGCACAATATTTTGGAATGAGATGAGGAAAGGATGAGAATGACCAGAGGGACACACAGGAAGGCAAAAAAGAGGATGATGCCATCCTGCACAGTTGCTTACTTGTTTTTCTCTGTTGTTCTCAACTGGACCCCCAGCATCTAGGTGCTTCATGGTTACTACGTCCCTAGCCAGAGCCTACAGAGGTCTGTTCACAGCCAGCAGTAAGCAGTTTATAGGCATGCAAGACAAAATTTGCTCTCTTTTCCCCCCTTTTCACCATGTGCATCCTTGAATTCTATCAAATCTATTTCAACAATCTTTTTTCTCACCAGTTTCTTTGATTTTCCCCTTTCTAGTCTAGAAATCAACCCAGGGTTTAAAAAATAAAACAAAACACTACCATTGAGTCAATTCTGACTCATAGTGACCCCCAATGGGTTTCAGAGGCAGTAAATCTTTATGGGTTTACTTTATGAATTTTTTGCCCAGTCTTCCTTCCATGGAGTGGCTGGCTGGTGGGTTTGAATCACCAGTCTTCTGGTTAGTAGTCAAGTGCCTTAGGCACTGTGCCACCAGATCTCCTTAACCCAGGGTTGTTACTATATGCCGTCAAGTCGGACCTGACTCATAGAGACTCCTCCTTGGGTTTCCGAGGCAGTATCACTACAGAAGCAGATTGCCCAACTTTCCTTCCAAGGAGTGGCTGGTGGGTTTGAACCACCAGCCTTCTGGTTAGCAGTCAAGTGCCTTAGGCACTATGCCACCAGGCCCTCTGTAATATTAACAAGCTGTGGGAGGACTCAGACAAAGTACCAGGTTGTATGGTGCCCATCCAGGGCTAAGATCACCTATCAGACTTAAGAAACAAAGAAGCTACATGGACATAGAACCAGAAAAGAGACAAAGGATCAGAAGAAAACAGAAAGGAGTGATGTGTGTGGCTACTGAAGTGGAATGGCTCAGGATCTGCCCATCTTTGGGGCCCCTGGCATGACTCATGGGCCGAATGTTAGAAGGGCTCTGTATAGGATAGAGACAACAGAAGATGCTCCTCAAAGAAGAATGAAGAAAATCAAAGACAAGTGGAAGTAATTAGTCCAAGGGACTAATACGGACCATGTGAACCTCAGCTTACATGACTCTAAGACCAGAAGAGCTGGATGTTGCCTGGCTACCACAGTCAATCACTCAGAAAATGATTAAATTGGAGATCCTGGATAGAGTGGGGAAAATGTGGAACAAAAATTCAAAATCATAAAAACTACCAGGCTTACTGGTCTGATGTTGTTGGTGTTGTTGTTAGGTGCCATCTAGTTGATTCAGACTCAGTGACCCTATACACAACAGAACAAAACATTGCCCAGTCCTGCGCCATCCTCACCATCCTTGCTATGCTTGAGCCCATCATTGCAGCCACTGGGTCAACCCATCTCACTGAGGCTCTTCCCCTCTTTCTCTGACCCTCCATTTTACCCTCCTCCAGGGAATGGTCTCTTCTGACCACATGATTGGAGTAGGTGAGACAAAGTCTGGCCATTCTGACTTCTAAGGAGTATTCCAACTGCACTTCTTCCAGGATAGATTTGTTCCTTCTTCTTCATGGTATTTTCAGTATTTTTCGTCAACACCACAATTCAAAGACATCTGTTCTTCTGTGGTCTTCCTTATTCACTGTCCTGCTTTCACATGCATATGGGGCGATTGAAAATACCTTGGCTTGGGTTAGGTGCATCTTAGTCTTCAAAGTGACATCTTTACTCTTCAGCACTTTAAAGAGGCCTTTTGCAGCAGATTTGCCCAGTGAAATAAGGCATCTGATTTCTTGACTGTTGCTTCCATTGGTGTTGATTGTGGAACCAAGTAATATGAAAAACAACTTCAATCTTTTCTCCATTTATCATGATGCTGTTTATTGGTCCCATTGTGAGGATTTTCATTTTCTTTATATTGGGGTGTAATCCACTGCAGACTGTAGTCTTTAATCTTCATCAGTAAGTGCTTCAAGTCATCTTCACTTTCAACAAGCAAGGTTGTGTCATCTATATATCAGGTTGTTAATTAGTCTTCCTCCAATCCTGATGCCATGTTATATATAGTCATAGTTCAGCTTCTCAGATTATTTGCTTAGCATACAGATTGAATAAGTATGGTAAAAGGATACAAGCCTGACACACTCCCTTCTTGATTGTAAACATTGCAGTATCCCCTTGTTCTGTTCGAATGACAGCCTCCTGGTCTATGTGCAGGTTCCTCATGAGCACAATTAAGTGTTCTGGAATTCCCATTCTTCTCAATGTTATCCATACTTCATTATGATCCACACAATCGAGTGCTTTTGCATAGACAATAAAACACAAGTAAACATCTTTCTGGTATTCTTTGCTTTCAGCCAGGGTCCATCTGATATCAGCAGTGATATCCCTCATTCCACATCCTCTACTGAACCCAGCTTGCATTTCTGGAAGTTCCCTGTCAATATACTGTTGCAACCTTTTTTAAAATTATCTTCAGTAAGCTTTTACTCACGTGTGATATTAATGATATTGTTTGATAATTTCACAATTCTGTGGGATCACCTTTCTTTGGAATGGGTACAAATATGGATCTATTCCAGTTAGTTGGCCAGGTAGCTGTCTTCCAAATCTCTTGGCATAGATGAGTAACTGCCTCTAGTGTAGCATCCTTTAGTTGAAACATCAATTCTTGGAGCCTTGTTTTTTGACAGTTCCATCAGTGCAGCTTCAATTTCTTCCTTCAGTACCATTGGTTCTTGATCATATGCCACCTCCTGAAATGGATGAACATCAATCAATTCTTTTTGGTACAGACACTCTGTGTATTCCTTCCATCTTCTTTTGAAGTTTCCCGCATGAGTCAAAATCTTACCCATAGAATCCTTCAATATTGCAACTTGAAGCTTGAATTTTTTTCTTCAGTTCTTTCAGCTTGAGAAATGCCTAGTGTGTTCTTCCCTTTTGGTTTTCTAACACCAGGTCTTTGCACATTTCTTTATAATAATTGACTTTGTCTTCTCGAGCTGCTTTTTGAAATCTGTTCAGCTCTTATGTCTTGTCATTTCTTCCATTTGCTTTAGCTACTCTCCATTCAAGAGCAAGTTTCAGAGTCTCCTCTGACATCCATTTTTGTCTTTTCTTCCTTTTTTTTTTTTCTTCTTTTTTATTGTTTGTATTTTTTTT
>NW_006921780.1:979677-1009072 GCF_000298275.1 Orycteropus afer afer | reverse complement strand
TCCTTCCCTTCAAGGCTCAGGGGTCCAAGATTATCTTCTGTGTCTGTGTTCATTGGTTTCCCTTTTCTTTGTTGAAGAGCATCTGTGCAGTCCTTCTGCCTAGTCCGTCATCTTGCTGGAATCTCCCTTTTCTGTTTTTTTAATGACCTTTTGCTTTCTTCATGGATGATGTTCTAGATGTCATCCCACAATTCCTCTGGTTTTCGGTCACTGGTGTTCAATGCATCAATTTTGTTATTTAGATGGTCTCTAAATTCAGGTGTGATACAATCAAAGTCATATTTTGGTTTTCATGGACTTGTTTTAACTGCCTTCATCTTCAAGCTGAACTTGCATATGAACAGTTGATGGTCTGTTCCACAGTCAGCTCCTGGCCTTGTTTTGGCTGAAGATATTGAGCTTCTCTATCACCTCTTTCCAAAGATGTAGTAGATCTGACTCCTGTGTACTCAATCTGGTGAAGTCCATGTGTTTAGATGCCATTTCCATGTGTTTAGATGCCATTTATGTTGTTGAAAGAAACTATTTACAATGAATAGGTCGTTGGTCTTGCAAAATTCTATCATGCAATTTCCAGCGTGATTTCTATCACCAAGGCCATATTTTCCAAATACTGGTGATTCTTCTTTGTTTCCAACTTTTGCATTCCAATTTCCAGTAATAATCAACACATCTTGACTGCATGTTCAATCAATTTCAGACTGCAGAAGTTGGTAAAAATCTTTGATTTCCTTGTCTTTGGCTTTGGTGGTTGGTGCAGTATTTACTGGTCTTCCTTGTAGACATGTGGATATAATCCTATCTCTTGAGTAGATGACTGCAACAGCCTCCTATCTGATTTCCCTGTCTCCATTCCACACACCCCAGCTGGATCTTTCTAAAATGCAAATCTGATCATTAAAGCATTTCACTGGCTTCCCTTTGCCCTCAGAATATAGTCCAAAGGCATTAACAAGGTTTGCTTCATCTGGTCTCTTCCTACTCCAGCCTTCTTTCTCTCTCTGTGTTCCAGTTCTCTTCAAACACTGTCAATCCCTTTAACACAGTATGCTGCCTCTTAACTCAGGGCTTTTTGCATACAGAAACAATTTGATGAACATTCTGAACTCTGTTGAGCATACGTCTGAGTGGTTTTAACCAGTGTCACTGTACTTCTCTTTCTTACCCTGACAGATCCTGTCGCTTTCTGTTCTTTTAGTTATTTCAGAAGTCCAGTCTAACATAGTCCACTTTAAAACTTTAATCCTATGTCAAGTTTATTCTCCTTCCCAGCCTCTCTCCCCTCAATATCAGCCAGATTTCAGCAGTAGGATTTTGTTTTGGGGAAGGGATGCACTCTGTTTGTTAATAGAATTCTCCTTTTCTCCATTTAAACTAGTTATTGGATTGGAAGATGTGGCAGTCTGTTTCCTTAAAGATTTACAGCCTTGGGAACCTTGTGGGACAATTCTACTCTGTCCTGTAGGAATGCTATGGGTTGAAATTGACTCAGCAGCAGTGGGTTTGGCTTTGGTGGGCTTAATGGATTGAAACAAAAAGGAAGGATTAAGGAGGCAAAAGGCAAAAAGTTATTTTACCTAACTGGGCATATAATTGCAATCTTCTGTTGATTGTCTCTGCCTCTGAGGTTAAGGCTGACTGGTCACTGACACCCCTGTTTGGAAGGTGCCCAAATGCTTCCTCTTGTGGCCACATGGGTTAGTTTCCTAGAAACTCTCCTTACTGCCCAATTCTCAGATGAGAAATCTGTTCCATCTTAATTGCTGTCCACATATCCTCATCTCTGCCCTTGGCGGGATGACTAGGATCCCCTGGCTTGGCTGCCAATTCTCTTGGGAGGTGAATCAGCAGGATGGCCCAAGCCCTGTTGATTTCCACACTGTCCATTTGGCTCACTAGAAACTCGCACAACCTTGCTAAACCAAATGGCAAGAATGAGAGGTCTTTCACTGTCAACCTTTACTCCCTGCTAGAATAATCACAGAGAACTGATCTGCAACCTCACTCCATAAGCAAATATTCAAACAGCAACAGTTTGAATATTTGCTTATAAATGTTCAAACAGGAACTTTCTTGACAAATCACTAATTTTTATGAGTGATTCTCTTGGAAGTGAGGAAAAAAAGAGCATAGAACTTGATCTCTTGGCTGGCAGCACATGACTTCATCAATTTTGCCCCTTCCTTTTTTTCCTTCATCTCTACACCAGTTTTCTACTTATATTCTAAAGAGGTAGAGAACATAATCCTGGGGTATGGTTTAGGATGGCAGAACTGCTTTGCCACCTCTTAATGAGCCCTTTGAAGATTGCATTCCTCAGTTGTTAGTGGCACTCTAGAATGTGAGGTGTTGTTGTTGTTGTTGTTATGTGCCGTCAAGTCGAACCCAACTCATAGCGACCCCTCCTTGGGTTTCCAAGGTAGTATCACTATGGAAGTGGATTGCCTCATCTTCCTTCCGAGGAGTGGCTGGTGGGTTTGAACCGCCAGACTTCCAGTTAGCAGTCAAGTGCCTTAGGCACTATGCTACCAGAGCTCCCAGAATGTGAGGTACATGCTCCTATTTGTCTTGCGTTTGGGGTCCAGAGACCTACAACAGTTCGACTTAGTACCCCACTACATAAATGCTGCCTCAGTTGTCCAGAATATATGCCCCCTTCTGTGTTTCCCATCTTTCTGTAACCAGTGCTTCCTCATCTTTTAGATTTTAACATAGATGTCACCACTACCAGAAAGGAGTCTTGCCTCTGGCAAGCCTAAGTTAAGAGATGAATATATCGCTTCCAAAGCTCACTGTGCTTCCTCATCTTAGCACTCAGCACATTATCAAACTGACTCTTAATAATCCATCTTCTTCCTTTGTTAGACGAGATCCCTGAGTGCAAGGACAGTGTTGATTTGTTTAACTGTGTTGCCATACTTAGTATCTCACACAGAGAAAGTACTCAGTGTTTGCTTACCAAGTACGTAAACTAATTATTGGTAAGGCTTTGGGGAAGAGGAGGCCTCTGTGTTATTTGAAAGAGCCCACGGTCCTGTTCTGCTGCCTCCACACAGAGCAGGATAGATTACAGGGGATTAACAGGACTACAGATAAGGCTAGTGATACATTATTGCAGTGATCCAGGCTAAAGCTGATGAGGATCAGGTAATGAAACCCTAAACTAAAGTAGAAGCATTGGTCATAATGATTAGGAAATGAAAATGAGGGATATTTCAGAAGCAGGACTGAGACCATCGAAGCTGAGTAAGTGCAGGAAGTCAGGAAAAAAGAGCAGTCTATGATAACTCCCAGTTCTTACTTTTGAGATAGGATATGGAGGAGAGGTATGTTTGAGTGGGAAGATAATGAGGATGGGTTTGGATGTACTGGGTTTGAGATACTAGCGGGGCAGTTGAAGATTAAACTAGGCAACATAATGGGCAGTTAGATTGATAAGTAGGAAGTTAGGAAATACATTTGTGTAGATACAAATTGGAGAGCTATCATTATATAGGTTGTCACTGACAACTCAGAGAAAGTTTCAGAGGATAAAAGACCAAAAGTGGAATGTGGGGAAACACCAAACATATAAAAAGACAGCTGGACACAAGAAGGCTAAAAAGGAGGAGCCACAGTGGGAGGAAAATTGTGCAGTTGTGCTACCACCAAAGCTAAGAGGAGAGAAAAGGGCTTCAAGAAAGAGGGCTTAGCCCATTCTGATATGTCCAGATAAAATGTGAAAAGTGCTTATTACATTTGGGATGAAGAAGTCATTGTTGGCTTTGGGGAAAACATTAAGTAGTGGGGGTAGAAGCCAGACTAAAGCGGTACTAGCAAGTGAGAGTAGCATAGTGCCTAAGGCACTTGACTGCTAACCAGAGAGCTGGCGGTTCAAACCCACCAGCCACTCCTCAGAAGGAAGATGGGGCAATTTACTTCCGTAGTGATACTGCCTCAGAAACCCAAGGAGGGGTCGCTATGAGTCGGGTCCGACTTGACGGCACATAACAACAATAACAACAAGAGCAAGTGAGGGTGAGAGATGGAGATAGCACTTATCAAGAAACTTGGCTTTGAAAGAAAGGGTTATAGGAACACAAGGTCAAGAGAATTTTGTGTGGGCAGGGTAACATGAGAGAATTAGCTAATGTATTGATTTCCTATTGCTGCTGTAAGAAATTATCACAAATTTAGTGGCTTAAACACAAATTTAACAGACACTTCACCAAAGAAGACATTCAGGCAGCCAACAAACACATGAAGAAGTGTTTGCAATCGTTAACCATTTGTTGCTGTTGCTGTTAGGTGCTGTCAAGTCTGTTCCAACTCATAGCGACCCTGCAGACAATTTAAAGCATCGCCCAGTCCTGTGCCATATAAATTGCCTTATTGAGGATCTTCCCTTTTTCACTGACCTTCTACTTTACTAAGCATGAGATCCTTCTCCAAGGCCTAGTCCCTTCTGACAACATGACCAAAGTATAACACACAAAGTCTGGCTCTTCTTGCTTCTAGGGAGCATTCTGGCTATACTTCTTCCAAGACAGACTTGTTTGTTATTCTAGCAGTCCATGATATGTTCGATATTCTTCATCAACACCACAATCCAAATGCATCGATTCTTCGGTCTTCCTTATTAGGTATTAAAGAGATGCAAATCAAACAATGAGATATTATCTCAGCCCACCACTAATAGCAAATTTCAAATAAAAAGAAAACAACAAATGTTGGTGAGAGTGTGGAGAGACTGGAACCCTCATACATTGCTGGTGGGACTGTAGAATGGTACAACCACTGTGGAAAAGGGTATGGTGTTTCCATAAAAAGTTGGAAACAGAAATGCCATGTGATCCACCAATCCCACTGTTAGGTATATATCCTGGAGAACATTTATCAGCTCATTTAACTCTATTTCTGATGAGTAAATGCAGGTTCAGAGAGATAAAGTGGCTTAACCAAGGTAACACAGCTGGAAAGTTCTAGTGTCTGGACTCTAACCTGAGTTTGTTCACTTCAGATCCTGTGGCTTCCACATTGTTATCACTTGCCTTAGTCTCCATATAGCTGTGTTAAAAGAGTTTCTAGACCATGGTGGAATAGATGCATTTCTCCTTATTTGTCCTGCTAAGTATGGCTGTTAGGTTGGGTTCTCCAGAGAAGCAAAACTAGTGAAGTTTGTGTATATATATTTATTGCTGTTGTTTTGTGCCATCGAGTTGGACCCAACTCATAGTGACTCCTCCTTGGGTTTCCGAGGCAGTATCACTATGGAAGTAAATTGCTCATCCTCCCTTCCGATGAGTGGCTGGTGGGTTTGAATCGCCAGCCTTCTGGTTAGCAGCAGTCAAGTGCCTTAGGCACTACACTACCAGAGCTTCCATATATATAGAGAGAGAAACTCATCTCAAAGAAATGGCTCACACAGTTGTAAAGGCTGACAAGTCCCAAGTCCATGGGTCAGACATCAAGCAAGAGGTATCTCCTGACTCCCGTAGCTGCAAGAACTGACAAGCCCAAGACAGACAGGCAGTACAGTAGACTGCTGACTTTAAAGAAAAATGAATCTAAGATAGGCAGCTAAGATGTTAGGCTCACAGGCTTCAAAGGCAACAATCAAGATTGGCAGGCAATATGACAGACTACTCATTCATGTCCAGATGGTGATGAGCCAAGTTCAGGGTCCAGATTGAGCAAAAAGCCAGATATCTTTGCCAGGACATCCATACATATTGGAGGCAGGCCACATCTCCAAGGAAACTCCCCCTCAACTGATTGTCTTCCCACAGAAGATCCCCTCATGGAGGTGGCCACACTACATCAGATCTCCTCATGAGGAGTAACTACATCATAACTGCCAACCACATTGACACACAACCCCTGGACATTATATAAGCAAATATCAGGAGACTCTGAAAAGTGGAAGAAAAGTTTATTGACTAGGGACCTTAGAACCTAACGATCAACATGATAGTGAGCTCAGTGGGTTTTCTTTTTGCCTCATATACCACAAATTGCCTCATATACTAAATTTTGGTCCCATATATTCCAATTCTTTCCTGAGAGAAGCAATAAGAAAATGCCCACGACACACAGAAAAGTCTGCTCTCTCTAGCCAAAGAGTAATCTGGCAAAACAAAACTTTTAGAAAATAGCCCCCTACTCCAGCCAAACACCATGGAAAAAATTACCACTCCCACCCCTGTCAGCAGAGACTAAGAGGGCAGCCTAAACTTCCACCCTTGTCTGACTATAATGAAGTATCCCACCTGATTCCCAACCCTTTGGCTAGAGTGGTGGCAGAGCAATCTGAGTGGGGAGCTAGGAATTCATCCCTGCCCAGAGCTAATGAGCACCCTCTTCCCACACGGGGTCAGTGGAGACAATGTGGGGATCCTAAACCTCTAGCCCTATCCAGCAATAACAAGGCATCAAGTCTTCCCTTCCCATCCCTGCTAATGTGGTTCCATAGGAGGCCCAGTGGAAAGTTAGAACCTTCACCATTACCCAGCAACAAGGCTTCTGATTCTAGGTGTTAGTGGAGGCCATGTGGGAAGCAGTTAGTTAGGTGACAGTAAAAGGTGAATGGAGAGCCTGAAATCCCAAATCTACTAGTGGTACAGAGGTACCCCCACCCCTTCAGAGTATCATTGGAGGCTGAGTCAGGACCTACACTTCACTCTCTCTTGGCATTAGTGAGGTGACACCCTCCCCTCCCACATCAGTATGGTGTCAGAGGAAGCATGCTAAAATGGAAGATTTAAATAAGATCCAGAGTCCCAGAGCAGAATACCCAAAATGTTTACTGTTCAACAAAAAATATACCAAGAACCAGGAAAACTTCAACTTGAATGAGAAAAAAGCAATCAATATATGCCAACACCAACAGATATTGGAATGATCAGACATAGATTTTTAAGGAATCATAAAAATGCTTCAACAAGTACGAACAGACTTAAAACAAAAAATAGAAAATCAAAGCAAAGAAAAAGTAGATATGAAAAAGAACCAAATGGTAACTATAGAACTGAAAAATACTATATCCCAAATAAAAAAAACTCAAGAGATATACTCAATAGCAGAATGGAGGGAGCAGAGGAAGCCGTCAGTAAGTTTGAGATAGAACAATATAAATGGCCCAATATGAGTAACAGAAAATAGGCTGAAAAATGTAAAGAACCTCAGGAATATGTGAAACTATAACAAAAGAGCTAACACCATGTCATCATAGTCTCAGAAGGAGAAGAGAAAGAAAATGAGGCTTAACAGATACTCAAGGGACTAATGGCTGAAAATTTCCCAAATTTTGCAAAAGACAAATCTACACCTTCAAAAAGTTGAGCAAACTGCAAATAGGACAAACCGAAAGAAATGTATGCCACGATATATCACGATCAAGTTTTAGAAAACAGAAAAATTCTTGAAAGCAGTCAAAGCAGAGAAATGAAACTTACCTGTAAAGGGAAACTATTTAAAAGGCATTTTTCATCAGAAATCATGGAGGCTAGAAGGAAGTGGCATATTTTTCAAGTGCTGAAAGAAAAGAGCTGTCAACTTTGAATCTACATCAAGTGGCAATATCTCAAAATAAAACATTTTCAGATGAAGGAAAACTAAGAGAAGTCATCAGAAGCAAACCTACCCTAAATGAATGCCTAAAGGAGATCCTTAGACCCCAAAGGAAATAATTCAAGGGATCCTAGAACTTCAGGAAGGGTTGAAAAATAATAATGGCAAGAGCAAAATAAAATACAGGTAAATAAAATAAACTTGCCTTCTCGTCTTGGATATCTAAATTATGCTTTATGGTTGAAGTAAAAAATATAATATTGTCTGATGTGGATTATTAATGTATACAGAGGAACCATTTAAGAAAATTATATTATAAATGAAAGGCTTAAAGGAAAGGTAAGCTTTCTACACTTAACTGTAAAGTATAGACATCAGTAGATCTTCGTGGTGATGAAATAGTGCTGTGTCTTCACTGTGATAGTGATACAAGAATCTACACATATGATAAAATGTCATAGAACTATATACAGACATTGTACCAATGTCAGTTTACTGGTTTTGATTTTGTACTATAAGAAAAAAAAAAAACTCACTGCCATTGCGCCGATTTGACTCATAGTGAACCCTCAGGTTTCCAATGCAGAATCTCTATGGAAGTAGATTGCCCAATCTTCCTTTTGAGGAGTGGCTGGTGAGTTTGAACCATCAGCCTTCTAATTAGCCATCAAATGTGTTGGGTACTACACCACCAGGGTACTATAGTCACACAAGATAAAACCACTGTAGGAAACCCAGTGAAGGGTATATGAGACTTCTCTGAGCTATCTTTGCAAATATCTGTAAAGCTGTAATTATCTCAAAATTTAAAAAAAAAAAAATTTTTTTTTTTTTTTCAAAAAAAGATTGAAGGGCCATCTTCATAGGCAGTTAGGAAACTTACTTTTCCAACTGGAGGCCATACAGGATGAAAGATGGTGCTCAGAAGGCAGAGGTTTCTGGACTGGAACTTTCAGCTCAGACACTAGCTTTACCCTTGAGTGACATCACAAAGCCTCAGAAGTTCTGTCTTCTGCTCAGAAATTTTGCCAACTGAACTATTATCCCAAGACTGATTGCATGGGAAGCAGTTTAAATTTGCTGAGCAAAATTCTTGGCCTGTTCAGTTGCATCCAAAGGGAAATGGCCCCATGTGAAGAAAAGGATCAATAGATGAGGCCACAGCTCGACAGCCATTCATTCCTAGGATATAACAAAGATCAAACCCAATTCTCTTGGTGTTTGCTTGGCAGTCTGCTCCCACAACATATCTTGGCTCTCTTGGTGAAACCTATGTCTTCTCTACAACTTCCAGCCTTCTTGTGGGATAAAGGGACACTCAGTACTGCTGTATCTGATTCTGCTTACCTAGTAAAAGTTCTCTTCTTCTTTGCACTCCTGGTGACCCTGGTCATTATACTCATCCTAGTCTGGAAGATAACCAAAGGCAAAGGCAGCAAGAACATGAAGCCGAGCTCAGGAAAGGAGTCAACACTGCTGGCATGAAGATCTTTGTCTATTGGAGATTCCTTTTAAGTGAACAGCCGGAGGCCTAAGAGGTAGAGCCATCTTGGTACTATTTTAGAATAAGCACCTGGGAAGGAGGAGCGGCTTTTGCCACCCAGTTTCCCCACTGCCAGACACTGCCCCACAGCCCCATCTCTCCTGTCTACCACCACCACCACTGCCATTCATGTACATCCTGCTTTTTGGTTTGTCCAGGCTCCTGAGTTTGAATGTCATCTCTCTCTGGATCTTCAAAACTGAAGCTATAAATGTCTCTTTATTTCTGCATTAACAGAAGAGAGGATCAAACACATGGTGAATTAAAAATGAATTATGAAGCTCAAATTTTATTTTTAAATTGGGAAATGTTGACTACAGAGAATTTAAATTATTGGGAGCTCAGATCATCTCAACCCATATAATGAAGACATACCGGGAGCTCAGTTCAAGAAGATTCTTAAAATGAAACCATATACCCAGTCTTGAACTTTGGGTAAAATCCTTCCTCCTCTCCACCTAACACTGGGAATAAAGAACATTTCCTCTTAAAATGAATTGAAGAACCAAAACTTTTCCTCTCCTCTTCTTCACCATCCTCCAACAGTGTGAGTGGTAAAATTTTAAGACAGCATACTAAATCTTCACCCAAATCACAATTAAAAAAAAAAAAAAAAAGATAGCATACTATAAAATGATAATTATTCTTTAAAAACAAAAAAATCTGAATTTCGAAGAAATTAACTCACTTTTCAAATGAAATATGAAATATAAACTAAATGCAAAGGGGAAGGTTTTTTGTTTTTGTTTTTGTTTTTTGAGGTGGGGGAGAACCAAAACAAAACAATTAGTCTTGGGTTACCCTCAGAAGATTTGACCATTTGCCTGGGAGAAATTAGTATTTTTCTAGGAGGAAAACCTCTATGCCTAGATTTCGTTTTCTCCTCCTCCTAAAAGCATCACAGCGGGTAACCCCCTGCCTCTACCTCTCACACATATGCTAGTAGGTTTCAAGCTAACAGCCCCTTCTTCAAAGGATTTTTCCTTTGCTTAGAGTCATGGGACTGTGTTTAATCTATTCTAAATTCCCTCTAGTATCTGTACATATGCTATGCCTCTCAAAGCCATGGTTCAGGTCACTCACTTCCAATTCAACTCATGGAAACAGAGGAGCTTTGATAGCCTGGTGACAGGAGGATGGTGGAGCTACCATACCCAAGGGGAGGATTGAGTACCTTCCTGGTCAGGACTCCAACCTGCCTCCTAGAGTGCTTAGTGGTGATCATGATGGTGGTGGTAGTGGTGGTGGTGGTTGGTTTTATGGTTGACTAGCCTCAGCAGATTTGTTATGGATTAAATTGTACCAGTAATAGTTCCATCAAGTGGATTACAACCACGTTGATGGCAACACCATGTGTGCAGAACAGACCTGCTCCACGGGGTTTTCGAGGCTGCGACCTTTCAGAAGCAGATCACCAGGCCCCTCTGGGTGGGATCAAACCACCAACCATTCAGTTATTGAACACTTAACCACTTGCACCACCACCATTCCCAAAATATGTATTGAATCTTAACCCTTATACCTGTGAGTATGATCCTGTGTGGGAATAGGGTTTTCATTGTTATTTTAATGAGATCAAAGCCAACTAGGGTGTATCCTAGACCTAATTACTTCTGAGCTATAAAAAGAATAGAGACAGAGGGAGGCACACACAGGGAAAGACAGATGCCAACAGAATTGCAAGAAACCAAAGAATGCTCAGAGCTACCAGCAGGAGGCAATCAACATGACCCAGACCCTGATTTAAACTTTTAGCCTCCAGAACTGTGAGAAGAGAAATTTCTGTTTGTAAAAGTCACCTATTTGTAGTAATTTTTCCCCCCTACCACCCCCATTGCTCTCATTTTTTAGAGTGGTGAAAATATACACACTAAAACACCTGCCAACACAACAATGTCCACATTTACAATTCAATGACTTCAATTTCATTTTTCATGCTGTGCTACCATTATCCTTTTCTCCAAAATATATCACCATCCTTAACATAAACTCAATGCCCCCCAAACAACCCCCCCTTTCTTTCTCTCTTTTCCCTCTCCTCTGTTCCCTCTCCAGTGTGAGGTCCAGCCCCACCTACCTGTCCAGTCTCATATTACTGTCTCACACTCATGCTCACCTCCTGTGCTCCAGAATCACTGACCACCTTTCTATTCCATTAATACATCCACTCCTCCCATTACAGGGCCTTGGCACGTGCTCATCTCTCATCTATGATGCCATGCCTATTCTCTCCCCACCCCTCACCTATTCACCTTCTCATCTTCCTCTCTCAGCCCAAGCATTACTTGCTCAGGGAAGCCTTTTCCACTCTAAGCCAAGTTCCTTTGATATACACTGTTGTGGTTACCTAGGGCCACTCTGACAAGAATATACCACAAATGGGATGGCCTTAACAAACAGGAGTTTATTCCTACAATTTGGAGGCTTTAAGTCCAAGTTCAAAGTGCCAGTCTCTAGGGACTGGGTGAAAGCCCCTCAGCCTTGGGCTTCAGCTCTGCATCCAGCTCCCAGCCCACTGAATGAAGCTAGAGGCGTTTCTTCACTCAGACAGCTGCTGGCTGCTGAGACTGAGAAGCCCAAGGCTGACAAATAAAAAGGCACAGTCCCGATGTTACCAAATCACATGGCAGGCCATTAATTCAAGTCCCAGGGTTGGCAGAGCATGGCAGGCTGCAGAACAATGACACAGCTACATGCAGGGTCCAAGTGTGCCATATGCTAGAGATGATCTCCAAAGCTGCTTCTTATATATGGGAAGCGGACCACATCCCAAAGGCTAACCTACTCAGCTGCTTGTGGTAGATCCCACCATGGAATTGATTGCCAGTCTCATCATCGGGAATAACTACCACCAGCTGCCCAGCCACTCAACCAGGCCCAGCCAAGTTGACACACAAACATAACCACCACATACACACTCAAAAAAAAAAAAAAAAAAACCACAGCTCTTTTTTCAAAGCACTTTTCTCAGTTTATAACTGAGCACTCAGCTGTATGGTTATTTCACGAGCATCTGACTCTCTAAGTATACTGCATAGGCTCTAGGAGAGAGAAGATGAGGACTGTTTCAGCTAACTCTTGTATCCCTAGCACCTAGAACATGGACTGCTCTGTAGTAAAGTTCAATAAATGTATTTTAGGACTCCTAGGATGAGTTTGGGAGCTCTGGTAGCATAGTGCCTAAGGCACTTGACTGCTAACCAGGAGGCTGGCGGTTCAAACCCACCAGCCACTCCTCGGAAGGAAGGTTGGGCAATCCTACTTCCGTAGTGATAACTGCCTTGGAAACCCAAGGAGGGGTCGCTAGGAGTCGGGGCCGACTCTATGGCAAATAACAACAACAACAACAGGATGGGTTTGGGAGCTCTGGTAGTGTAGTGGCTAAGGCACTTAACTGCTAACCAGAAGGCTAGCGGTTCAAACCCACCAGTCACTCCTCAGAAGGAAGGTTGGGCAATCTACTTCCATAGTGATACTGCCTCGGAAACCCAAGGAGGGGTTGCTGTGAGTCTGGGCCGACTCAACGGCACATAACAACAACAGGATGGATTCAAGGAACCATGGTGGTGCAGTGGTTAAGCCTTTGGCTGCTAACCAAAAGGTAAAGGTCAGCAGTTATAACCTACAAACCGCCCTGTGGGAAAAAGATGTGACAGTCTGCTTCTGTTACTATTACAGTCTTAGAAACCCTATGGAGCGGTTCTATTCTGTCTTGTAGGGTCACTATGGATTGGAATCAACTCAGAGGCAATGGTTTTATTGTTCTGAATATTTTTTAGGCTACGTTTTTCCCTACTTCCCAAGCATTATAAGTCACCCTCCTCTAATGAGACCCAGTGCAATTTTCTTCTATTCTCCAGGCCCTTCTTACTTCCCAACTTCCTCACTTTCCTCATAGTCTGTTTCATCCTGATTAGAAACTTAATGGGAGCTCTGGTGGTATAGTGATTAATGTATTTCGTTGGTAACCAAAAGGTTGGTGGTTTGAACCCACCATCCACTCTGTGGAAGAAAAATGAGGCAGTCTGCTTCAGTAAAGATTCACAGCTCAATGGCATTGGGGGTGTGTGTGTGTCTGTGTGTGCACGTGCGCGTATGTGTTTTGTGAGGGACTTAATGACAACTGGATTCCCCCTCTTAGCAACCCCCATTGGGTTTCGAAGGCTGTAAATCTTTACGGAAATCTGTAAATCTTCCTCCCTCAGAGCAGCTGATAGGTTTGACTGGGCCCAGCTTTTGTTAGCAGGTAAATCCCTTACATGCCCACCAGATGGCAGCAAAGGATCAACAATACTGATCCTTGTAGTAACCACGCAGGCGAAGGTACCTTCTCTCCCTCACACCAGTTGCTGGGAAGGACGTTTAGTTCCTCCATCTAAGTCCATAAAAGAATATAACCTTATCAACCACAAGAATAGGAATCTCTTATCCAGAGATTTCCTGGGCTGGAAACTTCAGAGTTTTTGAAATATGTATTATACTGAGCATCAGTTATATTCTGGCTTTTAAGTATCCTTGAAAAAGTCATTATCCTCCCTACATATGGGAAATTGAGGCTCAGAGCCTTAAACAGAGAGTTTGAGTATTTGCCCAAACTCTCACAGCAAAGCCTAGATCATTGCTCCTCTCCCATGAGACCTCCTGCATTTGTCATGGAATAAGGCATGCCTTGCTTTTAGGAAGCTCATCTTACATGCTCAGACATCTTTTTTGCAAGAGTCTATGTTGTTCTCCTCTGTGGGACATGAACAGGGACTATAGTGCCCTGCCTTTCCCCTTCTGTCTTCCTCTATGACCTTCCCAGTACCCTCAAGGAGGCCTGTCATCAGCACCTGGTCCAATAACAATCCCAGGTGGTTTCTGAGAAGGGCCAAGGATGGAGTACTATTGGACTTGTCTAGGCATTTTGCTGCCAGAGGGAGCCTTGTGTGCTGGAACAATCAGGGAGGGCTTCCTGAAGGAGGTGAAATGTTGGGGCAATGAACAGCCTGGACTTAAAATGGAAGGGAGCACATGAAGCATGACAATGGACAGTGAGCCCTGCATGGGGCTTATAGGGAGATAATGGGAGATCAGGGTTAGACGAGGAACAGCCAGTGATAAAGGGCCTTAAATGGCAGAGTAGGACATTCAGTTTCAACCAACATGGAGACAGAAGTGTTTTGAGAAGGGAATGGCAAATGAAAGAAACATTCAAACTGATCTGTCATAATATGAATCAGAGAAGGGAGAGACTGAGTCAACAGCAGTTAAAATGACTTTTTCCAAAGTTCCTGTCTTTATGACATTTCCCATTCTGTTCCTCCCACCTAAAATGCCCTTTTGTAAACCTTCTTCTGCTCCATAGTTTTGAGGGAAGAGGAGGGATCTACACAACTTTGTATAAAAGCAGGCAAGAGGCATGGGGACCTCAGCCCACCCCCTTTCTTCCAGCCCTGAGGACTGATTGGCTTATCAGGGGCTCTGTTAATAATGCTGACAGTGGGGGTGGGGTGAGACACCTACTCACTTGGAAAGGTCTGGGACTGGAAAGAGCTGTCTTCCTGTGAGGATGTGCCAATGGAAGGAGACTCCCTGGTCTTTCTCCATCTCCTTACGTGCTCCTCTAGCTGTTCCAGTCCACTGAAGCTCAAAAGCCGTGGGTTCCCAAAGTGGACAACACCCGAGAATCAGACCTGTCATCATCCAGGCAGAACCGCCAGAAGGGCCTCAGGTCATGCAGAATGCCACCCTTGTACAGAGGAGGCTGTTTTGGTCCAGAGAGGGGAAGGGAAGGAGACAGTGTGAAGGCGTGGCTCAGAGTGCAGGCTATGGGGTCGGAGAAGGGAGGGGCAGAATCCTGGCTCCAATGCATAGTACTGGAGCTCTGGTAGCATAGTGCTTAAGGCACTTGACTGCTCACCAGAAGGCTGGCGGTTCAAACCCACCAGCCACTCCTCGGAAGGAAGGTTGGGCAATCCTACTTCCGTAGTGATACTGCCTCGGAAACCCAAGGAGGGGTCGCTATGAGTCGGGGCCGACTCGACGGCAAACAACAACAACAACATCCATAGACAAGTTATTCAAACCAGCAGCTCTCGAAGTGTGGTTCTGGATCCCTGGGTTCCCCAAGACACTTTCAGGGGGCCCACAAGCCTGAACCTATTTCCATAAAAATGTGAAGACGTCATTTTCCTTTTCACTCCCATGCTATCATGAATGTACAGTGGAGCTACTAAGAGCCTCCACCAGGAGTCATCCAGGAAGCCAGGCGTTAAAGAGATGTGTAGAAACAGAAAACAACGCCATTCTTCTAAGTGTGCTATTAATTTTACCATATTCAAAGTTTGTCAGTGTTATTTCATATGAATTAGTAAATACATTTTAATTAAAGTTTAGAGCTGATTTATAAGACAGTAAATATTGACAAATGTACTGCCTAAGGCATTTGACTGCTAACCAGAAGGCTGACGGTTCAAACCCACCAGCCACTCCTAGGAATGAGCAACCTACTTTCGTAGTGATACCACCTTGGAAACCCAAGGAGGGGTCGCTATGAGTCGGATCCAACTCTATGGCAGTGAGTTTGGTTTTTTGGTTGTAAGAGCGGCGACCACAGAAATGTTGTATATCTGTAGTTTGTTAATGTTACCACGTGAGGGCAGCGTCTCCTCACAAGCAGAACAGCAGAGTTGGCTAGCGACAATAAAGGTCAGTTCAGAGAATGTCTCCCTGTAGCCTCTGCTTTTATTGTTAGGTGACATCACTATCAATTCATAGCAACCCTATGTACAACAGAATGAAACACTGCCTGATCCTGTCCCATCTTCACACTCGTTGCCATGTTTGTGCTGTCACAGCTATAGCCCATCTCATTGTGGGTATTCTTTTTCATTGATGCTCTACTTTGTCAAGCATGATGTCCTTCTCCAGGGACTGGTCCCTACTGATAACATGACCAAAGTACGTGAGACAAAGTCTCACCATCCTCGCTTCTAAGGAGCATTCTGTCTGTACTTCTTCCAAGACAAATTTGTTTGTTCTTCTGGAAGTCCATGGTATATTTAATATGCTTTACTAACACCATAATTCAAAGGTATCTTTGGGCTTCCTTATTCAACCTCCAGCTTTTGCATGCATATGAGGCGATTGAAAATACCCTGGCTTGGCTCACTTTAAAGAGGTCTTTTGCAGCACATCTACCCAATGCAATATATGTCATTTGATTTTTTGACTGTTGCTTCCCTGGGCATTGATCGTGGATCCAAGTAAAATGAAATCTTTGACAATTTCAATCTGCTCTCCGTTTATCATCATGTTGCTTATTGGTCTAGTTGTGAGGAGTTTGGTTTTCTTGAAGTTAAAGTGTAATCCATACTAACAGTTGTAGTCTTTGATCGTCATCAGTAAGTAAATTCAAGTCTTCTTCACTTTCAGCAAGCAAGCTTTGACATCCCACCCCCCACAAAAAAAGAAAAGAAAAACTCTACTGTCATTGAGTGGATTCCAACTCATAGTGATCTTTTAGGACAGAGTAGAACTGCCCTGGTTGCAGACTGGGTTCTGAAATAATGACTAGAAAGTCAGCTGTAGCTCAGAGAGAAATTTAATAAGAGGATAGTAACCTTGTAAGGTGGAGACATACAGGGCCAGAGGCAATGCCATATGTGTCTCCCTGAGCCTTACAGGCTAGGGGTTTTTATAGTAGGGTTTTTTAAAAAAAAAAAAAAAAAAAAAAAGCTGTGGTTTGATTTCAAAAGACCTTGTGCAGGGAGGTATTCATAAAATCCTGACCATTTTGCGAAGGTCAGGAAACCGAACAAGGTTGTGATCAATCCCTCAGCTTCCTTCAGGCTATGCACAGTCTGCTGTTTGCCCCTGGTTTGAGTCTTGGTCTCGTCTTGGATTGGCCATCTTAGTTCATCGGATGGCAAAGGAGGGGCCAGGGTGTGCAGGCTCTAAAACTGATGAGCACTAGCCACAGAGAGTGAGCTGGAAGACATCTCAAGAATGGCCTGTTACTAGGAAAGGTCATTTAAGTAGTAAATTTATATTTGCTTTATGTCTTTTGCAGTATTTCTTCCTTAGTCTCATGATCTAAGGAATGCAATTGCCCTGTCCTGTGAGTTGTTCCGGTCTTGATTTTATGACCTTAGGAATGTGGTTGCAGGGGCAGGATTCTTATTGTGCTATGGCTACCAGTAAGGCAATGTTTAAATTGAACAAGATTAATAAAGAACTCAGAACACATATTCATCTCCCAGAAATTCTAGTCTGTCTATACTATTACACTCCCAGAGGGTTTCCAAGGCTATATATCTTTACAGAAGCAGATTGCTTCATCTTTCTCCCACAGAGTGGCTGGTGGGTTTGAATTCTTGACCTTTTGATTAACAGCTGAATGCTTTAACCACTATGCCATGAGAGCTCCTGACAAGCAACCTTTGGGAGCTGTGATATTTCCTAATCATGAGTAAGAGCAGCCAACCCAGTCAATGAGGATAAGGTGACAAGGGCAAGGGAAGCCCATCAGAGGAGTCCCATTCAGTTTTGCTTTAAGTAAAAAGGATGTCAATATTGTATTGACTACAGGCTCTTTTTATCACTTCTGCCTATACTCCCTACTACCACCTTCAACCAATCTGGATATGTTGTTGTTGTTGTTGTGTGCCGTTGAGTCAGACCCAACTCATAGCGACCCCTCCTTGGGTTTCCGAGACAGTATCACTACGGAAGTAGATTGCCCCATCTTCCTTCCGAGGAGTGGCTGGTGGGTTTGAACCACCAGCTTTCTGGTTAGCAGTCAAGTGAATCTGGGTATAATCTGATTAAAATAAATACTAACCAAACAAAAAACAAACACACTCCCATCGAGTTGGACCCGACTCCTAGTGAACCTTCCTTGGCTTTCTGAGGCGGTATCACTACGGAAATAGATTGCCCAACCTTCCTTCCAAGGAGTAGCTGGTGGGTTTGAACCACCAGCCTTCTGGTTAGCAGTCTCATGCCTTAGGCACTACGGACCAGAGCTCCTTAAAGTAAATACTGGGAGGTGTCATAAGACTGACTGCTAGACCTGCTTGGCCACTAACTCCCTGTATAATGAAGCCTCAGTTTCCTCATCTGTAAAACAGGAACAAAATACATTCATCTCATATGGTTGCTATAAGGGTGTCTAAGGAGATAAAGAGAAAGGATCTCTGTGAAGTATAAGGTGCCACAGGCCCAAGGGCACAGGGAGGGGGAAGTCACAAGGACAGGAAGGGAGGAGAGTTTGTTATGGGCAGGAATAGTAATTGGGGTGTGAAATCTAATATATACATGAATGTAAAACAAATTTGGCTCTGTAAATTTGCACCTGATGCACAATAAATTTAAAAAAAAAAAGTGCCATAGGCCCATTAATAACTCATATTCATATCTTAAGTAGAAAAGCCAAATAAGTAAATGCTTTTTTTAAAAAAATTATATATATCTATCTATACACACACACACACACACATACACACATGTAGATCCTTTCTAATGCATGCAGAAAAACATATATGCCTGGCTCAGGTCAGAAAGGAGCTGAGACTGAGAAGATCAAGTTCCTTGGAATTCTGTGGGTCGCCTTGATTTAATTAATGCTCAGTCCAAGATGGCGCCAGAAAACAGTCACACACTGTGACCTGGGAAGACCTGTACTTTCTGTTAACGATAATTAGCATCTATAATACTTTAGCATTTGTTCTGGTCACCTAGTGCTGCTCTGACAAGAATATACCATAAATGGGATGCTTGAACAAACACGAATTTATTCTCTTACAGTTTGGAGGCTTTAAGTCCAAGTTCAAAGTGCCAGGCTCTAGGAGCTGGGTGAAAGCCCCTCAACCTTGGGGTCCAGTTCTGCCTCCTGCTCCGGCCCACTGAAGCTAGAGGCTTTTCTTCACTCAGCTGCTAGCTGCTGAGGCTGACAAGCCCACGGTTGACAAGTAAAAAGGCACAGTCCTGATGTTACCAAACTACAAGGCAGGCCATTAATTCAAGTCCATTGTAAGTCCCCAGGTCGGCAGAGCATGGCAGGCTGCTGAACAATGACACAGCTACATGCAGGGTTCAAGCATTCCATAAGCTAGAAACCATTCCCCAAGGCTTCTCCTTATATACAGGAAGCAGACCACCTCCCTAAGGCAGCTACTCAGCTGCTCACAGTAGATTCCACCATGGAGTTGATTACCAGTCTCATCATGGGGAATAACTACCTCCAGCTGCCCAGCCACTCAACCAGGCCCAGCCAAGTTGACACACAAACTTAACTGCCACAGCATTTACAAAGTGATTTGATCTACATTATTCCCCTGACTCCTGGGAACATTGACACAAAGCTATTATTAGTTTCCTTTCACACTTCAGAAAACAGACTCAAAGAAATGAAGTCACATTGCAAAGTGAGTCAGGGGTACAATCTGGGTGCACAAGAGGTACAGACAACAAAGGTAAATACTTTCACATACACAGTACTGCATTCTCAGTAATAAGAACCATTGATCTACAGGTGGATACATAAGTAGACCTGCAAACTGATCAGGTATGGGTAGGCAAAAGGGAATATACTCATGACCATATAAGTTTAGCAGATGATATTTCTACATATGTATTTATATGTGCTATAAGAATGTCCATATAAATAGAACTAGCAGGGGGCAAAGTTATGATAGCCACAGCCAAACACCTTGAGACAGTGAGTTGCTTTGGCCCATGGGCTTGGGACCATGGTCCCAGGAGACATCAAACTCAATTGGCATAACATACTACAGAAAAAAATTTTTCTACATCCTTCTTTAGTGAGTAGTGACTGGGGTCTTAAAAACTTGCAAGTGGCAACCTAAGATGCAACAAATGGTCTCTGCTTGTCTAGAGCAAAGAAGAATGAAGAAAATCAAAGACACATGGAAACAGTCCAAAAGACTAGTGGACCTTGCAAATCTCAGCTAACTGACCCTGAGATCAGAAGAACTAGATGGTGCCTGGCTACCACTGCCAACCACTTGGAAAGTGATCAAATTGGAGATCCTGTATAGAATGGAATAAAAATGTGGAACAAAACTCAAAATCATAAAAATGTTCAGGCTTACTGGTCTGATAGAGACTGGTAAAACCCCAAAATTATACCCCAAGTCACTCTTCGGGCCTGGAATTGAACACATTACCATGGCTTCCAGCCAAACAAAGACTAGCCTACAAACTGGACGATTACACCAGGTCAGTACATGCCTTAGAACAGTCAGTCATGGGAGATCAGAAGGGCAACATTTGCACAGGGAGGTAGCTTAGAAGGTAGGAATGCACAGGAAAGAAGGGCACAGGGGAAAGGTGACGACAAGGAGGAAGTTGAAAGGTGTTACATTGTAGGGATTGCAGTCAATGTCATGAAACAAAATGTGTATGAACGGTTGAATGGAAAATGAATTTGCTCTGTAAATGTTCACCCAAATTACAATTAAAAGAAAGGAAAAAGCTTTGAAATGTTCCCACACAAAAGAAAAAAAAAATAGTAATGAGCAACATTCCTCCCTGGGGAAAGGGGCTGGGCCATACACTCCCCTCCTGGAGCCCCACCCTGTAACGGTGAAGAGCTAGGCTTGGGGTCATCCCTACAGCTGAGCTTACATCCTGGCTTGTTAGCTGTGTGGCTGAGGCAAAGCACTCAACTTCTCTGAGTCTCCTTGTCCTCATCATTAGCAAAAAAAAAAAAGTTACCATGGAGTTGACTTTTACAGTGACCCCATGCATGCATGTCACAGTAGAATTGTGCTCCATGAGGTTTTCTGGGTTTTTTTTAACAGCTGATTCTTCAAAAGTAGATTGTCAGACCTGTCTTCTGAAGAAGCCTCTGGGTGGACTTGAACCTCTAACCTTTCACTTAGCAGTGGAGAACTTTAATCGTTTGCACCACCCAGGGACTCCACATCAAGGCAGTGAGGATGAAAACTCTCATTCCAAAGGGTTGTTGTGGGGATTCGATAAGAAAACGTGTAAGAAGTTTTAGCATGATGCCTGGGACCCAACTGTTTATTAAAAAGTCACTGTTATCGTTACTGCTGAGAAGGGACTGAGTACACTGCATTTGTAGTGGGATCACCGTCCATTTTAGAAATGTTAGGTAACTAAGGCCTCTCTCCCACCTCCAGTGCCTCCATCAGAAATGGCCAAGAGTTCTGCCTGTTTCCTTTCTTGGCATCCATGACTTCTTAGAAGCCAAATGGACTCCCTTCTCGCACCCCAGCGAGGAACTCGAGCTGCAAAGATGACAGCTTGTGTCAGGCCCAGGAAGAGGGGTGGGGCAGGCACCTGATGCAGCGCAGGTATCTCAGCCCTGGTCTCTGCTGAGCAGAGCTTCTCTCCTCGAGCTGGCTGCGGGCGGAGGGAAGAGCTTGCCGGCCGTGTCTCTGCGTGCATGTGTGCAATTTATTTTCTTCCATGGTTGGAGGGAGGTGGCTGAGGTTTCACAAGCTGCACCTGACAGATAATTACACAAAGACAAATTATGCCCTGCCTTAACCCTTTCCCCCAATGGCAACCTCTAGACTGGGGGGGAGGCGGGGCGTAGAGACGCGGGAGGGGGGAGGGGCTGGGTCTCTCTGACCATTATTCGTCTGCCCGCGGGGTTGGGCAGTGGAGCCGAAAACTGGGGCCGGCTCCGACTGAAGCACAAATGCTTCTGCACTGGACAGTGGCTACCTTAAAGGATGACAGGCGCAGGAAGAGTCTGTGTCCCCTCTTCGGTCCATCCCTCCCTCCCCGGTGCCTGGTACCACGCTGGTTGTTACGTGGGAGGTTCTGGCAGCCAGGCAACTCTGCGGCAGCGCTGACCAGACGCGGGATTCTGCGGCGTCCCCCTAGGGAAGCAGCCCAGAGCCTGGAGGGACCCCCACCCCCTTACCCAGTTCTAAGCAGAGAGCTGATGGGAAATGTCCCCTTTCCTCAGCTTTACGCCTTTCCTCCGTTTCTCACAGGGTTTCTCCTCGTCTCCGGAATCCCTGCCCACACTCCGCACAATGCCACTATCTCCTTTACCCTTCCCCTTCCTATTTAAACTTTTTCTGTTGCTTCACAGATTTTTTTTTTCAATGTTCCCAGGCGAAAACATGGAAAGCTGTGTGTGTATATATGCTGAAAACCTCCTACTTTTTTTAATTAAAATGGTCGTTATTTTCACTACAATCTTGAATTTATAATTATTATGTTGACCAGCATGGAAGCTAATAAAAATAAATCAAATTTATAAACATATTAAACTTACTTATTTATTTTTAAGAAAGAGAAACTCCAACTGCTCAATCCCAGGGATGCTGTGACTTTGATTTTAAATTCTCCAAAGCTGAAGGAAGGACTCAACTTCCTCATCAAGAAAATGAAAAAAAAAAAAAATTATCTTCCTCAGAGGGTTCTTGCTTGGTGTGAGGAACAGTTAGTTTTTCGTTCAGTGATTTATTTGTGGAGCAGCTATTAAGCACCAGCGCATGCCTAGCACTGGGCTTGATAACGTTGATGTTGTTTGGTGCCATCAAGTTAACCCCCAACTCATGGGGACCCCATGCACAAGGGAAGAAAATGCTGCCTGGTCCTGCATCATGCCCATGATGGGTTGCAGATCAGATGGCATGATACCTTGGTCTGCATCAACAAACAGAAGAGCCTGCAATGTAAGAGTTTATGGGTGGAATCATGAAGGCAAGACCCGTTTCCTCCACTGAGGGGTCAAGTAAAGCTTCAGAGGAGCCTTTGTGATCAATACGTATCTCTTGGACTGCATTCTTTAGCACAGAGCTTGGCCTTCCCTGTTCTCTCAAAACAGATTGTTGTATCTATATCGTGTATCTTGGTCTCTTGCTCATTCTTCCCTCAGGCCTTCTCTAAATGCCTAGGCCAGATCAGCCCCTCCAGCTCTGCTCTCAGAGCCCTATTCACTGTCTTTGATCTCTGGTAAATTACTTATGGTTGTATCCCCCCACCCACCCACACACACACACAGGACCCTTATGCACTTATGGGCAGACACTCTTTCATCTTTCCCCAGTTCTGGCCCCACAGGGCACAGAATGGGTACACAGCCATTGCAGAGCTGGGCCTGCCTTTCTGCAGAATCCTCTCCTGCTGGCCCTGTCATTTTCCTGCTTTCCCTTCCTTTTCTGTCCTCCTTCTCCATTTGGCTCCTGCTCACCCTCCTCTCTCCCTCTCTGCGGTGCCTCCTCCCTGCTCCTTTGTTCTCTTTCATAAGATCTGTAACTGAGAAGTGATTCCTTCTCCTTGTCAGACCCATTCATTCTCTTCTGCAGCCCAGGGGGCTCTGTTCAAATCACTCATCTCCGTGTGGGTTTCGGCCTACCCTTGGCTCCTCCCTCTTTCCCCAGAGCTGGGGCAGAGCTCTGGCAGGTGCTCTCAAGTGCCACATGCTCTCAATGGAACAAACCCCACCCACACATCCCCATCCAAGCACACTCAGTCCACACACATAGCCCCATTCCCTAACCAGACATTACGGCACACACGTGCATCCACAAAACACACATGTCCCAAGGGCTTCCAGTCCTTTAGTGAGGAACCACTGTCCTTTCCTGAGTAAGGTAGGGGATGACTTGAGCGTAAAGCCCACCTCTTTGGAGGAGGTATCCCTGCCCTCTCGGAAATGTCAGCAAACCTCAGGGGACAGAATCCTCGGATGGCAACAGGCTTAGAGAAGAGTGGTAAGGAAGGCCCATGGCCACCATAGCACAGCTCCTTTCTTACACTCTAAAACACATGTCCTGGAGTTTCCTTTGGACCTGTGGTTCCCATCAAGTCCTGGCCCAGGCACCTCTCTGGGATGTCTCCCTCCCAGCCCGCCTGGCCCTTCTTGCTCTGCTCACTTTCCCTCATAACTCCTTGCTTCCTGAGAGGCTTCCTGTACATGAGGACATTACCACTCGGAGGTGTCCTGAAGCTTCAAACATCACCACCCCAGCCCTTTGCTTTCTAACCATTCCAGTCCCCCACCCCAACCTCTTCTTTTGGCTACACTTGCATCCCAGCCCATCCTCTCTTGCCCTGCTTCATTTAGACACACATCGGCTCCTCTTTCTTGCCTGCCCCTGCCTAGGTCACTTAGCCACTTCCACTCATCCCGATTGCTCGTGGACTCTCCTCTTCCACAGAGAGCCTTCCTGAATCTGTGAGGGACAGAGGACACTTCATTCCCCTACCTGGAATATACTCCTTGTTCTTGACCCCTAACATAGATAACACAGTTTGTAGGGACTTCTGAGTCCTTCTAATGAACCTCCTTATTCTACAGATGAGACACTGAGACTGGAGAGGAGTAAGAAGTGAGCAAAACCACATGGCTCACTGGTCTGTGTGTCAGTCTTGTGCATTCTCTTTGCTCGGTGTTCACACACTGCTGTATAGATACCTGCATGGACACACACACCTGTGGTATGATGGTGTGGAGGGTGAGGAGGGGCGAGAGCTACAAAGATTTCTGCACGGGACAGCCCGGGAACCTCACAGCTATGGAAATGGTCAGCTGGCAGATTCATCAACCCACATGCTAGAGACATCACTCCATAGGATGCCAGCCTGGCAGCTTCCAGCAGTTCTGGGTGTTCTCTCTCTCTGTCTCTCTCCTCTAACTTGGCAGCTCTTTGGGCTTCATGGAGGGAAAGGTCCTGGGTGAGAAAGGAGACAATGTGCAAGCCTGCAGGTTGCTTCTTCTTGGGCTCAATCTTGGAGCATTTTCATCACGTGTTTGTTGGTGTCTCCTGTGAAAGCACAGGTCCAAAGGTCAGAGTCGGCTAGGAAACAGACAAGGAGGGGGACCCAAAGGAAGAGGAAGGGGCAGATGGTCCAGAATGGGAAGGGAGTTGGCCTAGTTATCCCCACTAGGCTGAATAGATGCCTGAGTTACCATCCTTGTATCCTCCCGCCTCATCCCTCACCCCACGACCCTTGCACAATGACGGTAGTGAGGAGGGGACACTAAGAGTCAAAGAATATATATAAAGCAGAAAGAGGAGAAAATGGAAGAAACGGAGCACGCTTAAAAGGCAGAGCGAGGAGCAGAAAAGTAGGGCAGTGACATGGAGGCGGCAGAAAGGCAGGGGCAGGAGTCTGGAGAGCCGCTAAGCGGATGCGGGTGGGGCCTGACCCTCCAGGAGCCAGCCCCCGCCCCCGCGCCTGTCCCTGGGCCTCGCCACACTCCAGCAGAAGCCATTACAGAGAACAAACTACTTTCTTGTCTCCAAGATGGGTCCCCGGGGCGGAAGGCAAATTGCCTGCCTCACGCATAATAAACCAGGCGTGCAGAGGAGTGCTGCGGAGACCTGGCCACCGCCACCGGCAGAGGCAGCCCCGCCGCGGGCAACGCGAAACACAACGCCTCTAGCCCCTCCACCCAGCCCGCGCCACCACCCGTGGCCCCCCGCACCTCCCCCTCCCCAGCCTCTCCTACCCGCGCTGGGACCCTCTCCTGCGTGCCCTGGTCCGCAGTACAGGAGACGCACCAAGGATTTAAAGGACCAGGTTGCTTCTTAGTGCCGCCCTCCCTGTATCCAGTCCAAAGACAAGTTTGTGACACTTGGCTTACCCCAGGGAAACTATACCAAGCCCTGGATGCCTTTACTGGGCCAGTCGCCTCTGTCTGGGCTGCCTTTTTTCCACGTCGATAAGCCTGCTGCACCCATGCCCCAATCCTTCAAGTCCTGCTCAGTGGTTACATTCTCCTCATCTTGAACCCTGTTAGAAGTAAGTAATGGCTTTCTTTTCTTTTTAAGGTAGCACTTTATTCAGACCCCTAGGACTTAGCAATAACAACATCACATTTACATGTATTTGCATGTAGGTTATGTTCCTGCTATTGAGCTTCATATTCCAGGAGGACAGATTCATATTTTACTTATCTCCATACCATAGAGACTTAGTACAGTGCCCAGAACATTTCAGGGTTTGGGTGAATGTTTGCTGAGTGAAACTCAGAATGTGTTTGAAAGCACCAGACACCTCACCCATCAATGTACTACAGGTCCTTCTCTACAGACAGTTCCCTCTCTGTGATTCCTGTACTCCCCTAGTGGTGCAGTGCCTTAGGCATTTCACTGCTAACCAGAAGGTGATTCAAACCCACCAGACACTCCGAGTAAGGAAGACGTGGCAATCTGCTTCTGTAAAGATTTAAACCAAAGGACTCACTGCTATCATCGATTCAACTCATAGCGACCCCTCCTTGGGTTTCCAAGGCAGTATCTACAGAAGTAGATTGCCCAATCTTCCTTCTGAAGAGTGGCTGGTGGGTTTGAACTGCCAGCCTTCTGGTCAGCAGTCAAATGCTTTTGGCACTGTGCCTAGGAAACCCAATAGAGGTTGCTATGAGTTGGAATCAAGTTGATGGCTGTGACGTTTTGTTTTCTTTTCCCCCCTGGTACTCACCTAACTAAAGGAATTGTGTTGGTGCTGTTGGGTACCTTCGAGTTGGCTCTGACTCATGGCGACCTCACGAACAGATCAAAGTGCTGCCCAGTCCTGCACCATGCAGTCTCTTGTGCTCTGGGGGCTCTCATTGGCTGCCAGGCCTTTCTTCCCAGCCCTTCTCACTCTGACAGCTCTGCTGAAACCTATTCGGCCTCACAGCAATATGAAAGCCTCCACTGATCAGGGTGGTAGCTGAAATGCCTTGGCCAGGAATTGGACCCTGGGCTCTTGCCTGGAAGGTGACAGTTCTAGCACTGAACCACCAATGCTTCATTCAGGAATTGTGCAGGAAGGGGAAATTGAAGATGGGGTCAGGGAGAAGCATATACTGAGCCCTAGTCTCTGCCTGCAAGAAGTTACAGTCTCAGACAGAGCCCTGTAAGCAAAGCGTAACACCCCAATATGTTCAGTGGGTGGAGCGAGCAAAGCAAAAGAGCCACAGCTTTTCCTGGGATAAGCCAATGGTCCCAAACTTGCAAGTGGACCAGGTGCAGGGACGGGAGCACATAGAGAGAGCATCTAAGAGGAAGCTAATCCAGACAGGAGCTGGAAGTGAGAAAATCTCACGGGCACAGGCAAAGCCCAATATAGGTTTTGAAGGATGACCAGGAGTTAGATGGGGAAAGATAAAGGGGGATGGATGAAAGAGCTTCAAGGCAAGAGCAACACTCCAAGGAGGGATGGAGGGAAGTAATACCATGGCCCACATCATGGGGAACTGCAAGCAGACTTACAGGTAGCATCCTGAAATGCTAGTGAGGGACTCTACAAGAGGGGAGGCTGGGGAGAGGGGCAGAGGTCAGTTCATGGAGGCCCCCATTCAACTTGCTAATGGGTTTAATTTTATCCTGACCTTGACAAGGAGCCATGGAGTGATTTCAGGATGAAAGTATCCCATCAGATTTGCATGCTAGAAGGATTATTTCAGCAGCAGAGTCACGTATGGATTAGATGAGGTCAGGCTGGAGACAGAAAGATGGGTTAGGAGGCTCTGTATTAATCCAGATGAGGAGGAAGAAAACCTGAAGAAAGACAGGCATAATAGAAATGGAGAGAAGCAGCCCTGTTGGAGCGTGAGCAAGAAGGCATCCTCAGCAGGTCCTGGTGACTGATTGGGTATGAGGGGTAAGAGTGGGGAAAGGGACAAGCCTGGCTCCTTTAGGGAATAGTAGGCAGGGCGTGTTGCATTTGAGATGTTGGGACTATATATAAAATATGTGAATGAGAGTTCAGAAGGGAAGTCTGTGCTGGAGATAGAGGACTGAGAGTCACCAGCATAATGTTAGGAGTGCTGATGGCCTAGTGCCTGAGGCATTTGACTGCTAACCAGGAGACTAATGCTTCAAACTCACCAGCCACTCCTTGGAAGGAAGGTTGAGCAATCTACTTCTGTAGACATACTGCCTCAGAAACCCAAGGAGGGGGCTCTATGAGTTGGATCTGACTCGACGGCATTGAGTTTTTTGTTTTCCAGCATAATGTTGGTGCTTAGTTGAAGACAAGATCACCCTTAAAAGTGAGGGCAGGGGAAAAGAGGATAAAACGCTGAACAGTTATGTTTAAGAGACAGGCATATGGTTTCCTTATAAAGTTGGAAATAGAAATACCATTTCATCCAGCAATCCCTTTACTAAGTACATATCCTAAAGAAGTGAGAGGCAGGACACCAATAGATATATGAACACCCATGTTCATCACAGCACTATTCACAATAGCAAAGAGACAGAAACAACCTAAGTGACCATCAACTAAGGAATGGATAAATAAACTGTGGTGCATACACACAATGGAATGTTATGCAGCCCTAAAGAATAACGTAGAATCTGCAAAACACCAAATAACATGGATGAACTTGGAGGACATTGTGCTGAGTGAAATAAGACAATCACAGAAGGACAAATATTCTCTTAGTCCACTATTGTAAAAAGTCAAGGAAAGGTTTATACATGGAAGGAAACTTTCTTTTTTGGTTACCAGGGATGGGAGGGGAGAGAGGTAAAATTTTTAGATAAGCTGGAAAAAAGAGAGAGAGAGAGATGTTGTTATGTGCCATCGAGTCAGACCTGACTCATAGCAACTCCTTCTTGGGTTTCTGAGGTGGTATCACCAGGGAAGTAGATAGCCCAATCTTCCTTCTGAGAGGTGGTTAGTGGGTTTGAACGACCAGCCTTCTGGTTAACAGTCAAGCATCTTAGGAACTACTCTACCAGAGCTCCTAGATAGATAGATAGAAACCAAAGATTATTATTAGTGGTTACAAGGGTTAGTAGGGAGGGGAAAAGCAGAAGCTTTGTCTTGGGGGTATTGAGTTTATGCTAACGATGGTGAAATATTTTGGAAAAGGATAGCAATAATGGTGGCACAACATGAAAAATGTCATCTATGTCCCTGAGCTGTTAATGTAGAAGTTAGGTTGGCAAATGTCTTGTTGTGTTTTCACCACAATAAAAGTACAAAAAAGAGAGAGAGAAAGACAGGCAGAGGAAGAGAACCCCATTTCTGCAGAGAAGGCACGGTCAGAGAGATGAAGTAAATCTAAAGAGGCACCACAGAAACAAAAAGTGGTCCAGAGAGTGGTTATTAGTTCAAATGCTGCAGAAAAATGAACAGGGAAGACCTTAAAGAGGCTATATATATACATAAATATAAATATATATAAACTGTCTGACTCATACGGACCCCTCCTTGGGTTTCTGAGGCGATATCACTACGGAAATAGATTGTCCAACCTTCTTTCCAAGGAGTGGCTGGTGGGAGCTTTGGCAGTGTAGTGCCTAAGGCATTTGACTGCTAACCGGAAGGCTGGCGGTTCAAACCCACCAGCCACTCCTTGGAAGG
>NW_006921780.1:974976-979117 GCF_000298275.1 Orycteropus afer afer | reverse complement strand
TCCATCAGGGTTATCTCTGCCTTTGATTTTTCTGTAAACTGTCTACAACTCAGTTGTAGAATATTGATAATAAAGCAATAAGCTGATAATATGATTCTCATCCATAGAAATACAAATAGTTGTGTCTATTGGTGCAGTGCAGTGAATTGCTTAATATGGCCCATCTAGCTACAGTCTTTCGTTTTGTGATGTATTGTAAATCCTAGCCTCTATACTTGTGGTTAAGGTCCCATTTTGGGATGAGGTGTCACTGATAAGATAGGATTAGGGTGGGAAGTATCTTGAGTCCCGCTTTGCTGGAGGGTGTGACTCAAATCATTACCCTTAGTTTCCTTGAGGGGTCTCTGGTAGCGTAATGCCTAAAGCACTTGCCTGCTAACCAGAAGGCTGAGGGTTCAATCCCACCAGCCACTCCTCGGAAGGAAAGTTGGGCAATCTACTTCTGTAGTGATACTGCCTCGGAAACCCAAGGAGGGGTTGTATGAGTCGAGTCTGACTCCACAGCACAGAACAACAATAACAACAAGTTTCCTTGAGGATATACATGTGAATGTTCTGGCAAAGTTCTCTCTCTTGCTCTGGACTTGCATCCAATTTGTTATCATCTCACCTCTGGCTCTTGGGACTTAAGAGCACAGCTAGTCATCTGACCTGCCTATTTGGGTTCATCACCCCCTGAAACCACACAACTGAGGAGAATGCTCTAGACTGACACCTGGCCCACAGATTTGGGACTTTCCCAGACTCCAGAACCAGGTGAGCCCATTTTCTCATCAGTTTGTGAGTTCTGTGAGATGTTACAACAAAATACAGAACCCTGAGATGGGAGGGAGAGTGCTGACAGGAGGAGGAAGAGTTGATGTTAGAGATGGTAGAGTGGTACAGCAGTTTGGAAAAGCTGCACATTGGGACATCTTTAACCTTCGAGTAATTGGAATGCAGTTGATTATTAACCTGTGATAGACCAATTTTACATCTATTTGTAAATTCATTCAGAATTCCTGATTGACCTATGTAAGTCTGATACTCTGAATTTTCTTTGAAAAACTTTGAACCAGTAGAAACATCTTACTGGATCCCTCCTTAATGGGCTAAATAGAATTTTTCGCACATATTCATTTTATATGTGTACAGCAGGCATGATTTGACCTTAATTAAAAAAGCATTATCCTTAACAGAAGAAAATAACTAAAATGTAACCAATTTTTTAATGCATTTAATTGAAATATAATTTATGTACAGTGAAACACACAAAACTAAAGTGACATGGGTCAATGCATTCTTTTTGCAGTATTCCCTCTCCTCCCCTCCCATCCTTGGCAACCAATTAAGAAAGTTTCCTTCCATATATAAACCTTTCCTTGATCCTCCACAACAACGAACAAATACTACATTTGTCCTTCTGTGATTGACTTATTTCACTCAGCATAATGTCTTCCAAGTTCATCCACGTTATGTCATGTTTTGCTGACTCTACATTATTCTTTAGTGTTGCATAGTATTCCATTGTGTGTATGTACCATAGTTTGGTTACCCATTCTTCTGTTGATGGGCACGTAGATTGTTCCCACCTTTTTGCTATTGTAAATAGTGCTGCAATGAACATGGATGTGCGTATATCTGTTCCTGGCTCTCACTTCTCTAGGATATATACCTAGTAATGGGATTGCTGGATCAAATGGTATCTCCAATTCCAGCTTTCTAAGTAATAGCCATACTGCTTTTCACAGTGTTTATATCACTTCACAGTCCCACCAGCAGTGTATGAAAGTCCCAATCTCTCCACATTCCTGCCAGCATTTATTTTGTCTCATTGAACCTTGCCATCAGTACTGGGGGGAGATGGTATCTCATTATTGTTTTGATTTGCATCTCTCTGACGGCCAGTGATCTTGAGCATCTCTTTATGTATTTGCTGGCCACCTGAATATTCTCCTTGATAAAGTGTCTATTCATGTATTCTGCCCATTTTTCTATTGGATTGTTAATACCTTTGCTGTTGAGGCATTGGAGTTTTCTATAAATCTTAGAGCTAAGTCCGTGGTAGTTATGTTTGTGTGTCAACTTGGCTGGGCCTGGTTGAGTGGCTGGGCAGCTGGTAGTAGTTATTCCCCATGATGAGACTGGCAATCAATTCCATGGTGGGATCTACCACAAGCAGCTGAGTAACTGCCTTTGGCATGTGGTCTGCTTCCTGTATATAAGGAGAAGCCTTGGGAATGGTTGCTAGCCTATGGCACGCTTGGACCCTGCATATAGTCGTGTTATTGTTTGCTCAGCAGCCTGCTATGCTCTGCCAACCATGGAACTTACAATGGACTTAAGTTAATGGCCTGCCGTGTGGTTTGGTAACATCGGGACTGTGCCTTTTTACTTGTCAGCCTTAGGGCTTCTTAGCCTCAGTATCCAGCAGCTATCTGAATGAAGAAATGCCTCTAGCTCCAGTGGGCCGGGAGCAGGAAGCAGAGCTAGACCCCATGGTTGAGGGGCTTTCACCCACCCCTAGAGCCTGGTACTTTGAACTTGGACTTAAAGCCTCCAAATTGTAAGAATAAACCCGTTAGTTAAAGCCATCCCATTTGTGGTATATTTCTTGTCAGAGTGGCACTAGGTAACCAGAACAAAGTCCCTTGTCAGATATGTAATTATCTGAACGTATGCATTTGTTACTGTCATTTTGTTATGTGCTTTTTTGTGGTGTTGATTTCTTAGTTCCATATAATTTTCTGTGTTGAGCTCATTTTGCTTAAGAATTGTGTTATCACTTCCTTCATTGCTATTGTTTTAGTATTTGCTAAATATTTGTGCTGGTCCTCTTTTTCATTTTGATATGAAGGTTTATCATTTTTTCTTTGAGGTTACCCTGTGATTTATAGTTTTCTTCCCAAGTTTAGAACAGTCCATTCTATCTTGTAGTTGTCTTGAGTCCCCTACCATTTCGAAGTTCTGTAACTACACAGTGTTTTCCCTCTTTCTGGTTTGTAGTTGTCCTCATTTGTCAATTGATGTCTCTGGTTCCCTGTTTATAATCTTGTAGGCTTATTTACTTTGGATACTTCCATAGCTGGGTTGGTTTCTGGGTTATGTCATTATGTGTGTTCATGGTCAGTTGTTGTTGGCTGTTGTTGCTTCTCTGTCCAAAGGACTCCCTGTAGCATCTCTTGTAAGGTTGGTCTGGTTTTAACAAATTCCCTTAATTTCAACTTATCTGGAAATGTCCTAATTTCACCATCATATTTGAGGGACAATTTTGCTAGGTATACAATTCTTGGTTGGATATTTTTTTCTTTCAGGGCTTTATATATACCATCCCATTGTCTTCTCGCCAGCATGGTTTCTGCCAAGAAATCTGAGCTTAGTCTTATTGGTTGTCCCTTGTAGGTAACTTTTTGTTTTTCTCATGCTGCTTTTAGGATTCTTTCTTTGTCTTTGGTTTTGGTGATTTTGATGATGATATGTCTTGGTGATTTTCTTTTGAGGTATAGCCTGTTTGGGGTTTGGTGGACTTCTTGAATGGATGTATTCTCATCTTTCATCATACCAGGAAAATTCTCTTCCAACAAATCTTCAACAATTTTCTCTGTAGTTTTATTTGTCTCTTCCTGTTCCAGAATTCCGATTACACATAGGTTACTCCTTTTGATGGTATCCCACATGAACCTTAGGCTTTCTTCATTTTGTTTTGATCTTTTTTCTGATTGCTCCCTTTCCAAAGAAGTATTGAGGTATTTGCCTTCAATCTCACTAATTCTGTCTTCCATTGATTCAGTTCTACTCCTTTGCCCACTATCTATTTCTGAAATAATGTGTTATCTATTTCTGAAAATTAAGTATTAATCTTCTGGATTTCTGTCTGTAGATTCTGTATGATTTCTAATTTTTCACTTTTTTGTCATTTTGTTCTTGTATTGTCTTTCAAGCTGCAGGAAAGCAGAGGGGAAAGGAAAGGAAAGCCAGCAGGACCAGGGCAGAGCGAGCAAGTGGCAGAGTGATCCAGGTAAGGGGAGGGACCCAGGCCCCCAACCCTCAAGTATCAGGAAAGTGGAGGAGAAAGGAAAGCCAGGGGGTCCAGGAAAGAGCAAGCAAATGGCAGGGATCCAGGTAATGGAAGGGTGGAGAGGTTTTGAATAGCTAAGGAAGA
>NW_006921780.1:967038-974201 GCF_000298275.1 Orycteropus afer afer | reverse complement strand
CCCACCATGGAGTTGATTGCCAGTCTCATCATGGGGAATAACTACTACCAGCTGCCCAGCCACTCAACCAGGCCCAGCCAAGTTGACACACAAACATAACTACCACAGAAGGCTCTCAAAATGTGACTGGGAAAGAGCTGCATCATCAGAATAGAACCAATCTTATTGATATGGATAAAGTAAACCTTTCAAGACCTCCATTTCCTGACATGACATGATCCAAATTGAAGAGAAACAGCAGCAAATATCCATTAATAATTGGAACATGGGATGTACAAAGGATGAATGTAGGAAAATTGGAAGTTGTCAAAAATGAAATGGAATGCATAAAGATTGATATCCTAGGCATTAGTGAACTGAAGTGGACTGTTTTTTGGCCATTTTGAATCACACAGCCATATGGTCTACTATGCCAGGAATGACCATTTGAAGAGGAATGGTGTGGCATTCATTATCACAAAGGATATTTCAAGATCTGTCCTGAAGTACAATGCTGTTAGTGATAGAATAATATCCATACACCTACAAGGAAGATCAGTTAATACAACTATCATTCAAATTTATGCACCAACCACCAAAGCCAAAGACTGGAAATTGAAGATTTTTATCAACTTATGCAGTCTGAAATTGACTGAATGTGCAATCAAGATATGTTAATTATCACTGGTGACTGGAATGCAAAATTTGGAAATGAAGAATGACTGGTAGTTGGAAAATTTGGCCTTGGTGACAGAAATAATGCTGGAGATCACATGATAGAATTCTGCAAGACCAATGACATTCATGGCAAGTAACTTTTTTCAACAACACAAACGGCAGCTATACACATGGTCTTTAGCAGATGGAATACACAGGAATCAGATTGACTACAACCGTGGCAAGAGACTATAGAAAAGTTCAATATCTTCAGCCAAAACAAGGCCAGGAGGTGATTGTGGAACAGACCATCAACTGCTCATATGCACATTCAAGTTGAAGTTGAAGACAATTAAAACAAGTCCACGAGAGCCAACATATGATCTAGAATATATCTCTCCTGAATTTAGAGACCATCTAAAGAAATGATTTGATGCATTGAATACCAATGACCAAAAACCAGAAGAATTGTGGGATGACATCAAGGACATCATCCATGAAGAAAGCAGGAACAGGAGGTCATTAAAAAGATGAGAAAAAGAAAAGACCAAAATGGATGACAGAAGAGACTCTGAAGCTTGCCCTTGAGCAGAGAGTAGCCAAAGTAAATGGAAGAAATGACAAGATAAAAGAGCTGAACAGAAGATTTCAAAGAGCAGCTTGAGGAGACAAAGACAATTACTATAATGAAAGGTGCAAAGACTTGGAGTTAGAAAACCAAAAGGGAAGAACACTCTCAGCATTTCTCAAGCTGAAGGAACTGAGGAAAAATGTAAGCCTCGAGTTGCAATATTGAAAGATTCTATGGGCAAAATATTGAATGATGCAGGAAGCATCAAAAGAAGAAGGAAGGAATACACAGCATCACTGCACCAAAAAGAACTAGTAGATCTTCATCCATTTCAGGAGGTGGCATATGATCAAGAACCAATGATACAAGGAAGAAGTTGAAGCTGCACTGAAGGACCTGGTGAAGAACAAGGCTCCAGGAATTGACAGAATACCCATTGAGATGTTTCAACAAATGGATGCCCCACTGGAGGCACTCACTTGTTTATGCCAGGAGATTTGGAAGACAGCTACCTGGCCAACTGACTGGAAGAGATCCTTATTTGTATCCATTCCAAAGAAAGGCAATCCCACAGAATGTGGAAGTTACCAAACAATATTATTAATATTGCATGCAGGTAAAATCTTACTGAAAGTAATTCAAAATTGGTTGCAGCAGTATATTGACAGAGAACTTCCAGAGGTGCAAGCTGGATTCAGAAGAGGATGTGGAACAAGGGATATCATTGCTAATGTCAGATGGATTTTGGCTTAAAGCAAAGAATACCAGAAAGATGTTTATCTGTATTTTATTGCCTATGCAAAAGCATTTGATTGTGTGGATCATAACAAATTGTGAATAACACTGAGAAGAATGGGAGTTCCCTAACACTTAATTGTACTCATGAGGAACCTGTACATAGACAGGGAGGCTGTTGTTTGAACAGAACAAGGGGACACTGCATGGTTTAAAATCAAGAAGGGAGTGTGTTGAGGTTGTATCCTTTCATCATACTTATTCAATCTATATGCTGAGCAAATAATCTGAGAAGCTGGACTATATGAAGAAGAATGTGGCGTAAAGATTGGAGGAAGAATCATTAACAACCTGTGATACACTGATGACATAATTTTACTTGCTGAGAGTGAGGATGACTTGAAGCACTTACTGATGAAGAGTGAAGAATACAGCAGTATGGATTACATCTCAATATAAAAAAACAAAATTCTCATAATTGGACCTATAAGCAGCAGCATGATAAATGAAGATTAAAGTTGTGAAAGACTTCACATTGCTTGGTTCTATAATCAATGCCAATGGAAGCAGCAGTCAGGACATCAGATGACATCACTGGGCAAGTTGCCTGCAAAGACCTCTTTCAAGTGCTGAGGAGCAAAGTTGTCTCCTTGAGGACTAGGGTGCACCTGACACAAGCCATGATATTTTCAACTGCCTCATATGCATGTGAGAGCTGGACAGTGAGTAAAGAAGATCAAAGAAGAATTGATGCTTTTGAGGGGGTGCTGGTGAAGAATGCTGAAAGCACTACAAACTGCTAAAAGAGCTAACAAATCTGTCCTGGAGGAAGTGCAGCTGGAATGCTTTTTGGAAGGAGAATGGTCAGACTTCGTCTCACCTACTTTGGTCATGTTGTCAGAAGGAACCATTCCCTGGAGAAGAATGCCATGCTTCGTAAGGTGGAGGGTCAATGAAAGAGAGGAAGGCCCTCAACAAGATGGATTGACACAGTGGCTGCGGCAGTGGGCTCAAGTATAGCGGGGATCACAGAGCTGCCGCAGGATCAGGCAATGTTTCATTCTTCTGTGCATAGAGTCGCTATGAGTTGGAGATGACTCTAAGACACCTAACAACAACAGCAACATTGTCTTTCAAAATTGTTCTAGGGTCTTCTCTGTATTTTCCTCAATTTGTCAGTGTTTTCCTTAATCTGTCTCTCAATACGTTGAAGGTACTTAAATATAATTCTTTTGAAGTCCTTATCAGAGAATTCCTCAGGGATGTGTTTTGCATCTGTATCCTGGTCCCTTGTTTCTGCTGCTTTATCTTGCTTCTTTTTGTGGACTGTGATGCTCTGTTGTCTCCAAGGCATTGTGACATTTTTGTGTTTATATATAATTGGTGACTGTATATTGGAGTGACTTGCCCATGATTTTTGTTTTGTTTTGTTTGTATGTTATCTCTGTAAGCAAGGTATTGTACTGTGCTCCTCTGTTCGCTAGTTGGCAGCACTTAAACACTCATCACCTGTCTCCTTTCCCATTGTCAGCCTCCTGTATGTCCCTACTGTCCTTGGCAAACGGAGCCTATTCTTGTTGTTGTTGTTATGTGCCGTCGAGTCAAACCTGAATCATAGGGACCCCTCCTTGGGTTTCCAAGGCAGTATCACTATGGAAGTAGGATTGCCCAACCTTCCTTCCGAGGAGTGGCTGGTGGATTTGAACTGCCAGCCGTCTGGTTAGCAGGCAAGTGTCTTAGCCACTATGCTACCAGAGCCTCCCTGGAATCTGAATGAGAATGCTGTCACTTTAAAATCCAAAATGGCCACCAGTTGTAAACATTCAAAATGGTTGTGCCCTCAGTCACTTCAAATAACCAAAATGGTCACCACTTGTAAACAATCAAAATGGTTGCACCCTCCGAACAGCCAAAAGTCCACAGCTCAGGTTGTGCATCCCTCCTTGCTGTCTCCCTTCCTAGTCCTAGGCCACCAGCGCAGTCTTCCCTGCAGCCCTTGGTGACCAGGGCTGATCTTTAGGTCAATCCTCAGGTCTCAACACCACTTAGAAACATTCAGGCTGTTGGTCCCGTCAAAGTAGCTGACAGTCCACTATTCCAACAGTCTCTGTACTCACTGTTTTTGTTCAGGTTTTTCCACTTGCTGGTGCCTAATCCACTTCTGTATAGTTCCTTTCAAAGCTCAAGTCTCCAGGATTATCTTCTGTATCTCTGTCAATTGGTTTCTCTTTTCTTTGTTGAAGAGGGTCTGTGTAGCTTGTCTGCCTATTCATCCATCTTACTGGAAGTTCTAAAATGTAACCATTGGTTTTGATGACTGGAGCAAGATCTCTTTGGGGGGGCTTGGTAGGCACAGAACACAGATTATAGCATGCTCAGGCTAGGGTGAAAGTGAAGAAGTAGAGACCATGGGTGACTGCAGTGGAGGTTCAGTGGTGGAGAGATGTGGGTTCAATCCTTGGCCAATGCACCTCATGTGCAGCCACCCCCTGTCTGTCAGGGGAGGCTTAGTGTTGCTATGATGCTGACCAGGTTTCAGTGGAGTCTTGCAGACTAAGATGGACTAGGAAGAAAGGTCTAGTGATCTACTTCTGAAAATCAGCAATTAAAACCCTAGGGATCAAAATGGCTCTACCTCTAACTGTGGTGAAATGAGTTCCTTTATGTGCCCTTTTGCCTTGGGTCTTTGGAAAAACAGCTTGGGAGATTTTTCCCTTAAACTCTGAAGTTACCTTTGCCCTAGTTTTCTACCCCAGAGGGTTTGTTACTTTTGGCCAGGTTAGTTGATATTTACTGGGTAAGCTTAAACAACTTGGTTTTCATCATTTTGTATGGTCCTGGGCTCCAGCCTGCCCTGTCATTGGTATGCACTTTGCAGGGATTGGTCAATAGACTGGGAAAATGAGGTAAGTTGTAGCCCAGCTGTGCCTACAATGCAAATGAAATGTCTGTGGCCTGTCAAGAGGGGATTGGTCAGTTTATGCCCAACCCTCACTAGAAGGGGCCCTGCCTTGACATTGACAAGGAATTGTGTATGTATATATGTGTGTGTGTGTATACAGCCAGTGCCATAGAGGTTTGGTTTGGCCTATAGGAAGAAGGAAGAAGGAAGAAGGAAGAAGGAAGAAGAGAAACAGCAGGAAGAAGCAGAGAGCGAGAGAGAGAGGAGGTGGGAAACAACCTAAAAGAGCTTTAACGGTGGTCAAGGACTGTTCACTAAAGACAGCAAGGGTCCTGGAAAGGATCCAGTGGCAGAGCCAGTGCTGACACACAGCAGAGCCAAGAGAAGCCTTTCCTGAGGGGGCAAGAGGTCTGCAAGGTAAAGAGGAGCTGAGAGAACTATCCCACATTGAAGAATGGAGATTTCGCCTGCATGCTTCCTGATCCTGATCCCAAGTTGTACCCTGTTCCTTAATAAACACCTAACTTTAAGTATGATCTATGAGTTCTGTGTGGCCATTGCAATGGATTATGGAACCCAGAAGAAAAGTAGAAAGTATTATGGGAGGGATGACTGGTGTTAGAATTGTTTAAAAAAAAAAAAAAAAAAAAAAAGGTTGAAGAGTGGAGGTATGTCTGTCTTCCACCTCACAGGGATCAGCCTTGGACTCATCTTGATTCTCATTAACCCTCTTGAAGTTCATTTTGGGTGCTACTATTGCTACTACTAGGAGCTCTGTTGGCGAGGTGCATAAGGCATTTGACTGCTAACCAGAAGGCTGGCAGTTCAAACCCACCAGCCACTCCTCAGAAGAAAGATTGGGCAAGTCCTTCTGTAGTGATACCGCCTCAGAAACCCAAGGAGGGATCACTATGAGTCGGATGTGACTCCACAGCAGTGGGTTTTATTGCTACTACTACTATTTATATTTCATACCAAACAATCATGGTAGCTCAAGAAAGGTCAAGGTTTTGTTCCATTGTGCATGGGGGTCACCGTAAATTGAGATCAACTTAACAGCAGCTAACAACACAATAAATGAACAAATGAATGAATGCATTGCCATTGAGTTGGATCTGACTCATAGTGGCCCCTCCTTGGGCTTCCGAGGTGGTATCACTATGGAAGTTGATCACCTACTTCCTTCTGAGGAGTGGCTGGTGGGTTTGAACCCCCGACCTTCTGGTTAGCAGTCAAATGCCTTTGGCTTTGAAGGGAAAGAAAGAGATTAGGTAGCAGCTGGAGGACATAATAATCCATATTGTGAAAAGAAGGAATGATTTTTTAAACGTGTGTGATTTAATCCTGTATATAACAGCTATTACTATAATGGTACGTTGAACTGTCAGTACTTTGGTAAACTACCCTGGGTAGAGGTACACACCGGGGGGAGCTATGAGATGACAAAGGAGGGACACATAGGTTGACATGGTGGGGTAAAGGCCTTCCCTGAGGACATAACTCCTGATTAGAGTATTTAAACATGACTGAGCTAAGTAATTTTTTTGAAAATTTAAGATGGCTATGGAGGCCCAGAAAGAGTCAATACCTTTGACAAAGGACCGAAACCCATTCAATGGGGAAGAGATAGTCTCTTTCACAAATGGTGCTGGCAAAACTGGATATCCATTTGCAGAAAACTGAAACAAGATCCATACCTCACACCATACACAAAAATGAACTCCAGATAGATCAAAGACTTAAATGTGCAACCTAAAACAGTAAAGTTCATCAAACCTAGGGGCCCTAATTTATGGCATAAATAGACTATCACGCATAACCCAACATACACAAACAGCAGAAGATAAACTAGATGATTGAGACCTTCAAAAAATTAAATTCGTATGTGCATTTAAAGACTTCTCCAAAAGAGTGCAAAGAGAACCTACAGAATGGGAAGAAATATTTGGCAGTGATATATCAGCCAAAGGAGTTATCTGTAAAATTTATAGAAAACTCCAACACCTCAAAAATCAAAAAGACAAGCAATCCAATTAAATAATGGGCAGAAAACATGAACAGACACTTCACCAAAGAAGATATTCAGGCAGCCAACAAACTCATGCAGAAATGTTCATGACCATTAGACAGTTGTTGTTGTTGTTGTTGTTAAGTGCTGTCAAGTCATTTCCGACTCATAGCGACCCCATGCACAGCAGAACGAAACACTGCCTGATCCCGCTCCAGCCCCACAATCCCTGCTATACTTGAGCCCATCATCGCAGCCACCATGTCAATCCATCTTGTTGAAGGCCTCCCCCTCTTTCGTCGACCCTCCAC
>NW_006921780.1:962955-963998 GCF_000298275.1 Orycteropus afer afer | reverse complement strand
CTGGGTTTTAAACACCAGAGGCTCAGCCTCAAAACTCACGTCTACATGTCACCATAGTAGGACAAACTGACAGACAAGTTTGTCCTGCTGTTGGAGACCTCTCGTATCACCCCCACCTGGGTCCCTGTGGCTAACTATTCCTGTGTCTGGATTCCTGGCTTTTATCCCCTTTCTCCTGCTCTTCCGGCCTGCTACTCTGGGCGTCCCTGCGTTGTCTCTCCTCACCTGTAACCCTGGGGCTGACATTAGACAGTAGAGAGATGCAAATCAAAACAACCATGGGATACCATCTCACCCCAGCATTGATAGCAAAGTTCAAGAAGACAGAAAATAACAAATGCTTGCAAGGATGTAGAGACTTTGGACCTCTCATACACTTCTGGTGGGACAGTAAAATGATCCAGCCACTATACAAACCAGTATGGTGATTCCTTAAAAAGTTGGAAATAAAAATACCATTTGATCCAGCAATCCCTTACTAAGTATATATCTAAAGAAGTGAGAGGCAGAACACGAATAGATATATGTACATCCATGTTCATCACAGCACTATTCACAATAGCAAACAGATGGAAACAACCTACGTGCCCACCAAACAAGGAATGGATAAACAAATTGTGGTGCATATACACAATGGAATACTATGCAACCCCGAAGAATAATGTAGAATCTGCAAAATACTACATAATGTGGATGAACCTGGAAGATGTTATGCTGAGTGAAATTAGTCAATCACAGAAGGATAAATATTTTGTTAGTCCACTATTGTAAAAAGTCAAGGAAAGGTTTATATATGGAAGGAAACTTTCTTTGTTAGTTACCACGGCTGGGAGGAGAGGGGAGAGAAAATTCCTAGATAGGTTAGAAAAAGATAGATAGATAGATAGATAGATAGATAGATAGAAACCAAAAATTATTAGTTGTTACCAGGGGTCGGAAGGAGGGGAGATGAGGAAGATTTTGGGGGTATTGAGTTTATGCTAATGGTGGTGGAATATTTTGGAAAAGGATAGCAATAATTGTGGCACAACATGAAAAATGTC
>NW_006921780.1:891016-962840 GCF_000298275.1 Orycteropus afer afer | reverse complement strand
ATATATATATATTAAAATAAATAAATAGTCAATACCAACTCTTATGAAGGAAGCAGTGGGTTCCTGGGTGACTCAAATGGTTTGCACTAAGCTGGAAACTGGATATTTGGTAGTTTGAACCCATCCAGTGGCTTTGAGGGAGAAAGACTTGGTGATCTGCTTTGGTAAAGATTACAGCCTAGAAAACTCTATGGAGCAGTTCTACTTTGTAACACATGGGGTCACTATGAGTTGGAATCAACTTGACAGCACAAGACAAAAACAACATCACAATGAAGGGAGCAAGCTGTGGTGGAAAATCTCAGAGGCAGCCCACCTAGATCCTTGCTCCTGCCACTGATTTGCCATGTGACCTGAGCCAATCACTATACTGCTCTGGGCTTCCCTCTCTTAGACTGTGAAGTGAAGGAATTTATCTCTGAAGTCCCTTCTTGATAAATTAGGACTATCCTGAACATTACAGATACAGAAGCCTTATGTTGTTAATGAAAGATTGGTGCAAAGTGTCTGAAACTGTTTTCTCTCAAAAATTCAGGTTGTTTAGTTGCCACCAGGTTGACATCCTCAAAAGACATCAGAGTCATGGAATCCTGGATGTTAGTGCTTAGGAGGAAACTCTGAAATCATTAGTCCAACGCCTTGCCTTTTAAAAATTTATTCTGGCTGTGTAAATTTTAAACTCCTCATTTTTTGCAGGTTAGAAAAAGTGAAGGTGTTCCCCTGCCTTCAGTAGCCTTCAACCTTATTGACAGACCTCAGATTCCTGAACCAGAGCTGCTCAACCAACCCCAGGGGCCTAAACTCCAACACTGGGCTTCCTTTCCTCAATCTACCAGGACCCAAGGATTGTTTCTGCAACTGTCTTGAGGTTCTTTTACCCTGTGGATATTGTAAATCAAAGAGGAAGCTGTGTCTAGCATTGAGCGTCTGTTCCTCCCACACACACACACTAGAAAGGAAATGGTTCTTGAGCAACAAGGTGCATTTGTCTGTCTCCTTCCTGCTAGGAGGCTTTCCTTTCAAAAGGGGGATCTGAGATTCCAGCTTCTCTTTGTGACATGTAGGCAGGACCAAAGGGATAGGCATCAAAAAAAAATTGTTTTAATAAGTGAGGAGACTGTTAATAGTCCTTTAGGTTATTAGAAGGACAGAGCTGGAGCCCTTGGGGCTCTCAGGCTGAAAGCTTCTCAGGTTTATTTGCTGAGTTTTTCTCCTGACTGGTCCATTGAGTATTGGGGGTGGAGGGTAGGGGTGTCTTCTTTAAGTTCTAGCTTCAAAGGCCCATTATTCTGAAAGTTGCATGTAATTACATATATGAAAGAGCCTTGGATACTCAAAGCAGTTATTTAATAAACGTTAGCTTCTTCCCCATCACGAGTCTGCATCCTAAGCATTCCCAAAACTTCAGGTGGTTTCATTCTTTTCACACTGACACAATGTTCCAAAGAGCAAGAACTCCAGTGAAGCTTGAGTGATGAGGGATAAGGGTGGAGAGAAGGTAGTTAGAGGCCAGCTAAGGTAAAGCTTATACTAGATGAAAGAAGACGTGTGGATTTTATTCTAAGTGCAGTAACAAGCCACATGGTTTGAATCAGAGAAGTGATGTTTTGTGATGTGATTTACATTTTAAAAGGATTGTATGATTTTAGTTAAAGTCTAAAGGTGAAACTGAGAACAACTTCTTTTTCTCCAGTGGGGTAACATTTCTTCAGGAAATCACTAGCAATGCCTTCTATGGAGAACAGACGTTGGGGGCACAAAGAGTGAAGCAGGAGACCAGTTAGGGGCCACTGCAGGAGCCTAGGGATCAGATGGACACTTGGACTAAGAAATAGCAATGGAGGCAAGGAGGAGGGGCTGGATTTGGAATACAAAGTCATTTACTAGTCAGTAGAGCTAAGTCTTCTCTCTGCTCTGAGGAAGTGGAATTATTAGCCCCATTTCATGGATAAGGAAACTGAGAATCAGAGAGTATAGGGAACTTGTCCATGGCTAATAACTGGGGTTTGGACTAGAATCTCCTGATTTTCTAACCAGACATAAAATAGATCCCACCCCTGAGAGCAGGAAAGGTTTGGATCATGGTGGTCAGCAATGTGTTAAAAAATTTCAAATAGGCATGGGCACACTAAGTCTGAAGATGCCCCAGAGAACCTGGGTTGTGGTGCCTGCGTGGCCACAGCAGAGCTACTTGTTGTTGTTGTTGTGTGCCGTCGAGTCAAACCAGACTCATAGTGACCCCTCCTTGGGTTTCCGAGGCAGTATCACTACAGAAATAGGATTTCCCAACCTTCCTTCCGAGGAGTGGCTGGTGGGTTTGAACCACCAGCCGTCTGGTTAGCAGGCAAGTGGACCTAGGAAATCCTCTTCTTCCATCTCCCAGGTTGGTTGCCTGAGGATGTGGCACATCTCCCACTATGGGGAGGGGCTGGCTGTCAGAACCATTGGGAGGTGGAGGGGCCACCACTCCCCCCTGGGAGCAGCCGGAAGACAATGTCTGTATTTACTGAGAGGTTAAGAGGGGAAGGGGATGCAGAGAACCTTAATGGGCTGAGATGGAAGGCCCTCCCTCATAGCAATGAGGTGTGGTGGGAAACGGCAGCTTCCTAACTTCTGTTCAAAAGCCACCAGGAAGGCAGGGTGAACAGGGTGGGAAGTCAGAAACGATACCAGGAGAAAAGTGGTTTGAAGACTCGGAATATGTTGCTCCTAAAAGAGATGTCTCATAAGTGGCATTATATCATGACAATTATATTTCAATATCAAAAGGGCTGCTTGCGGAAGGGGCCAGAAGACACAGGCTGCACAGCCCTGCAGGCAGGATTGCAGCCCTGGGGCAGAAAGGGTAAGGAGGTGGATTTATGCTCAAAGGAAGGAAGAAATGTCTTCTAATTAAACCAAACACACTGCCCTCGAGTGGGACCCAACTCATACCGACCCCTCCTTGGGTTTCCGAGGCGGTATCACTATGAAAGTAGATTGCCCAACCTTCCTTCTGAGGAGTGGCTGATGGGTTTGAACCACCAGCCTTCTGGTTAGCAGTCAAATGCCTCAGAATCCTACCAAAATAGTAATTTTAAAAAAGTTTTTTTTTTTTAAGGTGGTAATAGTAAATTAAGAGTATTCTGCATTTACATATACTAGACTGAACCATCTGAAACTGTTGATATTCAACCATTATTGACATAAAAAAAGTAACAATTTCATATAGTTTGACTTACTATATCTTCTCATTTCAAAATAATGTCCAAAGCCCTGTCAAATGGCTACAAGTCCCCACAGGATCTGTCCCACCCCAGCTCTCCAGTAAGTTTTCTTACACTCTTCCTCCTTCCCCCACCCCCAGCCAGATCAACCTCCTTGCTGGTCCTTGAACTCCTTAAACTTGCTTCTGCCTCAGTGCTGCATAGCTACTGGACCTAGGAAATCCTCTTCTTCCATCTCCCAGGTTGGTTGCCTGAGGATATGGAACATCTCAGCTGCTGTTCCCTCTGTCTAGAACATTATTTTCCCCAGATACAAGCACTGCTTACCTGTCCCCCTATCCTAGGGGCTTTCCCTGATCACTCAACAGAAAATAGTACATGCCCCCCCCCATTACCCTTACCCTGTTCTAAGTCTCTCCATAGCAACTGCCTACCGTCTGACATACAATTATCTGTGTACTGTCTATCTCCACCATGACAGGGTAAATTCCATGAGAGCAAGGACTTTATTTTGTTCCTTGCTGTAACCTCAGGATTTTAAAATAGTGCCAGACACATGGTAAAGGCTCAATAAGTCCTTTTTGCATTAATGAAGGAATGAACTTTATAGATGAGAAAACTAAGGCCAAAGAGGTTTCGTGATTTTTCCCAAAGGGACAGAGCTAGAGGCGTAAGCTGGTTGTTGTTGTTGTTGTTGTTATGTGCCCTCAAGTCAGACCTGACTCATAGCGACCCCTCCTTGGGTTTCCATGGCAGTATCACTACGGAAGTAGATTGCCCCATCTTCCTTCCTAGGTTCAAACCCACCAGCCTCTTGGTTAGCAGTCAAGTGCCTTAGGCACTATGCTGCCAGAGCTCCTTGAGGCATACGCTGGAGGGAAGCCTAAACATTCAGATTCAAGTTCACCAGGGTGGATGCAAATCACCAGCCTTTGGTAGCTGAGCACTTAACCATTTGTGCTACTGAGGGGCTCTGCATGATCTTGGTGCAGAGTCCGCTTGTTAGAGGCTGAATCAGGAACCTCCAGCTTTGGCTCCATGGTTGGACCAGATGGCCCCAGAGCTGCCTTCAGATTTTGAGATTCTCATAGGTATAGGCCGTCATCTGTTTTGGCGATGGATTCATTGGGGTTCTGACAAAAGTAAGCTTTTGGTCACCACTCAGACTGTAGAGTGACTCTGGGGAACCAGTCTCTTTTTGCCAGAGGATTCTGTTTGAAAAGAACTCTCAACTAGTGTCTCTTCTAGGGAGGTGGAACATTAATCTGAGCCTCAAAATATGAAATATTCCCTAGTTTACAAATGATTGCAGGATATGTTTGCATAGCGACCACCAAGAGAGCAGTATTATGTGGAGGGGAACAAAAAGACAAAGCTCCTCGGTTCAATTCCGGGAGCTGATGGCTCTGCTCTCCCCAGGAGGTTGCCTCTGTATAGCTAATTATAATGAGTAAAGGAAATGGGAAGTGAGAGCCAATGAAGTGATCTTTCTCCTCCCCCAGGTTCCTGCTTTTTGCAGAGCTAGTCTTTTGGTTGTAGAACCCTGGGGTCCTAACATATGGGCTCTATGGTGCCTGGCTGGATGTGCATATTCTCCTACTATCAGGTCACTACTAGAGCTGCCAGGATGTCATGTTGGCATGGGGCCTGGGGGGAGGGTGGGGGGATGGGGTAGTTGGGAGAAAAGGGTACCTGTGGGCAGTGAGGTGTTCTCAGTGGGGTGCTGCATACCTTGAGGATGAGGTGGGGATGGGATGCTACAGTGTTAATAGACCAAAGTAATCAACTCACATTGGAATTGCATTTAACAATTTACAAAGGCTTTGCATGTCTTATCTCATCGAGTGCTCACATTTTGCCGATAAATAAACTGCAGCTCAGAAAAGTGTGCTGCCCTGCCCTGGGTCAAGGAGTTACATGAAGCATTCCTGGAGATTTTAACCTACATCTTCTCATCCCAGATTCCATGGTCTTTTCACACTCCCTTGTTGTTGTTATATGCCTTCGAGTCAGCCCCGACTCATACTCCCTAGGCAATTGTTAGGAGCTCTGGTAGCGTAGTGCCTAAAGCACTTGACTGCTAACCAGAAGGCTGGCGTTTCAAACCCACCAGCCACTCCTTGGAAGGAAGATGGGGCAATCTACTTCCATAGTGATACCGCCTCTCGGAAACCCAAGGAGGGGTCGCTATGAGTCAGATCCGACATGACGGCACATAACAACAACAGGCAATTGTTAGTGCCTAAGGCACTTGACTACTAACCAGAAGGCTGGAGGTTCAAACCCACCAGCCACTCCTCGGAAGGAAGGTTGGGCGATCTACTTCCATAGTGATATCACCCCTCGGAAACTCAAGGAGGGGTCGCTATAAGTCGGGGCCGACTCAACTCACGTAACAACAACAACAGGCAATTGTTGACATCTTTCATGTTTCTAAGGCGAGGGCAAAGCTGAGAAAGGGACAGATGCCCATAGCTCCTCTTTCACCAGGCTAACAGAAGCTATAAGGACAGGTGTCCCCCACTTTTTGAAAGTTCCCTTTAAGACACTTTGCTTTTAGGAAAGACCTAAATTAGTACCTGTTTTTGCTAACCAAAAGAAATCCAAATAGGATTTCCACTTTCACGAAAAAATGAGAAAAGCAAAATTAGCATTTGCATTTGTTTTGCAACAAGCTCTTAAAGGGGCAGCAGGCACCCTGAGCAGTGATAGTGACACCACCAAGCTCCTTCCCTGGGAACTACTCAGAATCTCATTATCAAGCTGCCGTAGCTTGGGACTATGACTGTGAACTCTATATGTTAGTGCTATTTTAGTTTTTGTGTGTTAGTTGGTATGATTTGGTAGGTAATTTTTTGCGTCTGCGAAGGCTCAAAATTTTTTCATATAAATTAATAGTAATTGCTTTTTCACTTTATGCCATTTTGGCTTAGGAAAGGTTTCCTAGGAACTCTGTACTTTTGGATAGTGAGGGAAACCTATACTACTGCACTAGGAACTCTGCAAAGTACTGCATATGTGGTTGGTGCTGTTAGGTGCCATTTGACTCCTGGCAACCCCGTGTAATGGAGTAGAACTGTCTCAGGGTTTTCTAGGCTGTAATCTTTACAGAGGCAGCTCTGGTAGCATAGTGGCTAAAGCACTTGACTGCTAACCGGAAGGCTGGCGGTTCAAATCCACCAGCCACTCCTCGGAAGGAAGATGGGGCAATCTACTTCCGTAGTGATACTGCCTCAGAAACCCAAGGAGGGGTCGCTATGAGTCGGATCCGACTCGACGGCACATAACAACAACAACTACATAGCTTCTCGGATGATTTGTTCAGCATATAAATTGAATAAATTTGGTGAAAGGATACAACCCCGATGCATGCCTTTCCTGAATTTAACCCACCCAGTATCCCCTTGTTCTGTCTGACAACTCTCTCTTAGTCTATGCATAAAAGTTCCTTGTGAGTACAATTAAGTGTTCTGGAATACTCATTTCTTGCAATGTTATTCATCCATAATTTGTTATGATCCACATAGTTGAATGTCTTTGCATAGTCAATAAATCACAAGTAAGCATTTTTCTGGTATTCTTTGCTTTCAGCCAAGATCCACCTGACATCAGTAATGATATCCCTTGTTCCACATCCTCTTCTGAATCTGGTTTGAATTTCTACTGGTTCCTTGTTGAAATACTGCTGCAACCTTTTTTGAATTATCTTCAGTATAATTTTATTTGTATGTTGATGTTAATCATTTGATAATTTCTGCATTCTGTCTGGTCCCCTTTCTTTGGAATGGGGACAAATATGGATCTCTTCCTTTGAGAAAAGTCTCTAACTTTTGGCACATCTAGATCCTGCATTTGGCCAAGTCTTCTTCCAGTGGCCCGCCATGTTGCCTGCCAATTTGGGGATTGTTCTTAGACTTGAACCAGTGCCGTGTGTGTGCCTGTTGTTCTTCAGATTGTGCAATTCTATTTGCTGACCTTGGGCCTGTCAGCCTCAGCAGTGAGTTACAAGAAGCCTCCAACTCCCATGGACCAGGAGCTGAAGCCCAAGGCCAAGGGGTGTTCACCCAGCCCTTAGAGCTGGCACTTCTAGTCTCCTAAACTGTAAGAGAATACATTCCTGTTAAGCTATCCACTTGTAGTATTTTTGTTATAATAGCATTAGCTAACCAAGGCACCTGGCATAATAGACCATGTTTGTCTGATTCAAAATGTGCAGTACCAGTCCATTTTAGTTCAGTAATGCCTAAGATATTGATATTTGTGTTCCATTTCATTTTTGATGACATCCAATTTTACTAGATTCATACTTCATATATACCACATTCTGATTATTAATGATGTTTGTGGCTATCTCTTTTTATTTTAAGTGGGAGTTCTGGTAGCATAGTACCTAAGGCATTTGATTGCTAACCAGAAGGCTGGCGGTTCAAACCCCAAAGCCACTCCTCAGAAGGAAGATTGGATAATTTACTTCCATAGAGATACTGCCTCAGAAATCCAAGGAGGGGTTGCAGTGAGTCAAATCAACTTGACAGCAATGAGTTTGTTTTTTTCTTATCACCAAAAGAAGGTCCTGAAAGCTTTACTCCATCCATGTCATTAAAGCCAACATGACTTAAGTGGTTATTGTTGTTGTTAGGTGCTGTCAAGTCATCTCCAACTCATAGTGACCCTATGTACAACAGAACGAAACACTGCCTAGTCCTGTGTCAGCCTCACGATCCGTGTTATACTTGAGCCCATCATTGCAGTCACTGTGCCAATCCATCTTGTTAAGGACTGTTGCCTTTTTCACTGACCTGCCACTTTACCAAGCATGATATCCTTCCCCATGGAATAGTCCCTTCTGACAACATGACAAAAGTAGGTGAGACAAAGTCTGGTCATTCTTGCTTCCAAGGGGCATTCTGGCTGCACTTCTTTCAGGACAGATATTTTATTATTGTCATTTCAGAGAGGAGAAAAATGATAAGCAAAAAGGAAAGTAACTTACCCAACGTTAGATAGGAGCAAATGGTGAAGCCAGGAGTTTGTCTTACTGTGGTGTGTTAGTTAGAGAGGATACACTATGTTGTGGTAACTGTTGTTGTTATTGTTATGTGCTGTCGAGTTGAACATGACTCATAGCGACCCCTCCTTGGGTTTCTGAGGCAGCATCACTACAGAAGTAGATTGTCCCATCTTCCTTTCAAGGACTGGCTGGTGGGTTTGAACCACTAGCCTTCTGGTTAGCAGTCAAGTGCCTTAGCCACTATGCTACCAGAGCTCCCTGTTGTGGTACCAAGCCCCCAAAATTTCAATAACCGGTAAAACCAGTTGCCATCAAGTTGATTCTGACTCATGAAGACTTGTGTGTGTCAAACTGTGCTCCACAGGGTTTTCAAAGGCTGATTTTTCAGAAATAGATTGTAGACCTGTCTTCCCAGGTACCTCTGTGTGGACTCCAGCTGCCAACCTTTTAGTTAGTCACACAGATTGTTAATCATTTGCAGATTCATTTCTCTCAATGTTCATGTTCATCATGGATTGTCAGAGGGATTCTGCTTCACAGAGACCCTGGCAGAGAGACTCCAGTATTATTAAGTGGCATCATCTGCAATAAGCGAGCTCCTCAGTAACTACAGCAGGGAAAGAAAGAGCTAGAGGGTCTCACACTAACAATTCAATACTTTGATCTGGAAGAGACAACTTATTTCTGTATATAGCTTATTGGCCAAAACTAGTCACATTGGCCTTGCCCAACAGCCAGGGGGCTCAGAAAGAGAGAGCACAATACCAGTGAGGACTGGGGATGTCTATGGCAGATGGATGTGAGAACCCACGCTTTTAATCAGCATGCTGTACTACCTCATCAAGCACAAACTCCTCTAAGTCAAATTTCCTTTACGTATTGTGTTTACATGTTCAATGCCCTCTCCCCTCTCCTTCCCACCATCCCTGCATTCCACTAGAACATAGTGAGCAACTATGTGCAAGGAGAGGCATTGATGGTAAAGTAGAATTCTCACTTTCAGTGCAGGAGATCCAGGTTCAATTCCCAATGTACCTTATGTAGCCACCACCTGTCTGTCAGTGGAGGTGTGTGTGTTGCTGGGATGCTGAACAGCATTAGAGCTTCCAGGCCAAGACAGACTAAGAAAAAATGCCTGGCAATCTATTTCCAAAAATTAGCCAATGAACACCCCATGGATCACAACGGTCTGATCTGCAGCCAATCACTAAAAGGGCACAGGATTGGTCAGCATTTCATTCTGCTTTTCATAGCATCACCATGAGTTGGAGCCAACCCAACAGTGGCTAACAACCAAACATATGTCAGGCATTTAGTTGGGTGGTGCAGATGCTAAAGTAAGGGATTCCTGATCTCTGCCTTTAATGCCTTGATTTTACCAGGAAAGTATTAATGTACCATAGACAAAATCCCTATGATCAAAGCAGGTTATAAATGAGATCAGAAAGATATATATAACCTGGTGTGGGACTTCCCAGGAGGGAGAGAAGGAAAGTAGTTGAATGCGTCAGGTAAGGCTTATTGGAAGTGACGTTTGAGCTAACCACTACAGATGAGTAGGATTTGGAAATGAGAAAATAAAGGGAAATGGCAGAGATAAGAGCTTGGGAAAAAACTCAGAGGGAGGAGAGTGCAGGGGTAGACTACAAGCAAGGCATGCATGATTCCATTTTTCTGATCTTGAAATGTAAGTGGAAGAAGGATGAATGATCCATCCTTTGGGAAGATAGTTTGGGGTCAGATCACAGCAAACTGTGAACTTCACATTTTGGCTTGAAAGTGCAGACCGTAGCATGTTTATGCCTGGGCCTAGAGTACTGTTCTGAGGCCAAAGATCTTGGAGGGAGTGGCTTTAAAAATACTTTGTAATTTGCAAACCTTGGTGGTAGACAGTGTCATTATTCAGTTTGTCATACTGTGATGGTTTTCATGTTGCTTGGGAGCTCTGGTGGCATAGTGCCTAAGGCATTAACTGCTAACCAGAAGGCTGGCGGTTCAAACTCATCAGCCATTCCTCGGAAAGAAGACTGGGCAATCTACTTCCATAGAGATACCGCCTTGGAAACCCAAGGAGGGGTCGCTATGAGTTGGGATCGACATGACGGCAGTGACATTTTTTTTTTTTTTTTTAATGATGCTGGAAGATATACCACCAGTATTTCAAGTACTAACAGGGTTACCCAGGGTGAACAGGTTTCAGCAGAGCTTCTAGACTAAGAAAGACTAGAAAGAAAGGCCTGGAGATCTAATTCCAAAAATTCTAACATAATATTGTTCGATACAGTGCTGTAAGATGAGCCCCTTATGTTGGAGGACACTCCAAATATGCAGTGGCTCTAGTAACAGGTTTGAGCACACTGGTGATCGTGAAGATAGCACAGGACCAGGCAATCTTTTGTTCTCTCTTACATAGGGTCACCATGAGTTGGAGCTAATTCCATGGCAACTGAAAACAAGATTGTCATTATTATTTGTACTCTGGCTGGAGGTGACTTAAGGAAGGACTGATGTTCTTGATAGGAAGAAGACTCAGAAAAGGGACAGGCTGCCCTCACCTGTCTCATAGCTCAAGAAGTGAGTGAGTATAGGCCCTGGGAGCCTCCTAAGGTGCTCTGTACTGTTCACAGACTTATCCCAAGTACCTGCTAGCCCTGTTCTGTGCTCTGGGGATACTGAAATGTACAAAATGTATCCCAAGGGATTACAATACATAGGAAGCACCCTAGCCACCCCAACATCTAACCGAATTTGCCAGGCTTCCATATTTGCATTCTTGTATTTTCTTCACTCTTTTTGTTTACTTGCTTCTAGATCCTGACGGTCAGCGTGCCAGTTCAATTTGCCTGGCTGCACCCTGCAGATCTATGCTGCACCTGGGCCTCTCATTCCCATCCAGGTTGGACTCACCTTTGGCTATCTACAGGCTGTCGGTTCTGGACACTGGCTGCTACGTCTAACACTCACTGCTCCCTGTGGCCCCCAAGCCTGGCTGTAATCTCCAACCATCTTGGAAATGAGTGGAATTATCTCTAAAGATACTTTCCAGCTCTTATATCGTATCTCTGTCTCTGACTGTAGTCTGTGTTCCTTGTGTACAAAAAGGCTACTGTGGACCGTCTTTAGTTTGTTTGGTGGATAACTGGATGACAATAAAATAAATCCTACTATTTTTCTTAATGACTTGTATTTTTTCAAAAACACTATCTGAAAACGATTTAAATGATCCTTCAATACTCTTGTGAAACAGGTGAAGTGAAATCCTTGCAAACTTTACTAAACTCAAGAGAATTTAGGATTTCTCAGCAGGAATGTGTATGCGTGTTTGTGTGTGTGTGTGTGTATGCATACTACTGCGCCATCTGTGTTTTCATTTCTCTTCACTCTAATTCAAAAGGTTGGAGACGTGGTAACTTTGTCCCAAGGCTTTGAACCGGTTCGTTCCAGTTTGTCCCCTGCCAAGAATTTGCATTTCCATTTCAGATGTATATTCAATCAGAATCTACATTTTAACAAGATCCTCAGGTGATTCTCAGGTGCACAAGAGAATCTATAGAAATAGATTTTTATATATTTTTAACATATTTTTCCTTTATCCCAACTACATCATTTTAATAAATGAAAACAACCGTGTTTACACTCCTTCTCCCAGTTCCTTTGGGATCTGTCTCCCAGATTCAAACCTCCCCCTGGCCTTCTCCATAATCAGATTTGGCACCGAACGTTTGGGTGCTGTGTGCCAGAAGCAGGGAGCCTCTAGCTATTTGTCCCTGGACTGCCATGATTGGCCTCCTGGTTCTGTAACAGTCACAAACTGGTGAATAGAACCTGTTTGCTCCATGGCTTTGAGGTGACACAAATATATAATCTCTGTCATCTCAATCCAAAAATCACTAATATTTTCCCTAAACCCACACCAGATCACCCAACGCCAGGCAAACTTTGAAGCAACTAGAGCTGCTCATGCATTAAATAACACAAACCATATCACTTTTTTAAACATTTATATTCATATATATAAAAAAATTAAATATATATAATATATAGTGTGTTTAAGACTAAAAATATAGTACATAATATTTAAAAAAAAGGAAAATGAAAAAAGGCAGAATAGGAAAAGGTGTGAGAGACACAGATACACATTGCTAAAAATCTACGATGGTTTGTCCTAACAAAAATAATATTGTTTCTTTTCTCTCAATTATCATGGATCCATTTATTATTGGGGTTTGAATAGAGAAAATTCCACTGCAGCCAGAATGGAGGTTGCAATCCTAAGAAGGGCTCGCCTGAAAATGTGACCACAGGGAGCCGTCACTTCCTTCTGGTGACATTGGAGGCTGCAAAATCTTCCGGGTCACTTTAGTGCCAGTTTGGTTGTATTGACAACTTGGCTACTCTCTCCTTGGTTAGGGACTCCCCCAGGGGGCAGCCTCTGGAGATCTCCAGCAGTGGACAGAAGAGCCCACGGCCTACCAGCATTCAAAAAAGCCAATAGTGGGGAATCAGCAAAAAGCCAGGAATGGGGGGAGAAGGGGCTGGTAGGAATGAATGATAGTTCTATGCAAATAGTTATTATTATTATTATTTTTAAGGGCAGGCTTGTACCACAGATGCCCAGTATGGCCTGTGACTTCTACGCAGCAATTATTTCTCCAGGGACAGGGCCTGGAGCTCCCTCACAGTGATGCAAAAAAGTAGGATTTTGTCCCCACCTCCCCAATTCAGAAATCTCCCAAGCCACTAGCCCAGAGGAGTGATCAAGGTGAGGCCAGAGTCATTTAGAAAGAGGCCTGCTTCCAAGAAAGGAGGGATACCACTGCATGGAGGGGAGAGGAGGTAGTGGGAGATAAGAAGAGAATGGGATATTTAAATGCTAATTTTATAGCCTCTTCACAAAAATAAATGTCTTTCCAATTACATCTCCTGTCTGTGCACTTCAATGTCCCATTTCATCTCCTCACTGGTCTCACCAGGGTCAAGAGCCTCGCTTTTCCCTTCCAGGTGATTACCTCAACATGCAGAAGGCCCCCTAGAAGCAGAATGGGGGACCTGGCTTAAGTGACATAGCACTAAAATGGCAGAAAAGCCAGGGTTTTAAAAGCCCATTGGCATCCTGAGGCAGTGACTGAGCCAGTCCAGTCCAACTGAGTTACTTGGCTTTACCGTGGTTCTCGTCAAACCTGAATGGCCCAATGTTGCTGGCCTCATGGATCAATGATAGCGAGTTGTTATTGTTATGTGCGTTGAGTCAGACCTGACTCATAACGACCCCTCCTCGGTTACCGAGGCAGTTTCACTATGGAAGTAGATGCCCAACCTTCCTTTCGTTCTCTATTTTAAAGAATCCAGGGTCCTGACAGAGGGCCCACAGGTTGATGGGAGAGCTCCAGGACAAGAGATTCCAGTATAGCAAGCTCTACCCTGCCCAGCAGAACAAAACCAAAAACCAAACCCACTGCCATCAAGTCAATTCCAACTCATAGCGACCCTCATTGGGCTTCCAAGGTTGTAAATCTTTATGGAAGGATATTGCCTCATCTTCCTCCTGTGGAGCAGCTGGTGAGTTTCAATTGCTGACCTTCTGATTAGCAGCCAAGTGCCTTACTAACCACTATACCACTAGAGCTCCTTACAGCAGAACAAACACCCCTCAAAACAGAGGAAATCAGCAACCGCTGGAGTAAGGAGGGGTCATCTGCTTGAGGCAGGGTGGTCGAACCTCTTTAATTCCAAGCAAGCCATTTGTAGAGTATAGCTAGCACTGCTCCCATCCCTGGCCTCTTTCCTTTCTGACTTCTTATGTTTTTGCTTCATACAAGCTTTGTGACTGAACTTCGAGGGGTCTAGTATTCAGAGAGTGGGTTGGGGCCTCCATAAGGAACAGAGACAATAACTTACCCACCCAGAACCACAAGAATCTCTTCAAAAACCAGCATTCCCAACAAAACCACTCGATCTCTCCTACCTCCACTGGATCCCTTTCCAACCTGCTGCTTCACGGAGGGGGCAACCATGCTCACTTCTTGCCAGACACCTTAGCCTCCAGGTTTCACCTTGCTGTGTAAGTGTGGTGAGCTGTTCCTGGTCCAGGGGAATGCTCCTGAGGCATGGGGTGGAGGATGGGTGCTCCCATAATTCCCCAGGGAGGAAAATGCCTACAATCTTGGCATATAGCAAAGAAACCTGCCAAGGACATCTATGTAAAACTTGTCGAACTCTGAGTGATAACAGATAACCCAAAGGCCAAAGGATACCCCCAAATTGGTTTCACTCTGAGGATCAGGGTTTGCTTTTTGTTGCTGTTTGAGATCAGGGGGTTTCTGGTGGAAATTAATTCACAATCCTTCAGACACAATAATGAAGCCCATGGTGTAAGCTTCTTTTAAGAGAGGTGGACCGCTCAGCTCCTCACCTCTCATCTGTTCACAACTCCTGGCCTAGGATGGCAGCAACCCTGCCTCCAGAGGATAACAAAAGCATAATTTTAGATTTTTGCAACCCTTCCTCCTCAGTTTACAGGCCAGAATATTGGAGGGGATGAACCTATCAGTTGGTTCAAGGTCACTTAGTAAATGGCAGCTTCAGAACTGGGTCCCCCGGCCCCTGGCCCCTAGCTGCTAGCTCCATCCACTCAAACAAGGTAGAAGGAAATCAGGATCACCAAGGTGACCATGTTGACAACTACCGAGGCACCATGCTGGAGTATTCTCTAGTCTTAACAGCAAAGCTCTGTGATTCAAGGTGCCTTCTATTACCCAGAAAATCTGTTCCATTTGACCCAGTAGGGCAGATCCCAATTCCAATGCTGGCCAGACCAGAATTTAAATTGTTGGTAGGGAGACAATACCTTGATTTCTGATGTTCCCCTGTGCTGTGCACAGTGCCTGCTTGAAACCCAGAAGGTCCCAGCTCATATGTTAAGGGGCAGAGAACAGTGAAGTTGGTCTGCATCAGCCGTCAGAAAACTAAGCTTCCTTTCTCAATTTGCTTCCCTGCAGAATTAGCTGAGTTACCGAGTGACTCTGGGCTCCTCTCCCCTCTCCAACATTTCAACAGAAGGAGACGAAGAATTAAACCCAAAAAGGGCAAATAAAAGAATCTGGCCAGACCCAAAACAAAAATGAATGTTTCTGGAATATTCAGAGAGAGAGAAAGCCACTATCTTTTTAACTGTTTGGATTATCCGTATCTTCTGGTTTCTGTGAAAATAATAAAAAATTGCATGGATTTGTTTGCACAGGATCCTGCATTCTTAACAGACATTCCTACTGAGCTCACATAAAAGGGCTCTGCACGGAAGGTGCCTGTTTTCAGGGATGGGAGACAGCTGGGAGCATGTACAATGCCCCAGGAAGGGCCCACTCCATTGGGAATTCCCCAGATCAAATAGAGGCAGGAGACACAGCCTTTATGGCAGAACTGGAACTACTTTCTACCTGGGTATTATCTGGTCCTTAGCAGGGAGTGGCTGCCTGGGAATGCCACCCCACAGACCCATTTGTTAAGGGTGTTGATGGCCCGTGGCAGATGAGCATGTAACTCATTAAAACGAACATAACTAATGAATGGTGACCACCGAGAAAGGGCAAGGTGCATTCTGGGAGTTGCACCACAAACCCCGCCTCACTTCCACCTTGCTGCAGAGTTGAGGAGAAAAGCAGATTCCAGACACTTACTCTAGGAATAGGAGGCTGAGGCAGGGGACAGGTTCTCTTTGGAGCTCCTGTTCTCTTTGGTCGGAGGTGGAGACTGAGAAAGCCATGTGGGATGTGTGTGTGGGCGTGCATAATGGGCGGAGGGATGCCTGAAGTGCCCTTCTGCTCCATCTTCTCCCATCAGCACAAATTCTCCCTCGGGGGGCCATTTCCAGGCCCCTTACCCGTTTCTCCCCAACACTGTAAAACCTCACAGTGTGTTCGAGGCTCACAAGTTCCCACTACCTACACAGCTGCCCACACAGGTCAACCAAAGCTTTGGCCAGTCAACCAAAGCTGGACACTCAAGGCACTGAAAGTGGAAGAAATCTGATTGGCCTAAGAAAGGGAAAAAAAAAAAAAAAAAAAAACTTAAAATAAGGAAACCTGTCCAAACAGAACATCTCCCATGCCCCCTGGAAGGTGGCCTCTAGAGTTGGACAGCAGAGTCTGAGAGCCAGGCCCCCTGCCTAACCCTGTCAGAGCCCACTCTCAAGACAGGTCTCACCACCTGAATGTACAAAAATGGTTTCAAAGTGCTTGGAGATTGAAATGGAGAGTGTTAAGACTGAAATGGAGGGTGTTAAGAACCTGATGAAGAACAGGTGCCCCTTGTATGGGACTTGTATTTGGGTGGGGAAATCCCTACAGCTTTTCTTTCCAAATGAGGTTTTCATTGTTTCTTGTTGTCTTTGAAAAAGTCTATAGCACCCCTGCCCCCCCCTACTTCCCAAAGTGAAAGCCAAGAAGTGGGGCACATTGGGGAAAAGGGGGCTTGGGCAGGCTCCCTTTAGGGTTTTTTTGGGAACTGCTATGTAGTGCACAGCAGTTTTGCTGGTGAATCAGGACATGGTTCCTGCCCTTTCCTTTCTCCACCAAAAAGCCCTCTTATCTGCCTGGCCCAGCATCGAGGAGAAGGAAAAGAGGACACACTCTTGGGGGCATCTGAAACCCTTTGCAGAATAGTAGACAGATATCCACAGTGGGCAGCCAGGATGACTGGCATTTTGATCCCAGTGGAATAAAGGCTGGATTTGAACTCAGTACCAGGGCTGATCTGTAGACAGAGCTAAAATCAATTCAAGGACCCTTCTATAATCCCCTGTAGTGGGAAGATGCACCCAGAGCATGAGCACAGACAACAGAGGGGCTGGCTTGGCCATCCTGTTTTCCACCTACCTGTCAGAGCTATCCACCCCACACTTCACGTCCCTTAGGCCAAAGCTTGCCCTTGCTCACATAACCCCACTCCACTGATGGGAGACCAGAAGGATTGGAGAGAAAAGGGTTGCTAAAAAGTGCCTCCTCTGCTCTTCCCCAGCTTCACTTTCCCTGTCCCCACTCGGGGGCCAAGCAAGAGTGCAGGTCAGGAGAGACACATCCTCCCGAAGAAGAGGGAAGGGCAGGCCCAGGCGGCCGGGCACGCACAGAGCACCATCCTCGGGACGGGTGTTTCTGGGAGACCTGCTCCCCACCTGCCATGGCAGGAGGAGGAAGGCTGGTCCAAGACAGGTGCATCTAGCATTGTCCCTGAATATCAGGGAACCGCTGTGAGAGCCTTCTCCTCTGCCCTGCAGAGGCACCCAGCCCGGCTTGGCCCCTACACATGAGTCTGCATGCGCTGTTGGAAGCGCTGGCCGTAGTCCGAGTGCTGGGAGGTGTAGGAGAACCGCGTGGCTGTGGCGTACTTGCCAATGGGGTCGTATGCCTCATAGGGGGTCCGCTCCAGGCCAGAGGGTGGGGCCTGGGGGTAGCCCAGTCGGTAGGTGGGGTACCCAGTTGCCCCAGGGAAGGGATGGGAATTGAACTTCTCATAGTTCTCATAGGACAGCTGGCTGTTGGTGTCGGTGCCAGCCGGGGCAGCAGGACCAGAGGGTGTGGACTCAGCGACGTAGTCAGAAGCAGGGGCACGACTGTAGGTGTTGAGCTGGGCATAGCCGCTGGAGTGGGAGAGGCGGGAGGAAGGGCGGCCATCGAAGCGGGTAGTGGGGCCTGGGGCCCGGTAGTCAGCATAGAGCATGGCCCTGGAAGATGGGCGGTCTTCGTGGGCACGAACATTGTAGTAGCCATTGGTGGGATCCTGGAACAATGAGAGAAGAGGATGGAAGAGGCAGTTCCCTGGGGGAATGGTTATACTAGACCAAGGCTCTCTGGGCCTCCTCTTGACTCTGCCCTGTTTCCCAGGCAGAACCACTCCACTTGCTAATGCTCCTCCCAAAACCTGCCTTCACCTCCACCCTGCAGGCCCTGAGACCCCAGTTTCCAACCCACCCTCTTGCCCTGGCCCCTTGCCCTTCTCCCACCTTCATCTCATACTCCTCCCGGGTGTCAATGGTGTCACAGCGCAGGTCCTGCTTCAGATCCACATCATCCTTAAAGGACTGGAGAGCAGCAGGAGTGGGGTCAGAGCAGAGGCCCTTCTTCTGTCCCCCCCTTATCAGCCCAACCTCCAGAGGCCACCTACTAACAGTGAAGGGGCTGGAGTCATGGGCAGACTTGACCTCTGTATCTTCTCCAGCAGACACCCGGGTTTTAGCACCAATTGTGTTGCTAACACTCAGTGTGGCCTTGGGTATGTCACACACACTGTCCCTCTCTGGGGCTGTTTCCTTATGTGTGCAATGAGGCAGTTGGAGGACAATACAAAGGATTTCCTGTTCTGACACTTGATAGGGGAAGAACAGGGAAAGGAAGGCTATTGAGAAGCCCAAATGGCTGTCCTATGCTGGAGGACAATGAAACGGGTGTGTGAGTGTGTGTGTGTGAGCATGTATGTGCACACATGTGTCAGGACCAGGGGAGGCAGACGGAGGGAGGAGACAATGAGAGTGATTATTAGAGAGCTGGGGTGGACCTGGTCCCTGAAGTGTAAAGAGGCCAGAGCAGAACCCTCACCGAGTAGATGGCCTTCATGACCCGGGTGGCAGTGGACACACTGGCGGTGTCGTCTTCCCGGTCAGAGTGCATCGTGAGTGGCTCACGGTTCACTGTTTCCACCTTGATGTCCAACTTCCTGAGGGTCACGTCCTTCCGACCTAGAACAGAGGAAGCCTACCTGGACCATAGGCCTTCTGCCAACCTTGCAGTGGCTGCTTCTGGACCCATCTGGTTTGGGGAGGGAGCTCAACTGCTAACCTCCCCCCACTACCCCACCCATCCTGGGCACTGCTTGTTGGGTGCCCTGGAGGTGGTGCATCTGGCAGGGACCTGCTACCTGGGAAGGGACAAGGGAAGGGTTGTGGCCTGCACAGGGCCCGTACTTACTGCCTTTGCGGCGCCGGTAGAGGAAGAACACCAAGGCAATGAAGAAGAAGATGAGCAGGATGCCTGCACCGATGGTGGCCCCAGCAATGATGCCCACGGGCAACACCTCTTTAGAGGGGGAAGGAAGGGCAGAGGTAAGGTAGGAGTCCTACTTACATTTGAGCTCAGTGTTGGCTGAAGGTTAGGACACAAGTTGCACTGCCACTACTGTGTCAAATGGTTAAATTTTGACTGAGCTTATTATGGACAGTGTTGGGTGTAAGTCAAGATTGGTTTTGAGAAGAAGGTCCTCACTGAAGTTGGAATTATGCCTGAGCTTCAGCTAGATCAACTGGGGTCATGATCAGCTATGGCCTGGCCCATGTCTCATCCCTGTAGCTGGGCATCAATTTGCCCTGGCCTTGGTTGTCCATCTGTTCTCTCTTTCAGGCACTCTGCCTATGAAACTTGGTCTCCTTCACGGACTGGGCTCTTGCTTGAGGTCAGTCATCTCCAAGCTCTCCAGTCTGTACTCCTTATCTTTCACCATCTTTCTGTATGATCCTGTGATCACCCCATCCACACCTATCCACCACCTGTTGTTGTTGTTATATGCCATCGAGTCAGCCCCGACTCATAGCGACCCCTCCTTGGGTTTCTGAGGGAGTATCACTACGGACGTAGGATTGCCCAACCTTCCTTCTGAGGAGTGGCTGGTGGGTTTGAACCGCCAGCCTTCTGGTTAGCAGTCAAGTGCCTTAGGCACTATGCTACCAGATCTACCACCTAGGGCTCTAGATAATATACCTGAGTTTCTCTGCTCCCCAGAGCTGAGAAGGAACCTGGGAATCTGGTCTGCAGTTTCCCTCTCTCCTTGGCAGCCCCAGTTCCCTCCAGATCCAGCTTAAGGCTCTGACCATCCAGAAAGCTTCCCTGCTAAGTCCCACCTTACTCAGCCCACTCTGTTCTTTCTCATCCCCCTGCTGGCTTCCTCAGCTATGAGTGGACTGAAGAATTCCCATCAGTCATTTTCCATGGGGTGCCCCATCTCCCATGTCAGATGGCTGGTTCTTTACATACATACGTGCAAAAGGCTATCTTTCCCTCATCAGACTTGGGAGCTTTGAAAAGTCAAAGGCAAATGCCTCTTTCCTCATGCTAGAAATGCTATACACAGGCTCACTGTGTCTCTCCTATTAGACTGTGGATGCCATAGGAGGCAGAGGATCAAAACTTACTGAGCACCTATGAGCCAAGCATTTCATAGACATTCTCCTGTTTCATCCTCCAACAACCCAATGAGACACATAATCTTACTCCCTTTTACAAATCATTTGATTTTTCTCCATCTGAATTTATTTGTTACTGTCTGTAAGTTCCTCCACTAAACTGAGGGCAGGGATTGTGTCTTGTTCACACCTGTCCCTGCAGGGCCTAGTGCAGCGCCTGGCACACAGCAGATGCTGAATAAACACAGAACAAGTGAGCAAATTTCCCCAGCTGAGCACCAAGGCCAGGTTCTGGTGGGGAGGCCAGGAGACCATTGCTTCCCTCTGAACCCAGCCCACAGCTGGCCCCACATCTAACCCACATGGCTGTCTCTGGAAACCCATCTGCAGACTCTTATAAGGGGTAGGAACCAGAGAAAAGTATCCTGCAGGGCTTAACTCCTACCCCCAGGAAAGAGGAGGGAGCAGAATGCCCAGGCTGCTCTGCCCTCAGGCTGGGGCCCAGCACTGCCGGTCACCTCGTTCTTCCAGCTGGATGATAGCCGTGCCCGGCCCGAAGCTGTTCCAGGCAGTGCAGTTGTAGTGGGTCTGGAAGTCGGCCTCCATGACATTGTTGATGGTGAGCGTGGATAGCACCCCGCTACCTGAGTTGGTCCTCTCTACAGTATAGCGTTCCAGGGTCCCCACCTCCAGGAAGTTCTCCTTCCATGCCCAGGCCTGTGGTGGAGGAGGGCAGAAAGGGAGTATGGAAAGAGCAAGTGGCAGAAACACACAGTCAGGTGTCACCTAGTCCATCCCCAAGGCATCCTCAGCCCCATGTGCCAGGGATGCCTCTAAGCCCATTCCAATACTCACCCTGTAACAAAACTGAAGTCACACCTACTGCCTCAGACCCTTGGCACTGAGTCTCCACTCTAGGAGAAGCGGCAGTTCACAAACATGGCTGAGTATCAGATTTATCTAGCGAGAGTCTTTGAAAGGCAGATTCTTGGGACTTAACTACTAAATATGAATCTCTAAGGGAAAGGGCCATGAGTCTGTCTTTATAAAGATGCCCATGTGATGTGGATGCAGCTGATCTAAAGGACCAACCTTTAGGAACCCCTGATATCACTGAAAAAGTCCTGGACTGGTTGTAAAGAATGCTGGCTCTACCACTGAGTCCCTGTGTGACCGCCCTTCCCCTCTCTGGGCCTCAGTTTCTTCACCTGTAAAATGAGAAGGAGCTCTAATGACAAAGTGGTTGAAGCACTCAGCTGCTAACCAAAAAGTCAGTGATTGGAACCCACCAGCTGCTCCATGGGTGAAATAAGCAGCAGCCTGCTTCTGTAAAGATTTACAGCTTTGGAAACCCCATGGGGCAGTTCTACTCCGTCCTATAGGGTCACTATGAGTTGGAATTGATGTTTTCTTCTTTTGGAAAATGAGAAGGCCAGGCTAGAGCTAGATAATACGCAAAGTTTCTTCCAGCTTGGGTAGTCTGAGATTTTAACTAAATGTAACTCAGTCTTAACTCTAATTTTACCTTTAACCAACCCGCAGCTGGGCCCACAACTAAACTGCCTAGCTGACTCTGGAATCCCATCTGTAGACTCCTATAATAGGTAGGAACCAGAAAGAACTATCCCTCAGATCCTGGCCCCCAAGCCCTGGATTCCACTCTTGGGCATCCCCCTTTCATGTCCCCACCCTCAGAGTGAAGGACAAGGGAGGGGGGAGCAGTGAGACCTGGCTCCTGTCCAGGGATCAATCCTCCTAGATCTGCTAGAAAAGCCCCCTGGGACTCGAGCCTCTGCTGCCGGGGCAGCCATGGTAATGAAGTGTCCCTGGGCAGCCCTGGAGTTAGCCAAATGGTCATTAAATGTGATGAGGGGTTTGACGGTTAATGGTCATGGAAGGAATTAATGGCTCATGGTGTGGGGGAGAGGAGAAAGGAGGGAGAGTGGGCCGGTGGATGGAGTAAAGCAGGAGGAGTGGGGGAAGAGTGAAGCTAGGGGACAGAAGAACAGATGGGCAGGGCAGGAAGTAGGGCAGGGGAAGAAAGGAGGAGGGGCAAGGGAAAGGCCAAGAAACTGAACAAAAGAGCAGAAGATGAGGGGAGAGAGAGCAAGAGCGCTAGCCAAGGGGCAGGAGAGATGGGAATGAAGAGTTGAGCACCAGTTCCATTTCACACCTCTTGTTACAATTACTTCTCACAGCAACCCAATTTAAAAAACAAACAAACAAACAAAAACATTTCCATGGAGTCATTTGACTCATGCCAACTCCATGTTGGATGGATGAACTGTGCTTCATAGGGTTTTCAATGGCTGAGTTTTCAGAAGTAGATCACCAGACCTTTCTTCCAAGGCACCTCTGGGTGGAATTGAACTTACAACCTTTCCAGTTAGCAGCCAAGCATGTTAACTGTATGCCCCCTTTTCAAGCATAAGGAAACTGAGTTTAAAAAAAAAAAAAAAAGAAGTAATTTCCTTAGGGTTACAGAGCTAGTAAGGGAGGAAGTGAGAATTAAGCAAGGAAAGAGAGATCCCAGATGTCATCGAGTCATTCAGCTGCTAACCAACACAGGCAACCCCATGTGTGCAGAGTAGACCCCATATGTGCTCCATAGGATCTTCAAGGCTGTGACCTTTTGGAAGCAGATTGCCAGACCTTTCTTTGGAGGCACTTCCAGTTGTGTTTGAACTGCTAACTTTTTGGTTATTGGCTGAGTGCCTAATTGTTTGCAAGACCCAGAGTCTATAGGAAAAAGGATAGAGGGACAGAAACGTAGAGGATCAAAAGTATAGAACAGGGAAGGGTGGTTGAAAGAGCAACAAGAGGGGGCTGAGTAGGGCAGCAGGGCAGGGTGGCTGTCCTCAGTACTCACAATGCGATCTGGGGGTGGTGTGCTCCCAATGAAACACTCCACCTTGCCTCCGTCCCCCCTAACTGCATACTGCACTGCATCACTGGAAATAATGGGGGGCCCTGTAAGCAAGAAGATGGAGTCAGGGCCAGTCAGAACCTGCAGGGCTTGTCCAACAATTCCCCACCCCCTCTCAGGCCACTCACCATTCACATACAGCGGCACCTCCCGCTCAGCCACTCCGATCCGAGGCACGATGGCCCGGCAGGTGTATGTGCCAGCATCTGCCTGGGTCACAGACTTCAACAGCAGCTGGTTGCTGTTACTCAGGACCTGGGCAGAGAGAGCAGCCTCGGGTGGGGAGCCAGGAGGCCTGGGCCCCTAGGTCCATGTGGGCCCCACATCAGAGGCATTGGAAAGAAAGCAGGAAGGGCCACAAGTGAATTCCCAGAAGGGAAATGGAGTTCCCAAATCCATCTGTCTTAGCCCTTGACTCTAGAAACATACCATCTCTGCAAGAGTGGGCAGAGACTGGAAGGAAGCCAGAGAAGAAAGATGAAGCTTGAAATAATTGTAGAGTTTTACATGGGTCTCTGTAGACTCCAAGTTTTTCTAGTGACATTCTAACTTCCTCTGTCTTCCTACACAGCATTAATTTAACAGACCTGTAGCCACTGTGCCATTGCCCCCTGAGGCCCTGTTTCCTTCTCCCACCCTTCTTTTCACACTTAGGTCATCTTGTCCTTCTCATTGCATCTGAACTGATCAGCTGTCCTGACCTAGGAGGAGGGGTGGAGGATGATTTTAAGCACTGTTCTTCTCCAAATCTCAAGGCACCTGAGGTAGCTCAGGTTCAACTAGGTAAAGAATACTGAGCCTTCCCTTCTCCCCTTGACCTCAGCTAAGACCATGTTCCATCCCCTCAGCATTCAGGATAGGCAGCAAGAGTCTTACCATGTTTGAGTCCTTTTTGGTCCAGGTGAGGGTGAGGGGTGGGTTCCCGACCCAGACACAGGTGAGGGTCACATCAGAGCCTATGTCTGTGGTTGTAGGTTTGGGGTCAACTACAATCCGGGGGGCAACTGATGTAAAAGGAGGCAGCTCATTAGGGTCTCATTCTCATCAGATGTCAGCTCCAATCTGTCCTCTCTTCCCTCGTCTGTATGCCCTGTCCCCATTTCTGGTCCTTGTCTCCTCCAGATTCATGGAACCTTCCCCCATGCCACCCCAGGCCCTTTAAAGGCCCCTGCTCTCTGTCCCCATCCCTGCCCTTCTGGTGACTCACAGTGGACATTGACTAAAGTGCTGACATTGGTGCTCCCCACTTTGTTGTAGACCTCACAGGACACAGGCTCCGTGAAGAAGGAATAATCGACATTTGTCTCATAGCGGCTCTCATGGGCATCTTCAATCAAGAAACCCCCCTTGGCCCACCTGGGAGAGGTAACACAAAGGTGAGATCAGGGCTTGGGACCTACTCAACTCCATCCAGTGTCACTGGCCTCCCCCATGACCTTCTACCACTCTTGGCCTCCACGGCTTCTCCAGTATCACTCCCTAGAAGGCTCTTTCAAGCCTTTCACCTGTAGCCCAGGATCTCAGGGTTGGCCGTGGCCTGGCATGTGAAGATGACACGCTCACCCTCCTGCACCGTTTGTGGCTCAATGGACAGCGTCACCGTAGGAGGGTCTGCAAGGTACAGGACAGAAAATCAGGGTCTTTTCTGCCTTGAGTTTCTTTGTCCCTCCCTGGCACATATACTCAGAACTCACCACTTTGGGGTGATTTTAGAATCTGAGTTTCCAGTACCAGCTTCAATAAATAAACTCTCTTCCTTACCTCTTCCCCATGGGGCTCTTAGGAGTCAGCTAGGGAGACCAAGGAGGATAGCACTGGAGGTATTCAATGATTGTAATTACCCACTGAGGCCGCTAGGCGACAGTGTGGGCTTACTTGACTCACTGAGAGATGGCTGGTGGTGGGGAGAGCCTTCAATTGCTCTTCACACACCCACCATTCCCTAGGCAGAGGGAATTTACTGAGCACCCACCAGGTAATAGACTCCATGCTAGATGCTCTTACACTATGAATCATTTAATGCTCCAACCCCAGGAAGCAGATAAAGGTCCACATTTCCTTCTCTGAAAGCTTTGGAGCCAGATATGTTTCAGAATTTTGAAACTTTCAAATTATAGAAAGGCAATGTTGTGGGGTCAAGTCTCTCCCTGCTTGAACTTGGTCTGCCTTGCACACTGCTCTTGGCACATCTAGTCTTGGCCCATAAGGACCCGTATGTGTCTGAATGCTGGGTGTCTCCTACTAGACTTACATAGACCACCCTATGTAAGACTCTCAGCAGGGTCTGGGGGACACTCATGATCACACACGTTAGTACTTCTGCAATGAAACGTTAAGTGGAATAAATAATGACCGTGAAGAGCCTCAGTTCAGGTTTTGCCACCAAATCAGTTTTAGTTTGGAAGTACAGGAAAAGGGATCAAAGGACCATATTTTATTCTCTGCATGTAAACAGAATTGGAAACTAAGGTTCAGAGAGATGACATGCATTGCCAAAGTTGCAAACTGGTTTGGACACAGGGACTGCCTGCTCCACAGTGATGCCCCTTCTCCTGGTCCTGTGTCCATGGCTCAAGAGGAGGGTGAGTGGAGCATTTGTCCTGGGGCCTCTGGGGGATTCTTAGACTTTTCTGCTTCTTAGAAGGTTGCCCACTTTCTCCTCCTCACTCCACCCTCTCTAGGCTGCTTCTCCCTGGGACCCTACTCACGGTGCACATCGAGTTCAATGGAGGTCTCCTTGCCATTCGGAATGGCCTCATTCACGCTGCGGCAGGTGAAGACACGTCCAATGTCCAGGTCTGTGGGGTTAATGAGCAGCTGACTAATGGTGGTCTCCCTCTTCCCATCCTTCAGCAATTCCTGAGATGGAACAAGGATGAGACATGGTCACACTAAAAGCCCCTTCTCTGCCCTCAGGGTGAGCCAACCCAGAGAAGGGCTTGGGCTACAGGAGTACTTTAACCTAGGGCTCAGTCACCTCCCCTACCCCTAGCCTCCTTCCTGTGGCTTTAAGCCTCATTCACTGAGTCTAGCCCAAGTCCCTCCTCTTCTGGAAAGTCTTCCTCAGCCAGCCCAACCCTCAAGACTCTCCCTGATTGACCTTGTGCCCATTGCCATTGGCCTGCCCCACACACTGCTCTAGACATGTCCAGACTTGCCTCGTAGGCAAACGTGTGCTTGAGTGTCAGCCTCTCTTGCTAGACTGTAAACTCCATGAAGGCAGGGAGGGAACTCACAGGCTCAAAGTCTCACAATGGTTTAACAGCACCTGGCCTGAGTTCCCAAATACAGTCACAGGTGCCCTCCAGCTGTTTTCTATGTGGCAGAATGCTGAGGAAAACCATTTATTAACCAAAGTAAGGCCTCCATAGTTTGACACCAATACATCATCTTTGCTTGGCTGGAAAAGGGCCAGTCCAGGGCTGTAACACTAAAGCTCTAGTGTGTCTTTGATTAACATAAAAAAATGATGACAAATAATCATTAACAACTCATGTAATTTGGTTGCCTAATATCTAAACATGCAGGCCTAGAGGAGAAAAATAATAGAGCTCCTGGGGGTGAAAAGATTAGGTGCCACTGATGTCAGATTACAGTCAACAAACGGGGAAACCAAGGCCCAGGGAGAAGTGCTGGTTAAGGTGACATAGTGTGTTAGTGGCTGAGCTAACACCAGAATGCAGGCCTTCCTAGGGTGGCACTCTGCAGAACACGGATCCCACAGCACCCAGCAAAGGATGCAGTACACATATGATGGCCAAGGGCTGGCAGAAGGGGCCCCAAATAGAAAATCTGGAATCTAATCTGAGCACCATCAACAACGTTGCCATGTGATCCTGGAGAAGTCCCTCGATGCCTCTGTGCTAGAGCGTCCTCATCTATAAAATGTACACAATAATCCCTGCCTTGCCAACTCTGTGTTGTGAGGACTAGGATAGCAGCCAAGGAGAGGCCAAAGGAAGGAAGCAGAGGTGCTCAGTGGAGACAGGCCGACCCAGGTACAAATCCAAGCTTTGCCGCTCGCCACCTGTGTGACCTGAGGCGAGTCACTCAACCTCTTTGAGCATCACTTTCTCCTTTTGTGAAAGAGAATTAGTGCCTGTCTTGTGAGCCTACTGTGAGGATTAAGAGATACTGTCCATAAAGCGTTTGGCACACGTGAGCGCTTATTATCAGTATCACTACTATTAGTCGCCCAGCTACTGAGTAGTATCATGAACCTGGGAATTCACTTTCCTTCCCTAGACCTCAGTTTTCCCATTTGTACAATAAGAAGTTGGGCCAGAGGGTATATCTAAGACCCCTTCTCACGTCTGTGTCCCTGAGTCTGTGGTTGAGCCCATGTGTGAAAGGAACAGCAGACAGGGTTGAGGCCCACAAAGAGCTGGGGAGAAGGCAGGTCTCACCGTGCTGGCCACAGCACCCTCTTGCTGTGTCCCATCCCGGAACCAGATGATGGTGGCGGCAGGCTTGGCATTGAAGGCTCGGCATGTAAGGTTGTGGGGAATGTCTGCCTGCAGCAGAATCACAGGGCCTCCATCAATCCTGGTGTCCTCCGGGGGGACTGTGGGGCACAGCAGAGCACAGTCAGCAGAGGGTATAGCCAACCCTGATGACCCAGCCCCCTGGCCCCTGGTGGCAGTGCCACTCTTGCCACCTAGCTCACAATCATGTATCCATTGCTCCCACACCAGCTTCATCCAAGGCCCTCAGCCCTCAGCACACAAACTTTCCAGTCCCCGTACCAGTTGTTCTTGCATAGTACCATTTCCTGGTACCATTCCCTCTCCTCCACCCTTGCACCAGGCTACATGTTACAGATGGAGGCAGTGCCCTCAAATTTAGGAAGGTGCTAGTCTATCTAGGAGCTCTGGTAGCATAGTGGCTAAGACACTTGCCTGCTAACCAGATGGCTGGCGGTTCAAACCCACCAGCCACTCCTCGGAAGGAAGGCTGGGCAATCCTACTTCCGTAGTGATACTGCCTCGGAAACCCAAGGAGGGGTCGCTATGAGTTGGGCTTACTCGACGGCACATAACAACAACAACAACAACAGTCTATCTCAGGGTTTGAATATAGTTCATAACCTGTGGGCTTCACATAGGGAGTTGCCTATCCCCTATCTAATGGGGCTTCTTATGTCCACCCCCTCCTGTCTGCTTCTCTGCTCTCGGGCAACCAGATAAGCTGGCCTATTACAGCAGTCTCTCTGAGGACTTCCTGCCTCAGTCTCCCCAGCCCAATCTATCCATTGGGTTAGCTTCACTGCCTGGACTAGCACCAGCAGGGGCTCAGACTCCTGGCTGCCTGACTGTCCTCTGAACCCCTGGCTCCTCCTCCTTGCTCACTGGTCTACCTGGCTCCAATGCTAAGTTGGGTGGTGGGGATGGGAAATAGCTTGAGAGAAGAAAGGTGGAGGAGAGCTACCAGCAGGGTGTCCTAGGTCTGTCTGGGCCCATTAAGGCCACAACTGACTGCCCACCCCCAGCAACAGGGTCCTGGGTGAGCACAGGAGGGGGACACCAGGTCCAGTGATGAGGAGCCCTCCTTGGGGGTGAAAGAAGGAGGGATGTGTCTCTCCCATTGGCTCCTCCTTCCCCTTGTAATGTTGGGCCTTTCCTTCTAGTTCAGGCAAAGACGTCCATTTATCAACTCCCTTACCAGCCTGTCTTTCTCTAGAATTTTCCAAACCCTTCTGCTCACCCTCCGTGAGCCTATCAGGGCCTCCACATCTTGGGCAAAGGAAATGAGGTGTCAGCAGTTCAAGGCCATGTGTCCATGTGTGTATTTATGAACAAGTCTTTATTTCTGTGATTTAAATTTGTGTATCAGTATGTATATGTGTCTATGGACTGTTTCCTTGTTTGTAAAACCATAAAATAACACTGGCACCCATAGCCCAGAGTTGTTATTGTGAAGGTGAAACAAGATCACAGACGTGAAGCCAACTGTACACTGTAATGTGATCAACAGTCGTTTCTAGCATTCACTGAGTGCTCACCTTGTGTTGGATAAAGTACCCTGTGTATATGATTTCATTTAATCCTCACCACAAAGTGTATTTCATTAGTCTTATCATGGTAAATACCATTAACCCCAATTTCCAGATAAGGGACTGAGGCTTAAAGAGTTTAAGGAAATGTGCTCAGAGACAGGGAGTAATACGGCAGGGCTGGGATGTGGACCAGGCCTGCCTGACCCTGAAGTTCATGCTCGTCACTGCTGCTCTCGAGTTCTTATTATATGAATAATGGGTATGTGTGGGTCTGTAGATTGGTATTGTGCTTGAGTCTGCATCTGAGTGGGAGCTGGGGGCATCTTCTCAGAGCCCTGCCCTAAGGAAGAAAGAAAGAGGCCGTTCTGTGGAAATGGCTGGCTGGGGTGGTGAGGAATGACTGAGGGGCATGGCTGAGGATAAGGAGGGTTTCTGAGGATGCCAGCAGGCAGAGAGGCTGGTTCCAGGCACTGGGCACTGCCCACTGCTCATTTGTGCCCTGTCCAGTCCTGGGCCCTGGGCTGCTGTGGGCAGAGGCTGTGGCTGAGCAGGAAGGCAGGAGGGAGTGAGGGAAGTGTTCTGCTTGCTTGTCTCCCTGTGGCTAAAGATGAGCTCAAGCTGCTCTTGTGGCTATTTAAGCTGTTTAAATGCCCAGGAAAGACAAGAAGGGGACAGAATGAGGGGAGTGCAAGGAGCAGCAAACTTGCCATCCCTGCCCCCCCCCCAGCTCTCTCACTCTTGGGGCCTCCTCTGCTTCTTATAACCATTCAAATCCCCAAACAGCCTAGGAGAGCCCACACCCTCAACACTCACTGTATCATCCATATGAGCCAGTCAGCTCCCCAACTTACGCAGCTCTCCCACACTGACCTACAGACTTTATAACAAGGCAATCTTCCATCTAGGGTCCTATCCATATTCTTCCAGGAAGCCTTCCTTGATTGAATGAAGACACTAGATGCCATTATATTTCCTTGTTCTCTTAACACCTGGAGGCTGAAGTGCCTTTCTTCACCTCTCTAACTCTGTGCTGGGGCAGGATAAGGAAAGGAGTAGTATCAGGGGCCCCTCACTAGGGTGGGACTTCTCCAGGGCAGAAGCAGCCACCTTCCAGGCCTCAAAACAGAGGCAATTAGGGAGGACTAAAGGGAGAAGTTCTCCTAGGAAGCTCGTGGTTCCCCTAGAATTGTGGTCCAGCGTGGGAGCTCACTCCAATGTGGGATGACAGGTGACATCTGGGCAGACTGCACTCCCCCAGCGGTCATCACATTCTTGCTCTCTAACCTCAGTCCTGCCCACAGCTGTTCTTTCCGTGTTTATCCCCACTAGAGAGGAAAAGCAAGTCATCCACCGGCCTGCAGTCCTAATCCTTCTGGGCCTTTACATCCAAGGAAATCGGTGGCTGGGTCCCTCCAGTCCTCACTTATTCTGACAGCTCACATTTGCCCAGACCTTCCCGGTTTACAACGCCCTGCAGAGGCAGCAGCAAAGCAGAGTTGCTAAGAAAAGGCTGGCATCATTACATCATTGTTACCAATAAGGAAACCAATGCCCTGAGGTTGTGATCTTCTCTGGGTGCTGCTGCCCAATGGCCAAGGTGCACCTGGCGCCCAGGTCTCCTGACACCCAGTACAGGGCTGTTCCCACCACACCATGATGCCTTGTCACATGTCCTCCCTCTCAAGACCCTCCCAAACTTCTTGGTCTCCAAGTTCACTCGTCTCAGCTCTTCCCTCTTTCTCCCATCGTCCTGGAATCTTCCTCTTTTCAATGATTTCAGGTTAGAGCGGGCAGCGAGGCAGATCAAATAGAGGCAGGAAATACAAAAGGGACAGAGTCAATGACAAAGGGGAGAAAGTGGATGGTAAGCAGACAAAGACCAAGCTGGAGACAGAAAGCACCACAGAGGCAGAGGCAACAGAGCTTGAGGGAGGCAGAACGGAGGGAGCCCAGAGGCAGAGCAGGACAGAGGCCTAGAGAGATAGGAAGGAGGAACTGAAGGGGCAGAGGGGCGAGGGGCAGGCGGAGCTGGCCTCATTCCCGTGCTGTGCACACAGGAGAGTCCCCTCATTATGCAAACAGCCTGCGGTGTTGCCATAGTGGGACATCTGCTCTGTCCCCCCCCCCCCATGGACGGCTGCTGGGAACATAGCTTCCAAGAGACGTGGCCCATCCAGGCACAGCCAGGACCCCAGCCATGCACTCCCCAGTTCTCAGCCTCCAAGGCCCATTCCTTTCTGGTCCAGCTCCTCTGTTCCCTGAGGGGGCCTCGAGGTGAGTCTGAGAAGGAGGATGGGTGCTGAGGGAGAAAAGGAGGCAGCCATTGGGAGGAAGAACTGAGTGAGGCAGGGGCGAGGTGGAAAAGGAATAAAGAGGGGAATTCCTGGGCTCTGAGGTAGCTGAGAGGGAAGGAAGATGGAAGGAGCTGCCTCACCAGCAAGCCCTTCTGCCAGGAGAGCTGGGAAAGGGAGGGGCCTGGGCCTTGACAGTCTTTAGGTCTAGAAAGCAAAGAGCCCTGTCCATGAGCCCCCTGGGCATGAGCAGGAGCAAAGATGCAGCCCTCGGACACCCCACTCGTCCTGCTATCCCCTTGTTGCTCTCTAGTCTATGGACCTGGCATCTGAAGTGAAAGGAGGAGTTGGAGAGGAAAAAGCAGAGATCGTAGAGACAGTGGGGACAGAATGAAGCCAGGAACTGAGGGAGAGGCTGAGGAATTGAAGAGGGAATTGAAGAGGGGCAGAGAATGCCAGGGCTCCAAGAGAAAGTGGGGAGGAGAGTGGAAGGCCAGGCCCTGGAGGGAGTTGGGGTTATTACTGAGCACGGTGAGCTTGGCCCTCCGGGATCGCAGGGCGGCCTCAGTGGCCTGGCACTCGTAAGAGGCGTCGTCTGAGAGCTCGGCATCTGTGATCTCCAGGTTGTACTGTCCCGCATCAGCAGAGCCCACGACCCGGTACCGCGGCCAGGCTGCAGGAACAGAGAGTGAGGCCAGGGTAAGGCTCAATCAGGGCCTGCCCCAGCCTTGAACCACCTGCCCCCCAAGCCCCACATCAGGGCCCACATAGTTCTGTGTTGGCCCTCCTCCCTCTGACCTCTCTTGGACACCATGGGCAGGGGAGCAGGTCCCAGACATAGACAATGACGTCATAGCCCCCCACAGTGAGGCTGGAGGCCATAAAGCAGGAGGAGCAGACAGGAGGGGCTGCAGGGAAGGGGATAAGCAGGAGCAGATGAAATCTCCAAAGCTGTTTGCAGACAAATGTCTCTCATAATAATAGGAAAGAAAGGAGAAAAAAAGGGCAGCGAGTGAGGAGAGGAAAGGGGGGCTTGTGGGCACTAAGAAATATAGGGCACCGCGGCACAGACAGACACTGGCAGATGACACCTCCATGGGACTCAGGGCACAGGGAAGCCCACGGCACGCGGTCTCATCCTGCTCCCCAGTTGCCACAGGGGGATGGATGAGGTGGGCCCCTCCAGTTCCCCAAGGAGCCTCAGAGCTTGGAGTCCAGCTTCCCTGCAGACAGAAGCTGGGGCTGAGGGCTCAGAGCCTCTGGCCTCTTCAATTCCAGCTTTCTCCTCCCTTCCCCCCTTCCTCTAGGCTCCCCTCACCCACCTCCTCCCACTCCCCTGCCCTCCACTCTCTTCTCCACCAGCAGCTCCCTCCCGTTATCTCCCTCAGTCCAGAGGCTATTGATCCTTCTCACTCCATGGTTATTGATCTCTCGCTCTGTTTCCTTCTCCTATGGTCAATAGAACCACCGTACCTACCTCTTTTCCTTACACACACTGCCCTACACAGACAGACTTTCTCTACCTGGGCTAATACCCGGACCCACAGCAAATTGTGTCAACCCCTGGAAAATAAGATTTTAAAAATAATGCCCCCTCCTATACTTACATACTACAATGCTTCACAGCTAACAATGTGCCTTCACAAAGCATATTTTCATTTGGTTCAAAACTCACAAACTCACTCTAAAAGGCAGGCAGCCTGGGGACTGTTATGTTTGTTTTACACATGAGTAAGACCCAGAGAAAGGAGCTCTGGTGGTACAGTGCCTAAGGCATTTGACTGCTAACCAGAAGGCTGATGGTTTAAACCCACCAGCCACTCCGCAGAAGGAAGACTGGGCAATCTACTTTCATAAAGATTTACCACCTTGGAAACGTAAAGGGGGTTGCTATGAGTCAGAACTGACTCAATGGCAGTGAGTTTGGTTTTGCTTTTAGAAAGCCCAGAGAGGGGCCATGGCTTTCCTAAGGTTTCTACGTCTGGTAGGTGGCAGAGGCAGGACTAGAACCCAAATCCTTCCTGACTCCTTTTCCGCTCTGCTAGGTGGCTTTGCTAAGGGAATCTTCACTTGCTTTGGAACATAGGAGGTTGATGTTTTGTTTTATTTATTTGTTACTGACTCATTATGTTTGCCTCAGCACAGACTACACAATCAGTGCTTAATAAAGGCTTGTTGAGTGAATAAATAAATAAATGTTCAGGCTAATATTAAAATGAGTTTTTGGCTCCTGAGCAGACATCGCCTGGGCAGGGGCAGGAGAGAGACTGGAGCAAGGCCAGACTGGCAGGCGATACTTGGGCATCTCATCAGAAGTTGCCTGTGCTCTCCTCTCTCCCCTTCCCAGGAGACTATGTGGTCTCCCAGCACCTCTCTGGGTGTCTGTCTATCTGTCTCAAGCTCTGCTCTATAAAAGTCTCTTGATTTGCTTGATCTCTCAGGCTTCACTTTGCTTTGTTGAGCTAGTTAATAGTCAGGACGGAAGGCACACTTTGGGTTAGGGAAGCAGTAGAGGCAGAGTTCATGAGGAAAGAGAGAGAGACTGACCCCACACCACCAGGAGACGGGAGGGGACAACATCAACAAGACTGGTGCACAGAGAAGGAACATGGTGGGGCAACCGAGTGACAATGCATCCAGGAGTCTATGTTGAGGGTGGGCTGCAGGGGCAAAGGAGTGGCTGGGGGTCCCACTCACCTTTGAGGCCTTGGCCCATGCCCAGGGCTAACCCATCCTTGGTCCACTGTACAATCCCTGAGTAGTTGAGCAGCACACAAGGAAGCACGGCCCGCTGTCCGGCTACCACAGTCTGGTCGGCTGGCTCCTGGCTGAAGCGCGTCTGGGTCCCTGGCAGAACCAAAGCGAGCATGAGGTGAAGAGAGGGGCTCCACCTCTCCCAGTCTCCCACGTCCTCCTGTAGTAGGCCTGAGGGAGAGAGCTAAGGCTGGGCAGGTGAACTCTCCCATCTCTGCTCCACTTCAGCTTCTCTTTGGGGTATGATGGGCTCACCCTTTATTCATTCTCCTTCCATGGCCCATGGGAATAGAGTTCCAGAGCTGAAGCACTTAGAAATCAATAGAAAGTGGTGCATGTTATGTAAGGGACTTAGAGATGAGGCAAGTCCAAGCCCGGAATTTCATAGATGAGGATGCTGAAACCCAGAGAAACAGGTACCTTACAGGGGCACTGTGGTAGTTCAGTTTGTATGTCAGCTTGGCTGGGCCTGGTTGAGTGGCTGGGCAGCTGGATGTAGTATTATTCCCCATGATGAAACTGGTAATCAACAGCATGGTGGAATCTACTGTGAGCAGCTGAGTAGCTGCCTTAGGGAATGTGGTCTGCTTCCTGTATAAAAGTAGAAGCCTTGGGGAATGGTCTTGAGCTTGTGGCACGCTTGGACCCTGCATATAGCTGTGTCATTGTTCGGCAGCCTGCCATGCTCTGCCAGCCTGAGGACTTACAATGGATTTGAATTAATGGCCTGCCATGTGGTTTGGTAATATTGGGACTGTGCCTTTTTACTTGTCAATCTTGGGCTTGGCAGCCTCAGCAGCCAGAAGCCGTCTGAGTGAAGAAAAGCCTCTAGCTTCAGTGGGCTGGCAACCAGAGGCAGAGCTGAACAAGGCTGAGGAGCTTTCACCCAGCCCCTAGAGCTCGGCACTTTGAACTTGAACTTAAAGCCTCTAAATTGTAAGAATAAACTCCTGTTTGTTAAGGCCATCCCATCTGTGGTATATTCTTGTTAGAGCAGTACTAGGTAACCAGAACAGGCACCTAGCAAGCTAATGGCAGAGTGGGGATTAAAACCTAAGTTTCCCCACACCTAGTCCCCTTACGTTCTACTGTGACCAGCTGCCTCACTCCTACCCCCATGTTGATGAATGACATACGTAGCCAAGGATGACAGCTGTCACAAAGGCCACAGGCGATGTCAGTCCCCCTCAATCCTTGGAACTCGGGCCATAAACATGAATACACCACCTGACCCCTATCAGGATGTGTGTCATAGAAGTCAATGTCATAGGAGCACAACACCCTATGAACACCCCCAGTGAGAGCATCAGGGTAGGTTTGCTTCCCCAGTCTGATAGGTGCCCCAGACCAAGCAGCTCTGAACACACTTCCTGGCATGCTCCTTGCGTTTCCCCTTGCTTCCATGTGCTGGGGCAGAAGTGTATACACATGGACACACCTGCCCACGCTCATCCTCTGGTGCCATGGGAGCTGCGGGGCGATGATGGGACTTCTGTTCCACTTTCCCTCTGGCTGTGGGAGGTACACATGGCTGCCCGGCTGGCAGCTCGGCCGGGAGCATTTGATTAGAGAACTGCAGAGTAATTGCCTTTAATTGTGCAGCCTAAATGGAGCAGGGAATTGGATTGCGGGTTTTATCTCTCCTACTGCTCCCCACAACCCTCAGTACTGGTGGGTCCTGGTGGTGGGGCAGGCCCGGGCCCTGAGCAGGGTACCACGTACCCTGGAACTGAGAGTAACAGCTTCCTTTGCTGGGCTGTTGTGTGAAGGGAGAGGAAGCAGAGCAGTTGGGGACAGCAATGGGAGAGGTCAGGGGCTTCCTTGTCATGGCCCCAATCTGTTACAGTACAATAACCAAAATCCATTTTCCCCAGAACTCAACAGACTGCTCTCTCTCCTTTTTCTCCCCAGCTCCCAAGTTTTTGCAGAGGCCACCTCCCCAAATCCAATCCTTTCCAAACCCAGCTTTCCATAATTGCTCTCATCTGCCATTACTCCTGTGTGTAAGTAAATGTTAACTCATCTTTCTCCGTTCCAAGACCTCCTCGCCCTCTAAGCCACCAAGGAAACAAGACCCTAGTTTCATTAGACTCTAGTCTTACCCTCCTCCTTCTCCTTTTCTCTCTTTCAGATCTATTTCTCCCCTTTTCCCAAGCCAGCCCCACATTCCACTATTCCAGGAAGTAAGTCCCCTAGACTGATCCCTTAGCTCTTTGGGCAAATAGCTCACTCCATTCCTCAGCCATGGTGTAACAGCTCCAGCCACTAGATTTCCTGTCTTAAGCCATCAGGGTCTATGGCCATCTTTTGTCTGTCACAGAATAGAGGACATCAGTGGGTCAAGTGATTGTTCTGTCTGTTCCACCAGAATGAGAGACATGGCTGGGTGCCACGTTGACTCCTCTCTCTGAATCTCCCTCATCATCCACATTGGTTATTGCACATAAAGGGGGACTGAGAAGGTGAGGGGAGAGGCAAGCAGGAGTGCATTGAAGGCCCAAACATGAATGAATACAGTGAGGCAGCTTCTCACTCTTTGTGAAGTGTGCAAATCCGGCTTTTGGGTCTGCAAGGGGTCAGGAAGTTAGAAACAGTACATATTTCCACACCCCCACTCTGCTGACCTGACTTCCTATCCCTGGCTTCTAAGGAAGGAAAGGAGAAGGCTCACCTCCATCTACAAGGATTAGGGTGGCAGGTGCTGAGATCTTGAGAGATGGGGTGGGTCAGGTGAGCAGCCAGCATTATTAATTCCAGTGTTGCCCTCATTATTATTCAAATTTATTCATATCCTTGCGCATTTCTCTAGTGCAGCTCCATGCTGCAAACTCTCCACAATCACGTTTCTCCTTCCCACAGCCCCTGGAGTCCAAGTCAAGGGCTTAGGGGTGGGGTGGTCAGTAAGCCCTGCCTCAGAGAGGGTGTTTATATTCATAGCTTGAGATTTTCTTGCCTGGAGCCTGGATCTCCTGATTCTTGCTGAAGTCTCCAGGGAACAGTGAGCATTTGGTTACTTGTCCACTCAGAATGAGGAGGAGGCTGACTCTGTGGCAGGTGGGAAGCACCTTGGAGTCAGTGTCAAGAAATGGGGATCTTGCCAGAACAGAGTGATGTGACCTTGGACATATCATTTCCCCCAGCCAGGCCTCCGTCTGTTCACCAGTACGGTGATGGACCTGGACTAAGGACTGAAAGATTCCTAATGCTCTAATACAAAGGCCACAGATTTAGGAGACAGACCTAGGTTTGCATTGTGCTTCTGCTGCTTCCTAACCAATTGTGCTGGTTCAGTTTGTGTCAACTTGGCTGGGCCTAGTTGAGTGGCTGGGCAGCTGGATGTAGTTATTCCCCATGATGAGACTGGTAATCAACTCCATGGTGGAATCTACTGTGAGCAGCTGAGTAGCTGCCTTTTGGTATATGGTCTGCTTCCCATATATAAGAAACAGCTTTGGGAATGGTCTCTAGCCTATGGGACGCTTGAACCCTGTATTTAGCCGTGTCGTTGTTCAGCAGCCTGCCATGCTCTGCTGACCTTGGGACTTTCAATAGACTTGAATTAATGGCCTGCCATGTGGTTTGGTAACATCGGGACTGTGCCTTTTTACTTGTCAACCTTGGGTTTGTTAGCTTCAGCAGCCAGCAGCTGTCTGAGTGAAGAAATGCCTCTAGCTTCAGTGGGCCAGGAGCTGGAGGCAGAGCTGAAGCCCAAGGTTGAGGGGCTTTCACCCAGTCCCTAGAGCCTGGCACTTTGAACTTGGACTTAAAGCCTCCAAATTCTAAGAATAAACTCCTGTTTGTTAAAGCCATCCCATTCATGGTATATTCCTGTCAGAATGGCACTAGGTAACCAGAACACCCACCATGTGACCTTGGCCAAGTTACTTACTCTCTAACCTTCATTTTCTTCATTGGTGAACTGGGGAATGATAATGCCTACCTTATGGATTGTCATGAAAATTGAATGGGATTGTTGTTGTGTGCTGTCGAGTCAATTCCAACTCATAGCAACCCTATAAGAGAGACTAGAACTGCCTCATAAGATTTCCAAGGCTGTAATCTTTACAGGAGCATATCACCAGGTCTTTTCTCCTACAGAGCCACTGGTGCCTTCTAACCACTGACCTTTCAGTGAGCAGATGAGCACATAACCATTGTGCCACTAGGGCTCCACTCAAATGCTGCTTACCTTCAGTTTATTGGAATGAGGCATGTACCCACTAAATGGTAGCTACAATCATTATTTGCTCTGAGCAGTTAGGCAATTTAAGGGACCACTGGAAAGCTGAGCAGACAGATGAGAAACAAGGTAGCATCTATCTTCTTGGGCTCTTTGAAAAAAAATTTCCTCTTGATTCAGGCCTGGTTAGAGCAATTTAGTCTGGAGACAGAGAGATGAAAACAATGGCTCTGCAAAGAATCCAGAAGATGGGACATGAAGGATGACTTGGGAATTAAACTCCATGGAAAGGCAGCCTAGCCTGAGCCTATCAAAAGTTGCAGGCAACGTTTCGTGGCTCTGAAACAGTCCCTGCAGTGTCCTAGATAAAGTCCAGATGTCCATAGTTGTCCCACCTTGTTCATGATTAGGGGAAAGCACCAAGTCTGCCCCTACCAAATTCTGTTCTTTCTGTCTCTGCACACCTTCATGCCTTTGCACAGGCCTTTCTCTGGGTGGGACACTGCTCCCTCCCTTCCTTCAGGATCCAAACAGCACCTCCTCTGTGAAGTCTTCCAAGATTACATGCATGCCTCAGGGCTCTTTGTGCTCACATTTAACTTCTCCCATAGTCTGGGCCATCTGCCCTGGCCCACTGGAAGTTCTTGAGTCTGGACTGTGCCTCTCATGGCTAAAGCCCCATCACCCAGCACAGGGCCTGGGTGCCAGGCACCCAGCAGGTGCTCTGAATAAGTCTGTGGTTTGATGGAGTGAGTGTGAGCAAATGCCCTTGTAAAGAGACTGTCTCTTTGAGAAAACCCATCAAGAAAAGGAGGCAGAGCATGGCCTCCTCATCCCAGGTTTGGCAGTCAGACTCCAGTAGAGGTGCACACAGGGCAGGGCCATTAGTGGGACTGTGTTCTCACCTCCAGGGAGAGGAGAGTGGTGCTGGGGCAGGCTTGGAGTCAGCCCCGGAAGTCTCCTTGAAGGAGGGAATGCAAAGCAGAGCTGGGAGGAGGTGGAAAAACAACAGAGCTCTGGAAGGTTGTGATGCATGTGATGGAGGTGATGAGGGGATATGGAGGGAGCTGAGGAGAAAGCTGAGAAAGTAAGCAAGGCATGCAGGCAGCAGCAGGCAGAGTACAATAGCTCCGTTCGGCAGGGAGGGCAGAGGTGTCCTGATGGCATCACAACAAAAAGGCTGGGGACAAGAGGGAGGTATTTGGTAAGTCCTGAGTGTTAAGAAGATGCCAAGAACCCAGTTGCCAGTTGTTAGCTGTCTTTGAGCTGGCCCCTGACTCATGGCAACCCCATGCACAAAAGAAGAAGTCACCGCCTGGCCCTACACCTCTCATGATGCGTTGTGGATTGGACTGTTGAGATCCACAAGTTTTCATGGGCTGATTTTAAGTAGTAGATCACCAGACTTTTCTTCCTAGTCTGTCTGCAAGCACCTCGGAAATCTGTTTGGCATGATAGCAACACACAAGCCCCCAATGACAGACGGATGGTAACTGAGCATGAGGTACATGTACAGGGCGTGGCCGGGAACTGAACCGGGGTCTCCAGCATGGAAGGCGAGAATTCTACCACCGAGCCACCACTGCTCCCATGAAAACCCTGTAGCATTGTCCTAACAAGTGGGACACACAGAGATCTGAGCACATGCTCATCCTGAGGTCCCAGCCACCTGAGCCTCCCACCATCCACCGCACAGAAAGGAGCCTGCACTGGAAGTGGGAGTGAGATTTTCTTCCCATCCCTGCTCCTACATCCACGTCCAGGAAACAAAACCAATGGCCAAACAGAAACGCAGGGAAATGGCTCACTGCGGGGTGGGGTTGGGGGAAAACTAGGTAGGAGGAGAATCAGGAAGAGTCTGACCACAGACAGACAGTGAAAACAGGCCAGACTTCCATCGCAGAGTCAAATAAGCAGCCTTGCCCCGGCAGCTCCAGTCTGGGGCGAGCCTGGTTCAGCCTGTACATTTTTAAATGAATTTCCACCTGCTTTGATCTCTCTCCCTCTCTGTCTTCAGACACCATCACAGATGTGGTGAACTCTTAAACAGCTATTGTGAAGACAGGCAGAGAAAAACTGAGCTACACACAGGCGCAGGAGTGCACATACACACACACACACACACACACATATGGAGGGAAGCTGACAGAGGTGCAAATGACGCTGAGAAATAGAGACAAAGACAGACACCCACACAGGAGCACAGGGGGAGGCAGGAGAGGAATGAGACTGGAGGAGAAGCGAGGAGGGAAGAGACCAAGAGAGAAAAAGACAGGTCCCAGGCAGACAGATCCAGAGAGAACACCAGGAAAGACACAGTGAGACAAAGACACCCAGGGAGTAATGGAGACCCAGGCCAAAAGAGAAAAGACGGAAGGCTGGGAGCTGCAGAGATGGGGACCAAGGAAATGACACATGGAGCTGAACAGGGATGGGTGTGGGGAAGGTGGCCAGTCTGTGGATGAGGAGGGGCCCTCGGTGGGCCTTGGCTACTCTGGCCCATGTCCACTAAGCACCCACTGTGTGAAACTTGGGGCTGGAGGCCGCTCAGACTCCAGAAGCCCCCACTGTCCACAGTGATGGCCATTCTGTCTTCCCTACTAGTTTGCAAGCAGGTGAAAAGGTGAATATATGGTGTAGGAGATCAGAACCATGCAAGGGTGAGGTCCTGCAGTAGGGAAGGTGTTAGGGGTACAATAGGGGGCGCCATGGGAGGTCTGTGCTTTGTGCAGGAGGTGAGGTCATCACTAGGGAGAAACCCTGATTTCCCACCAGATTTCCTCTGCCTCACTCCCAGACCTCCCTCCTTCCAGGTTAACCCGCAGCCCTTACCACATGCCTAGTGCGGAGCTCCTCTGTGCTCAGGCTAGGAATGGTTCCCTCCCCTAGTCTTCCACTGCATTGTTTGGGTTTCTGGTTGTAGCATCATCACTGCTGCCTTGTATGAAAAGTTACTCATGTGTGTGTTTCTGCCTCTCCCACTCCCCTGGGAGCCCCAGGAGAACAGAGGCACTTTGATTTACCTTTCTCATTCCTTCAGTCCCAATGATGTTCCTTTGTATTAATGACTCCCAATTATAAAATGCCGACTGTGTGTCAGGCACCATGGCAGATGCTTTATGTACATTGTTCCAAGCATTAGGTAGGAACCACCACCAAAACCCAAATCCAAACTCATTGCTGTCAAGTCAATTCTGACTCATGGAGACCCTATGTGTTACACATAGAGCTGCTCCATAGAGTTTTCTTGACTATGGTATTTACTGAAGCTGTTCACCAAGCCATTCTTCCATGGTGCCACTGGGTAGGTCCAAACTGCTAACCTCTGGGTTAGTAGTCAGGCGCAAACCATTTGTGCCACCCAAGGACCTTAACCTACTACATGGGAAATAAGGTTCAGGAGCTAAGTCAGAGCCATTGGGCAGCAGAGGTGGGATTTAAACTCAGGTCTTGTTAGCTCCATAGTCCATGCTTCTGGCACTATGCCAGGCCTCAGGAGTTTACAAGAAGTGTCTCCTGAATGAAAGTAGCAGTGGCCCCCACCCCAAAGAGAAGTGTTGGTGCCCCTTACTTCTGTATCTATCTGCCACTTCAGTTCCCCACTTCATGCCTCAAACTCCTATCTTCACCTTTTATGCCTCCTGGGAGGGCAGTGTTCCTTAGATCTAGGGCTGGTCAGTGACAAGGCTACTTTCCCCACACATGGCCACTAAGCCAGGAGAAGCTTTGATTTAAACACCCCTACGTGTGCATGAAAGGAATCCTAAGTGCTTGACAGTGGCTCCACAGAAGAAAAGACCTGGTGATCTTCTCCTATAAAGATTACAGCCTAGAAACCCTATGAGGCAGTTCCACTCTGTCACATGGGGTTACTGTAAGTCAAAATTGACTCAGTATTTAACAACAAGTATGCATGAAAGGAAGTGGGATACTCAAGGCTGGAATGACCGTGCATGGCACCCAGAGAGGTTTAAGGATCCGCAAAATGTTAGCCTTTTAAGCACCTACTACCTACTGCCTGCTCTGGTAGTGAAGTGCCTGAGGCACATGACTGCTAACCAGAAGGCTGGCAGTTCAAACCCACCAGCCACTCCTCGGAAGGAACTTCCACAGTGATACCACCTCGGAAACCCAAGGAGGGGTTGCGATGAGTCGGGTCTGACTCGAGGGCATATAACAACAACAACAACCTGCTAGTAAGAGTAGTAGTCATAATAAATTGTGGTTGTTGTTAGTTGTTGAGTCGGCCCCCAGCTAATGGCAATCCCATGAACAATGGAACAAGATGCTGCCTACTCCCTGTGCCATCCTCTTGATCAGTCAGGGATTGGACCATTGTGATCCACAGGGTTTACACTGGCTGATTTTTCAGAATTAGATTATTGCCGGGCCTTTCTTCCTAGTTTGTTTTAGTCTGGAATCTCTGCTGAAAGCTGCTCAGTATCACAGTCACTGACGGACAGGCTCTGGTTGGAAATCAAACCTGGGTCTCTGCATGGAAGGTGAGATTCTACCACGAATCACTTAGGCCTCCATAGGAATAAATGGCTCCTGTTTATAAAGTGCACCATTCGTCTGCCAGTTTGTCATACTGTGGTGGCTTGTGTGTTGCTGTGATGCTGGAAGCTATGCCACCAGTATTTCAAATACTACAAGTAGGGTCCCCCATGGTGGCAAGTTTCAGTGGAACTTCCAGACTAAGACAGGCTAGGAAGAAGGATGTGGCGGTCCACTTCTGAAAAACTTGGCCACTGAAAAGTTATGAATAGCAGGGAAACACGAGGCTACGCACTCCACAGATATTATTTCACTTTATTAAATACACAACAACCCAATGAGATAGGTACCTTATTATTATCCCTGATAGGGAACTAAGGCTCAGAGAGAGTAAGCAACTTCCCTTCAGCCACACAGCTAGTATCAGAGCCAGTATGCAAAGAGAAGGACAAGAACACAGGGCTCCTCCTGGGATGCCATCTAAACAGCTTGCTACTGCTGTCTTCCCACCACTCCATCTCCTGGGACCTCCTAGTTCAGAATCTGGCCACTGTGCAAAGCTGACCCCAGGGGCCTTTCCACCTCCCAGTTCCTCTGACAGACATGGCACCCTAAGCTAGGACATTCTCTTCTGCTCTTTAAGCACCATCCCACCTTCCTTCTCAGCCCTGACCTTCCAGGATAATATTGTCCACTGGTTCTATTTTCTACTCTCTCCTCCATCCCTAGGGTCCACGGTGTGGCCAGGAGAGACCATCTGCCCCAGTCCCCATGTGAACACATCTACTATTCTTGCCAGGCCCATCTTCAGGCTGGGGCTGGGGCTGAGGACCAGACTTCCACACAAAGGCCAATGAGGACAGAAAGGTTGAGTCCTATGTGTGACTGGAGCCTTATGTTTGAGGTCTGGGAAGTGGATCTCTAAATCCACCAGAGAGCCTGGGCTGCCAGGCGATCCCTGAACCAACAAGAGAGTGGGGCCAAGCACATGAGAAGCCAGAGGAGCCAGGCAGCAGGAGGGGTAGGGTGGGGCCCTGTCTCCCCGGATTTATCAAATGAGCTGTAATGAACCCCCTGGGCCGGAGCGCCAGTCCCCATGCTCTCCACTCCAGATTATGCTGCTGGTTCAAAGAGAAGCCTTTGATTCGCACAGACAGCTTTCAGATGGAACTAAATCTCTCCACACTCCACTCTTCTCCTGCTGCTCTCCCTCCTCCTCTCTGCATTCACATCTTCGCTCCCCACTCCCAAGTCTTTTGCACCCCCATCTCAGCCAATTGCTTCCTACTCTATGAAAAATGCAGCAGCCAGCAAGGTCCCCTCATATTGGATTCTTTCACAGAGAAAAGAGGATTTCAGTTTTCTGGGTTGGGCTAGTGAAGGGGAAAGGAGAGATGAGAGGGAGAGATTTACACTTTGATAGAGGGAGAGAGAGGGAAGGGAGGAGGGAGGGAGAGCGGGAGTGGGAGAGTGGAGGAGAGTGCTGGGCTGGCGCTGGGCAGAGTGAGGACAAATGAGGAGAGAGAGACAGATACCCTGGCCCAGCTGAGGCCCACTGAGGCAGAACAGAAGCTGGTTCAGGACTGCAGACTGAAAGCTCCCAGGAGGGGAGCGCCATGCCTGCCCCAGCAGACAGAGCATGAAGGCGTGGCCTGGTCTGCTGATTTTGCCTCATACAGAGCCAGGTCCAGAATCTTTGTTGTTTTAGCCACGTGGAGTTCGTGGGACCCCACACACAACGGAACAAAACACTATCTGGTCTTGCTATGGATCAGATTGTTGTGATCCACAGGGTTTTCCCTGGCTGCTTTTCAGAAGGTGATCTCCAGTCCTTTCCTTCTAGTCAGTCTTAGTCTGGAAGCTCCACTAACACTTGTTCAGCATCATAGCAACATGCAAGCCTCCACTTACAGGCGGGTGGTGGCCATGCATGTGGTGCATTGGCTGGAATTGGATGGGTCTCCTGCATGGAAGGCAAGAATTACACCACCGAACCCCCCTGCCTTTCACTCAGAATCCTAGAATGTCAACATCGGATCTGACTTTAGAGACTAAAACCCCCTCTTTTGATAGATGAGGGACCAGAGGTCAGAAAATGCAGTTGTCTTGTTCAGGGTCAATCATCTCAGTGGTAGGGTGATAACTAGATGCTAGGTGATAAAGATATCAGAAGAAGAGTCTGAAATAGGAAACTGTGCCCCCAAAGAGATGTTTTCAAATGCTCATGACTATCATCACCTCTATTCCCCTGATCCTCCAACACTTAAGACATCTAAGCACTTTGGCTTCATTTCACAGTCTGAAGTGAAAAAAAAAAAAAAAAAAAAACCCACAAGGAACCCAGGATGCTGACCCAAGCATCTTCTCACTTCTGGTCCTTACTCTTCCCCGGAAGCCATAGGTAGAAGGACCAGTCTCTACTTCCTCTTTCCCCAACGCCCTTAGCCTGCTTGGTTGCAGCCAGCCTTAAGTATGGTATGGTAGGAGCAGCTGAAAGGGACTCTTTCCATGGACCAGATGGGAGTTTATAAGTGGCCAGAATCTGGCCTGGTTTCATTGCATTGGAGCCAACTACAGGCCAGCTGCAGGGCCCCTGCTGGTGTTTACAGGGACATGGCAAGTGGAGTTTTGGTCTGGGGCCAGTGGATCAGTCACTGACAGAGGCAGGAGTAGACCTCTGAAAGAGGCAAGGGGCACAGGCTGGGAGCAAATTACCCAGCCCATCACTGCCAGGGAGGGACCAAAGCATGCTGGGCCAGAAGTCAGGAGATGTGGACTTATGTTGCCCTGACACTACCACCACAGGCTGTGTGACTTTGGGGAAGACACTTCACTTCTCTGGGTCTCAGTGTCCTTAAACTATGAAGAAAAGAAGCTGAATAACTTGGCCCCCAAGGATCTTTCTAGTTCTGATGCTCAAAGATTCTATTCCCTGCCTCCTACTCTCCTGGGCCCACAGTTAGTCCAAGTCCACTCACAAGGACTTCAGGATTTTAAACTGAAAAAGAATGGCAGGTGCAGCTGGAAACAGTCTCATCCTGCCCTGTTTGGACCTCCAGCTCCCTCTGCCCTGCCAGCTCCGAGACACCTGGGCCAGACCGGATTTGACAACTCTATGCAAATGTGCCCTGGCAGGTGACCTGAGAATATTTTATAGGAAGGACCATGGCATGGTGAGCCCTAGTGGGGCTGGCTATAACATGTATGACAGGCAGAAGCAGAAAGTGGGTGACAGGGCTCGTGGATGGTTCTGTTGAAAAATTGAGGTTCAGTCTGGCTTCCTTGGACAAGGGAAGGGAGGTGGGGGAGTGAGGAGACAGGTGGCAGGCAAGGACATATCTCAGACAGGAGACAGGCTAAGAAGGGAGAGAGAAAGACAGGCAGAGAGGGAAGGAGTGGGGAGAGGCAGAAGCTAGGGCAGCTGCAGAGCCAGAAAAGGCTGGAAGAGATGGAGGAGGCACAAGGAGCTGGGGTGGGGAGACAGGAAAGGAAGCAGACCCTCTGCCCCGACCCTCCATGCCACCCCAGGTTCTGAATCTGCCTCCCCTGCCCTACAGGAGCAAAAGGGTAGAGGGTCCAAATCCCTGGGTCTGCAGCAGCCAGAAACCCAGAGTAGGAAAAACAGAAACCACAGGCTACTGAAGGCGATGGTTAGATATGCAAAGACAAAACGAGGATAAAGGATGGAAGGAGAGTCACAGATGAAAGAGAGAGTGAAGGAACCCCAGAGGGAGCTGGTGGTAGAGAGACTGAGCACAAGATTGCAAAAGATTGTTTCCAGGAAAGGGGAAAAGGAAGGGAGGAGCTGGGGGACACTATAGTGTAAAAGAGGCAATAAGACAAAGAGATGGGAAAAGGGAAGAGAGGACCATTTAAATTAGACAGATAATCTGAAGAATAGGGCTAGACAGGACCATGCCTATCACCAATCCAACACCTTTTATTTTTATTTAAAATTTTTATTGTGATTTAGGTGAAAGTATACAGAGCAAGTTCATTTTCCATACAGCAGTTCAAACACATTTGTTTCATGGCATTAACTGCTTTCTTGTCATTTCTTCCCTATAGTTACCTCTTCCCTGTGTCCTTCTTTCCTATGCATTCCTGCCCCCTGAGCTATCTCCCTGTGGAAATATTGCCCTTCTGTTCTCCCATGATTTATCACTCTAAGGAGTGTATCTACTTGATGTAAATGTTCACTCTATATGCTTGTCTATTTTTTGGCTGGAAGCCATGAGAGTGAGTTCAATTCCAGGCCTGAAGCATAACTAGCGGCCACAGTCTTAGGGTCTCACCAGGCTCTATTAGACCAGTAAACCTGGTCTTTTTTTTACGATTTTGAGTTTTGTTCCACGTTGTTCTCCCACTCTATCCAGGATCTCCTGTAGTGATCCCTTTCTGAGTGGCTGAGTGGTAGCTGGCACCACCTAGTTCTTTCAGTCCCATGGTCATATAGGTTGAGGTTTGCATGGTCCACTGTCCCTTGGACTAATTGTTTCCATGTGTCTTTGGTTTTCTTCATTCTTTGCTCTGGACGAGGAGAGACCCATTTTTCCATCTAGATGACCACTTGCAAGCTTTTAAGACCTCAGTCACTACTCACCAAAGTAGGATGTAAAACAATGTTTTTGTGTAGTATGTTATGCCAATTGAGTTTGATGTCCCCTTTGACTATGATCCTGAGTTCATAGGTCCAACAACTAGCTCCATCAGGGTGGTTGACTATGGCTAAGAAGTTATCATAATTTTGCCCACTGTTAGTTCTAGTTATATGGACATTCTTAAGGCACATACTATACATATGTAGAAATATCATCTGCCAACCTTATATATGGTCATGGGTCTATTCCCTTTTGCCTAGCTAGCTGAACATTCAGCCTGTCTACCCATCTATTTGCCTGTACATTAATGTTTATTATCACTGGTAACATAGTATTGTATATATAAAAGGGTTTGTCTTTGTTGTCTGTACCTCTTATGTACCTCTCTGTGTCTTCCTTTTCCTTAGCAACACCTTTTATTTTGAAGAAAATGAAAGCCAGGGACGGAGGAAAGTATTTGGGGGGTGGGGGATAGCATATCTCCAAACCGCTGGTGGCTTCTAAGCCAGCCTCCCCATCCAATTACAGAGGGACCCCTCTCCAGAGGAAGGGCACATCTGGGTCTCCCTGCACTGATGGGGGTGGTGGTGGATCTCTAGCTGGAAACCCACCTTCTGGAGTGGGCAGGAGGTGGAGAGAGGAATTATAGAGGAGAGAGATGGGAGGATGGATAAAAAATGTGAAGTGAGAATCAAGAAATAAAAAGTACTGAGGCCATGTGGGAGAGGAAAATGAGAATGGAGATAAGGACAGAGGAGCAAGAGGAAATAGGAGAATGCCAAGGAGGAGGGAGGAGGCAGGAGAGGAAGGCAGCAGAGAGCCTGGGGCTGTGAGGGCAGAAGGTCTTAAGCATTTAGTTCAAAGAAAAGGAATGAAATCCTTGAGAAATGGAAGAGATTTTTGAAAGGATTAGCCAAGGAAGGAGAGAAGAAGAGAATGAGGTAGGTTGGTTCTGAGGTAATCCAGAAGGCAGGGCCCTTGTCTCTCCTCACAAACTAAGACTGGACCAAGTAACTGCTACTAATCACCTCCCTCCCACAAAAGCTCTCAAGGGCTAGCTAGTTAGTCCTTGCCCCAGGTAGCTGCTTGTCCTCTGAGGAGGGAGGTCAGTCTCCCCCTCATCTGACCACTCCATCACTTGGACTTTCCTTGAGGAGACAAAACTTTTTCTAGGGTACAATCCATTTCCTTGTGGCACAAACAGTTAAGTGCTTGGCTACTAAGCAAAAGGTTGGTGGTTCAAAACCACCCAGAAATGCCTTGGAAGAAAGGCGTGGTGATCTGCTTCCCAGGTTTTCCCAGAAAACCTGTGGAGTGGTTCTACTCTGCACATATGGGGTTGCCATGAGTCAGAATCCACTGGATGGCAACTGATTTAACTCCATTCCCTCCTATAGTTAAAATGGATTCCTCCAGCTCCCTTCCACACAGAGATGGGCACAACTTCCTAGGCTCCAGAATTTAGGAAGGCGGGAGCTCTGCTCTGAAAGCCTCCCTCTGCCTGCTCTCATATCTTAGTCACCACTGTTATGAATATAACTGCAAAGTGCCATCTGAGAGTAGCCAGAATGGTATCTGAGTTCTACCAATAGGCTCTAAGCCCAGGAAGAAATGCAAACTGGTCCCCAGACCCTGTCCATACAGGTCTTGGCAATTTTAGCAACAGTTTTCTGGATAAATGGCTTTCACTCTGAGAAATCCAGAAAGGTGAGAGCTGGGACAAGCAGGAAGGAGGGCATTCACCCCTTTGTCCTGAAACCATAAGAGCCAGAGGAGAATCCAGGTCTTCTGATATTGTTGGTGATGTTGTATGCCACTGAGTTGATTCCAATTCATGGGTACCCTATAGGAAAGAATAGAACTGCCCCATATGATTCCCTAGGCTGTGATGTTTGGTTTGAATGTTTAAGGGAAGGAGCTCTGGTGGCGTAGTAGGTAAGACATTTGGCTACTATCCAGAAGGTCAGCAGTTCAAATCCACCACCTGTTCCTCGAGAGGAAGATGAGGCAAGAAGATGAGGCAATCTACTTCCGTAAAGATTTACAGCCTTGGAGACCCAATGGGGGTCGCTATGAGTTGGAATTAACTTGATGGCAATGGGTTTGGTTTTTGGTTTAATGTTTAAGGGAGCAGATTGCCAGTCCTTTTCTCATGGAGCAGCTGGTGGGTTCAAACTTCTGACCTTTTGGTTAGCAGCTGAGCTCCTAACCACTACTCCACCAGGGCTCCTTCTTCTGATATCAGACAGGTAGAATTAAGTACACTTCTCACTTTTTTATTTCTAAGCCTTATTAAGCTTTACCACATTCCCACTCCTCATTTACATCTCCTCAGAATTTAAAAAAAACCAAAAAAAAAAAACACCAAATCCAGGTGTTAAACCTTACTCTCCTCCCAGAATCTGGAACCCATCATCACAGATGATTTCTTCACAGATTTCTCTAGCACTTCTGCATGGAATGTCTGACTCTTTGAGCAGTACTATTAGGGAACTAATACAGGAAGGCATGGAGCTCTGGTTAATGCTCTCTACCTCAGCACCTGGCTCTCTACCAGCACCTCTAAGAAACACTGACTTGGGAAACACCCTATTCCTGCCCACATCCCCAGTCCCCACTACTGTCTCTTCACTACTAGCCCCAGGCCGCAAATTAATGACCGCGGCTCCCAAAGAGCAGGACTGGAAACAAGAAGTTGAAGTACCTGAGAAGGGTATTTTTTTAATTTACAAGAACTTTCTGATAGCAATAGCACTGAGCTCCCCATCACTAGAGGTGTTCGAGGTAAGGCTGAAGTACTCCAGAGGGCTCTGTGTAACATTTAGGATCAACACTAGTGTCTTATGATTCTATTCACACAACAAATATATCATGTTCTTACTTTGAAGAATGCCCATCAAATAATCAATTTATAACAGTTCGATCAAGGTGGACTGAAATGCCATGCAGTAAGGAAGTTTAAAGGAAGGAATTCTGAACAGAGCCATCAGCAGGGGAAAGAACAATTCAAAAATCAGCCTAGGATAGAAGTCAAAGGAATAAGTCAAGCCTTTGTCCCATGGCAATTCACCATGACACTTCAACAAGATAGTGATATTTCCCAAGAGATGGGGCCTGAACATAATCAAATTGATTTAGACCTGTAGCTATATTGTATTTTATCCTGGCTCCTTTTTCAGATGATTAGATTGTAAACTCCTTGAGGCAATAGATACAATCTTCCTTAGTTGTATATGATCCAAGATGACTGGTACAAAATTGCCCTGCACACAATAGATGGTCATCATTTCATTATCTGAGTTAATAATTAATAGATAAAGGATCTACACCCCCCCCCACTAGAGAAAGTCAATTCAACTCAATATTCATTCATTCACTAATTTAACACAAATTTATTGAGTGCCTACTACATACCAGGCACTGTCCTGGGCAAAGGTGACCAAGGCAGAGCTGGTTCCTGCCATTGACTCAGTCTAGTAAGTCCAGGTATCCAGACAACACAGTATGATGAGTGCCCTGATGGAACAATCAGGGAGGGAGTTCTAGAGGAAGTGATGTCTATGCTGGGTTCTGAGGGATGAGTAGGAATTAACCAGGCAAGTGGGGAGGGAAGGGAAAAAAAGTGACCAGGAAAACAGAAACAAAAGTATGGGCAGTTGTGAGAAGCTAGGAAAAAGTGGTCTGTTCAGGATTCTGGAAAGAGTTCAGGCTGGCTGGTATGTTGAGCATGATTCTCCTGGAGTCAGAAGCTATGCAGGGTAGGAAGAGTATGCTGGATGAAGAGGAAGCTGTCCCTGCTCTCACTTACCAGTGTTGAATTAACTGCTGAAGAACTCCATCAGTATCATGCTAGACAGGAGTAACCAACGATGAGGTGAAATCAGGTTGGATGGAGTAGAGGCAATGATGTGGGAATCTGAACATTCTCGTGAATAAGGACACATGTGGGCCTTGGTTCATTGAGGAGTCTATTGCCTTAAGAAATGTTGGCTGAATGAAAGAATGAGTAAATAAATTGCATTTTTTTTATATGTCTGACTTCCACATTAGCCTTCCTTTGTACTAAGATCCATGTATTGTTAGCCTTTGTTAATCCTAGGCCTTGTATAACCAGGCAGGATATATATTGGTAACCTTGCTTGGCACATAGTAGATAAAGCCATACCTTGTTTGATTATGCTTTGCTTTATTCTGCTCTGCAGATACCGCATGCTTTACAAACTGAAAGTTTGTGGCAACCCTGTGCCCACCAAGTCTATTGGCACCATTTTTCCAACAGCATGTGCTCACTTTGTGTCCCTGTGTCACATTTTGGTAATTCTCACAATATTTCAAACTTTCTCATAATGCTATTGCACACATAATAGATTGCAGTATAGTGTAAACATGACTTTTATAAGTGTTGGGAAGCCAAAAAATTTCCTGTGACTCACTTTATTGAGATATTTGCTTTGTTGTGGTGATCTGGAACCAATCCTGCAATATCTCCGAAGTATGTCTGCATTCACTAAGTAAGTGTTCACTAAAATTAACTTGAAGATGAGAAGGAGTTCAACAGCCAGAGAAATGGGGAAGGGCATTCCAGACAAAGGGAACAGCATGAGCCAAAACACAGAGACATAACAGTCTAGTAAGCACTCGACTATGCATAAACATACGACTATGTGGATCATTGGGGGCTGTGGTAGCATAGTGGCTAAGGCACTTGACTGCTAACCAAAAGGCTGGTGGTTCAAACCCACCAGCTACTCCTCAGAAGGAAGATGGAGCAATCTACTTCTGTAGTGATACTGCCTCAGAAACCCAAGGAGGGGTCACTATGAGTCGGGTCCAACTCGACGGCACATAACAACAACATGTGGATCATTGGATTGACACAGTGGCTGCAACGATGCGCTCAGGTATAGCAAAGATTGTGGGGCTGGCACAGGACCAGGCAGTGTTTCGTTCTGCTGCACATGAGGTCACTATGACTCGGAGATGACTCGATGGCACCTAACAACAACAACAATGTGGATCATAACAAATTATTGAGAACATTGTGAAGAATGGGAATTGTAGAACACTTAGTTGTGCTCATGAGGAACCTGTATATAGATCAGGAGGCTGTCATTCACACAGAATAAGGGGATACTGTATAGTTTACAATCAAGATGGGAGTGTGTCAGAGTTGTAACCTTTCACCATACTTATTCAACCTGCATGCTGAGCAGATAATCAGAGAAACTGGACTACACTAAGAACGCAGCATCAGGATTAAAGGAAGACTCATTAACAAACTATGATATGCAGACGACATAACTTTACTTGCTGAGAGTGAAGATGACTTGAAGCACTTACTGATGAAGGTCAAAGACTACAGTCTTCAGTATGGATTACACCTCAACATAAAGAAAACAAAAATCCTCACAACTGGACCAATAAGCAGCATTACAATAAATGAAAGAAAGATTGAAGTTGTCAAGGATTTCATTTTACTTGGATCCATAATCAACACCCATGGAAGCAACAGTTATGAAATTAGATGTTGTATTGCACTGGGTAAATCTGCTGCAAAAAACTTTTTAAAGTGTTAAGAAGCAAAGATGTCACTTTGAAGACTAAGGTGTGCCTAACCCAAGTCATGGTATTTTCAATTGCCTCATATGCTTGTAAAAGCTGGACAATGAATAAGGAAGAGCAAAGAACAGGTGATGCCTTTGAATTATGGTGTTGACAAAAAATACAGAAAATACCATGGACTGCCAGAAGAATGAACAAATCTGTCCTGGAAGAAGTGCAGCCAGAATGCTCCTTGGAAGCAAAAATGGCCTAACTTCATCACACCTACTTTGGTCATGTTATTAGAAGGGACCATTCCCTGGAGAGTGATATCATGCTTAACAAAGTAGAGGGTCAGTGAAAAAGGGAGAGACCCTCAACAAGATGGATTGGCACAGTGGCTGCAATGAAGGGCTCAAGTATAGCAAGGATTGTGAGGATGGTGCAGGACAGAGCAATGCTTCATTCTGTTGTATATAGGGTCACTATGAGTTGGAGCTGACTTGATGGCACATAACAACAACAACAACAACAACAAGCAGTTGAATATGGCTGGAATTCATAAAGAAAGTGGAATCAAAGTCATACCCTCCCAAAAATTAAACACTTTTTCTTTCTGGGTATTCCTCAGACACTGCCCTTCAGAAACTTCTAGGTTATTAAGGGAAATTAGAGAAAGAGATCTAAGTTTAGAAAGACAAAAGTGGAAGCTGTGGCTGGTCCAAGCTGCACAGAGCCACATATCAACCTGCCAAGGCTTTGAGGAAGGGGTTGAGGGGGGTTAGAAGGAATAAGGCCATGTTGTGGTGGTGTGAGTGTATGTGTGTACTGTGTGTGTGGCACAGGGGGGTGATGCAAGTATGCATCCTTGCTTGCATTCATGTGTCTAGGAAGCGAGTGTATGTTCTGCATATCTGCATAGGATTGCTAGTATGTAGTCACAGAGAAGAATGGGCACTTTCTGCCTATAGCCAGGACATCCTAGGCATTTCCAATTAATTTCCATTAAAAAGATTTCCCGCAAAGGCACTTCTAGAAGCCCCAAGTTGGGGTCATCTGGTTCAATCCTGAGTAAAGTAAAAGCAGCTCTGATGGCTGCTGAATCGATCCATCTAACTTGGTTCATTCCACACGTGCTAGGGGCACAGATTGTTAATTTGCTGCAGGGAGCTGTGGGAGCCTGGAACTGGAGGCTCCATAATTAACAGCTGTAGGAGCAGTTTCTCAATATGGTGTCATTCAATAGGCAACAGCCTACAAAGGGAAGGGTGAACTCAGAGGTAGGCCTCCAGGGTTGATGGTGGGGCTGGAGGCTGGGAACTGTGGTCTCTTTGTGTCTGCTCCTGATCTCTTCTGTTCTCCCTGATTCAGTTTGCTTGTCAGGTTGAACACAAATGTCCCAAGAGCAGAAGGGGCCCAGGAGGACAACACCATTCATCTTACCATTTCCAAAGTTCACAAGGTGGGGACAAGGTGCTGGTGACCAACTGCAAGTCTATGGCAATGGTAAATGAAGATATTTGTCTGCAAGGCCTTGCATATTGATAACTGTTTCTAGGACCCCAAAGCTAAGGCCACTCTATGGCTATATTCCCATGAAGAAAGTAAGTATAAAGCAGGAAGGGGACAGCAACCTACCTGTACACTAGCCAGCCTCCTTTAATGCTTGCCAGCCTTCTGGCCATCCCCTGGCAGTCCTATACCTATCCAAAGCCTGCTAGCCATCTTCCAAATCCCCCTCCTCCAGGCAGTCTTTGCAGAGGAATTGCAAAAAAGGTATTGACTTTCCTTTCCCATCTCATCCAAACCAGTCATTCTGCCCTATGCTCCCATCAGCCTCTCACATGTGCCCTTTTCCAATTTTCTACTCAACAAAAATTTAGCTGATCTGAGTACACCAGCCCTGTTCATTTATCTCTTTGTCCAGTGTCAGTACATCTCAAAGGAGCCCTGGTGGTGCAATGGTTAAGTACTGGGCTGCAAACCAAAAGGTTGGCAGTTTGAATCCATCCACCAGCTCCACAGGGAAAAAGGACTTAGTGATCTGATCCTGTAAAGATTACAGCCTGCAACAACCTATGGGAAGTTTTATTCTGTCATACAGCATTGCTATGAGTCGGCATTGACTTAAAGGCATCCAACAATAACAGTGCACCTTAAGACCACCCAGATGACAGAAAGAGGAGTCAGACAAAAGTGCTCACAAAAGCTTCATTAAAAGCTTCACAAGAGGGGTCCATGGTGAAGGGGATACAGATGTCCACACATGGGGGGAAGAGCCTGACTCTTCCTTTACAATCTTTCCTATTTTGATCTCCCTGTGAGGTGTAGGGTGGGGTCTCTCCTTCCCACACCTTTGTTGTCCCTAGCCTCTGCAATAACCTAATGATTTCTCATTTAGCTGCCCAGCCCTGGATGGAGAGAGGCTCCCTTTGATTGCTTGTGACACTAATCTCACAACAAATTTAGCACCTTGTTTCCTGGAGGAGCCAATATTCCCCCTTGATTATCTCCCAGTGAGGGGACAGGGCGCTGTGCATTCCAACGAGTGGTGCATGTCTTCCCTGGATATCAGAGCCAATCAAGCTCACAGTCATCCAGATGGAAGGATGGGCGGGAGGAGGTTCTCCTGGGAGCACAAGGAGGGCTCCAAGATGAGGAAAGGGAGAGGAAGGGTAGGCTGCATGGCACAGCAGGGGAACTGGGAGGGAGGCCTCCACACACCCAGCACTCAGGGAGTTTATGGGTAAAATTTTCTGAGATGGAAGGGGTGGGATAGGAGCAATTTGGCCTTTGCTTAGGCAGTTCTGGAGCTTCCTTCCTTCCCAAACCCAAAACTCTGGTGTTCATCCAGCTACCTCCTATGTTCCAGCTTGGGGCTAATGCAGGGAGAAGTGCCCCTCTGGAGCAGTCCTGTTTCCCAAGGTGAAAGGAGAGAGGAGGAGACACTTTTCTCCTTTGTGTTCTCACTCCAGCATTCCTTGACACCTTGTATTACATGGAAATGACTTTTCCTCACAAAGTCACTTGCTCCAGACTGGGCTGCCAGAAGGGGCAGGGATGCTGGGTGGGAAGTGGCCCCCAGGACTGATGTGGTGAGAAGAAAAGAAATGTTTTCATCCCCAGAGGGTGTGAGGCAAGTGACAGGGATGGGTTGTGATGGGAGAGGGTTGTAAGAGGGACGTCTGATGGGACCCTGGAAAAGCTATCAAAGGAGAGAGAGGGAGTGATAAGGAATGGGATTGCTAAAAGGCAGGAGAAATGTGGATAGGCCAGCTTGCCTGAGAACTGTGAGCACTCCAATGAAGACAAAGGGATCCCAAACATGCAAAAGATGGAAGCAGAGAGCCTAGGGCTGGCTATGGGTGAGGGGAGGGCTGTGATGGAGAGGGAAGAGAACAGAAATTGGTATAAATGTTTCATCCTAAGTGACTACAGACAGAGACAGAGGAGGGGCAAGGGTCAGAAAATGCCAGAATTCCAGCAGTGAAAGAGAGCAAAAGTCCTCCAGGTCCTGCCCCCAGGGATGCAGGCTCCCCACTGGAAGAGAAGGAGCCAAGAGGAAAGGGGAAAGGGCTGATCACTAGGAGGGGTGGCAGATGGTTGCTGTCATTAAATGGATTCCAATAAGTCCAGGAAGCCTTAGACAGCAGAGGTGAGCTTGAGTAAGCAGTGGGTGGAGAGATTTAAGAAGCAGAGATTTGGAGCAGGAACTTACACAGAAACCTCAAACCAACCTTCATGGTTACATGTACTCTATCCCTTATTCCTACCTCAAACCTAACCCCAAACAGTAACTCCTAAACCTATCTCAACACCAACACTAACTCCAATCTACACCTAATCCTAAAAAAATCACTCTAACCCTAAATTGTAACAAGAACTTGAGCTTCTTGAAGGTAGGGACATCTTAACTGCCCCCCAGGGCCTGATATAGCATAAGTGATAACAAATGTTTATGGAATAAATGAGAACATAAGCTTAATCTTAGAGTCACTGGGTGGTACCAATGGTTAAGTGCTCAGCTGCTAACAAGAAGGCTAGAGGTTCGAGTCTACCCAGAGATACCTTGGAATAAAAGCCTGGCTATCTACTTCTAAAGAGTCAGCCATTGAAAATTTTATAGAGCACACTTCTACTCAGACACACATGGGGTTGCTATGAATTGGAATGAACTCTACAGCAACTGGTAACCCAAATCTAAACCTGTATCCTTAACAGTAAGCCCAGTTCCAGCCAGATCCCTCATATCTCCAATACCCAACATAGACCACTAGTCAATCTCAAGCCTCAGCTCTGACTGCACCCTTTACACCAATCTTAAAGGCCATTGTTCCTCACCCCAGTATCACTTCACCTAACTCTAATCTCAGTTTTGTTTTTCTGCCCCTATATCTCTGGAAGGAGCTCTCGTAGCATAGTGCCTAAGGCATTTGACTGCTAACCAGAAGGCTGGCGGTTCAAACCCACCTGCCACTCCTCAGAAGGAAGGTTGGGCAATCTACTTCCATAGTGATACCACCTTGGAAACCCAAGGAGGGGTCACTATGAGTCAGGTCTGACTCGATGGCACATAACAACAACAACAATAACAACATACCTCTGGAAGGAGCTCTGCTAGCACAGTGGCTAAGGTATTCACTAGCTATACCAAAAGGTCAGCGGTTGGAACCCACAAGCCGCACCATGGGAGAAAGATGTGACAGTCTGCTTCTGTAAATATTACAGCCTTGGCAACTCTATGAGGCAGTTCTACTGTGTCCTATAGGATCAGTATGAGTTGCAATCAACTACATGGCAGTGGGTTTGCTTTCTGGCTTTTAAACCTCTGGATAAATAGGGTCCTCAGAATTTATCTAGGTGATCAAAGATAGAGATTTAAAAAGAAGAAAAAAAAGACACAATTTGGAGGCTAAATCAAGGTAGAAATGGAAGCCCCTGAATTCTCTGGCTGATTATATATGATCACTCTTCTTGTCTCTAGAGTTCCTGGGTAGGGCAAATAGTTAAGCTTGACTGCACTGAAAAGGTTGGAGGTTAGAGTCCACCCCTAGGCACCTTGGAAGAAAGCCTTGGTGATACACTTCCCAAAGATGACAGCCATTGAAAAGGCTATGGAGCACAGTTCCACTCTGAAACCCAAGAGATTGCCATGAATCAGAGTTGATCCAATGGCAATTGGTTTATTCTTGTTTCTAAGCCCACCAGAGCTTTCTGCCCCTTTATCCTACTTCTCCCAGAGATGAGGGTTCTTAGACACTGGGGTTGAACATGGGTTTGTGTGCTGTCTAAGTCTATGAGGAGGTTCAGTTAAAAGGAGTTTGATGCTTGAGACAGTGGATAAGAGGAGTTGGATGCTTGAGATGGTAGTGCAGGACAAAGTGAGTCAGGATTGAGCAAAGCCCAAGGAATCTGCCTGAGAAAAAGTGAATGCGTGCAGGAGGTAGCATCTGAAAATCTTCTTCCTCATAGTCCTGACCTGGAGCTTTAGTGGTGTCGTGGTTATGGCATTTGGCTGCTAACCAAAAGGTCAGTAGTTTGAACCCACCAGCTGCTGTATAGAAGAAAGGTGAGGCAGTCTGTTTGTGTAAACCCAATGAAGAGTATCTACGAGCCAGAATCAACTTGATAGCAGGGAGTATTTTTGGTTTTATAGTCCTGACCAGATCCCTTGCTCAGACAGAGGCTCAGGAACCCTTTACAGAGTGCCCACGTGAAGGTCCGTGGTAGGGATGGACCTGGAAGGGCGCTGAATTGCTCTCCCTATCTGCCACATGTCTGGAGCAGGGACCTCTCCCTCTGGGCTCTGGCCCTCCCTCTTTGCATCTCCCAGGAGCAAGGCTCTCCAAATCTCTCAGGGCCTGTCTGAGCCAGTGAGAGGAACTGAGTATTCTGTTCCTGCCGCAGCCAAATCAGATTATCAGGACGTGTGATGGATGAGCTAGGTTCGGACCCCCAGCTCAGAGAGTGGAATGATGGAGTTAGCCTGTCACTCTTTCCCCAGGGGATGAAGCATTGGGTCCTCGATGTCACCTGGAGCATGCATACCTCAGAGATGTCTTCCTAACTGGGATCCCTGGGAGACTGAAAACCCCACTCTGGCTTCCAAACATTTCTTAATAAAAAGATGTTTGAGCCCTGAAGCCCCTGCATAAGATCCCCTAGTTCTGCTGGAAGTAAGATGGGGAGCCCAGGTCTCAGAGCCCCCAGCCTGAGGTGAGACCGATTACCTCTGGCCAGCTGCCAATATCTGTGGGGGGGTCACTTGGAAGGAGGGGGTGAAGAGCCTGCCTCTGCTTGGGTAGGGGCCTCTAGGCATTTCTCGGTGACAGCCATGGGCCTTGGAAGCCTGGGGCAGGGCAGGGTGGGAGGAGGGAGAGAGACAGCGTAGAATAATAATGAAGGATTTTTAATAACTCGTCAGCTATGGTGTCAGCTGAACAGCAGCGGCAGCGCAACCCACTGGGAAAACTTTGTGAGGAATTGTCTTCCTAGGAAGTAGAAGGAGTCAGAGGAGCTGAGGGCAGGGAGGCAGCGTCCTCCTTATCACCAGCACCGCAAAGCTTTGCGCTAGCCTCCAGTAAGTGGTGCAGGACAAAGTGCAAACAGCATTACAGAGTCCCAGGTCTGGCCCTCTGGGAGCTTCCACTCTGGGTCAGGCCCCAGGCCACAGACACAGCTGAAGACATACGCAAACTACGAAGGCATTTCAGAGCACGGGTAAGCCATTCTTTCAGAAACATGAATTCCGCCCCCAACCCGCTCTATGAAATGAATCAACTGGAAGGTAATTATATGCTTATCAAAGGGATTCTTCCCTTTACCTAATAATTCACCAAGGAATTGTTTGAAGTAGCAATATCATCAAAGAACATTGGAGAAAGCCCCTGGTGACCATCTTTTCGACTGCCTTGCTTTTCAGATGAGGATGCTGAGGGCCACAGACATCACTAAAACAGTGTGGCAGAGCTAGGACTCCTAGAAACCAGAAATCTAGGTCTCCCAGACATTAATATATTTTACTTACAAAAAAAAATAGCATTTCCATATACTTTACAGGGGCACACCTGCTGCATAGAGGGAAATGCCCCTGCACTCCAGCATGCCGAGGGCAGTGGTCTCTTGCCTGCGGGCAGTGGGAAAGCACAGGCTGATTAACGCCCATCACAGGGATGGTGCAGGACTGGGCAGTGGCTCCTTCCATGGTGCATGGAGTTGCCATGGATTGGGGGCCTATTAGACAGCAGCTAACATCAACAATGAGGAAGCCTGAGGTAAACCTTTATGACCATAATGGGGCTTATCTTTTCCTCGGCTCACTCTTTCTGGAAGCAGTGGCTATGAGAGTGGGCTTGGAAGTACATAGAGTTTTCTCAAGGCTTTGAGTGTTAGGTGCGAAATGGCTCAGTGGCCGGATAAAAACATGTTGTTGTTGAGTCTGGCTTATAGTGACCTTATCGGACAGAGTAGAACTGCGCCATAGGGTTTTTAAGGCTGTAATCTTTTTGGAAGCAGACTGTCACGTCTTTCTTCCATGGAGCAGCCAAAGGGCTTGAACTGCAGATCTTTCAGTTAGCAGCCAAAAGCTTAGCTATTTGAGCCCCAAGGCTCCTTAGTGGTAGGATAGAGGGAAATAGTCTAGGTCCATAAAAAGCCCCGAAGAGGAATGAAAAGATGAAGGCATTTATGCTACTATGTTGTTGTTGTTGTTATGTGCCATCGAGTCAGCCCCGACTCATAGCGACCCCTCCTTGGGTTTCCGAGGCAGTATCACTACGGAAGTAGGATTGCCCAACCTTCCTTCCGAGGAGTGGCTGGTGGGTTTGAACCGCCAGCCTTCTGGTTAGCAGTCAAGTGATTTAGCCACTATGCTACCAGAACGTGTGAAAAGCACACATATGGGGCTAGCAGGAAAGATTCTGGGTCTTAGGAGGTCAAAGGCCCTAAAGGGCTTAGTGGCTCTGAGTAGGCTGCCAAAGATAAGGCAAAGGCTCCTTTCTCTTCCAGTCCAGACATGAGCTGACTGGGTTCATGCAGAAGCCGTGGTAGCCTGCAAAAAAGCATCACACAATCCACACTCCAAATAGAGACTGGGAGTCATATTTCAGACTCTTCACTCTAGTCCCCCTTCACACAGTGCTGGAGGCACGGGACTCAGCCACACAGCTATCCCACCCATTCCCAGTGCCCCCAAGGGATGCCTGCTTCAGGTTTGACAATGAATGAAGGAATGCTGGGGGCTTTCCAGGAGATAAGTGAAGGAAAAATGCAAGTTTGGAAGAAAGTGGTGGGCTGCAAGGAGAGGCAACCTCTATACCTGGGCAGAAGGCCAAGACTGAATAATTCCTTTGCCATTTGAGAAAGAGAAACGATGGCACCAAAGGGCAGGCACCATGTTCCAGATGAGAAGTCCAGAAATGAAACCGGCAGTCAGCCCCACATCCCAGGCCCAGGCTGCCAGGCCCCCTGCCCAGCCAGCCACTCTGGAAGATGTAAAGTGCTATCTAAACGTGATGCATTATTAACACTTTAGAAATCATATTTCACAGCCACCCGGCTGGAGCTGGAAAATGAATTCTTCCTCCTGCTTTCCGGTAGGGAAATTATTGTTGAGCCAAATGCAGCAGCAATGACATGTGACTGGGGGCCAGAAGAAGGTGGCTGAGAGCGGTGGTTGTGGGTATCCATGCCGGCAGCTCCTGGGTGCTCCTCCTCTGCCTGAGGCCTTGAAGGAAGGCCTTGAAGCTGGCCCAGGCAAGGCAGCAAACTCTGCCTCTTTCTCATCATGATGATCAACCTTCAGTTGTCCCTGTGCAAAAGGAAAATAGAGCCCACGGCCCCTGCCTCGGCCTCAGACCACTGCTGAGCACCTCCTCAGTTGTGGAACCTGTCCTGCCTTGGTGGGGAGGAATTGTGGAGGGTGGAGGAGGCTCTAGCCGACGGAGAGGCATATGAGCAGAAGACGAGGCATATGAGCAGAAGACGAGGCACAAGAGCAAAAGATGCAGATGGGCAGGTCCCTTAATAACTAACTACTGAACAGGGGGAGGGTAAAGGAGTAACCCACAGGGGCTTCTGGAAGGAGAGTCCAGAGCCGGTTGGGAAAGGATGTGATGAGGAGCTGGGAATGAATGTCCTGGATAGGGTGAGTGGCTACTAGTCAGGCCCAGAGGCAGAAAAGGGAATTGTTTTGACAAAGCAGACTGAGTTTTGCCCAATTGGGCTGAAAGGAAAGAGTAGGCAGGATAGAGGGGAGGGGCAATTCCCTGCAGAAGAGAGGAAGCAGCTGGGAGAGCTGCATCCTGTCTTCAGTGGAGAATCACCAGCCATGGAGGAAAAGGGACGGGGAGCGAGGGAGGGAGACTCCCACCTGCAAACACCAGCCACTGCTCCTTGGTAGGAAACCAGAATGCCTTAGGTGGTGGATGCAGAAGAAGGGAAGCTGCCAAAGTCATTGTCATTCTCATCAGAGACACAACCCCAGGTCTTCCTGGAGGGTACTGGGCTCCAGTCTTCAGGCTCCGTTAGCAGTGTTGGTGGCTTGTAATTAGGTACGAGGGATAGACAAACCAATTTTCAATTAAAACCTTATCTACAGGGTACATAGATAGAAAGGTGGGTAGATTTGATTCTTTTCTAGGCCAGCCTTTAATATTTGCAGTGCCTAGAAGGAGATGCAGGGAGGGAGCCTATGCAGCCCTGGCGACATATAAATTCTGCTCATAATTACACGACTTTCAACACCACGAGATGCCAATAAAGTATTTGCAAGACACACAAATTAATGGCATGTTGGCATTCCCGAGACAGTGCTTGGACGGCCAGGGCACAGGGAGGGGGGCTGCTGCCCCGCCTACGAGGTTGGAGGAGTTGATGCTACAGATGCAAAGGGCTCCTGGTTTTGCAACCAAGACACCCACCCCAGTCAGGCCCCCAGCCGTGCCAGCTGATCTCATTTGTCTCCCCACCCCCACCACAGCCCTGCTAGAGACACAACAGTAAAGGACTTAAGTAAAGGACTTAGCTGTGTTTCTTCCAGAAGCAAGTGGAGGAGGGTCTGAGGGGATGAAGGGGAGAAGAGCTGCTGAGATGACAGCAAATGTCAGGCTCCCGGAGCTCAGGGGAGACCCCTCCCCTTCCTCAGTTAGGACTCACCCCCTTTCTCTGCTCCTACCTTCTTCCCTTCCCCCGGCTCTTTATAGATGAGGTAGGCCAATGATAGGCTGGACAACCCTAGCATCTTCATTCTTATACATTCAGAGGGGAAGGTAGTATGGTAGAGTGGCAAGTACTTGGAGCCTAGGTTCCACCTCTCTGAGCCACAGTTTCATCACTGGTAAAATAGGGATAGTCAACTGCCCAAGAGAAGGGTCAATGACAAAGCCCACAGAAACAAGTGTGAAAATGCTCTGTGAAGTGTTCTATAAAAGTAAGGCCCCAGTGCGCTCTCCCATCACACTTTCACCTCCACCCACAGGTTAGGCAGTAAATGTGTCAAGATCGGGAACTCTGTCTTCCCCATCTCTCTTATTGCTTTAATATCTCCAGCACAGGCCACTCTGCAGGAGTAGATCCTCAATAAAATACATATTTGTTGAATTGAACAGAATTGAGAAAGAAAGATGAGGAATTGTAATGGCAATTTGGTGGTGGCAGATTTTAGCAGAGAGCATGGAAAAAAATCACATCAGCTGGAAATTAGAAAAACAGGGTTTGAACTCCAGCTCTGCTACTTCCTACCAGGGAGACTTTGGGTGAGTCTGCATACTCTCTAGGCTCCCATGGCTGCCTGGTGGCTGGACAGAAGATCTGTAACATCTCTTCCAACTCTGGGGATGGTATAAGTTCTTTGAGGACAGAAAGGGGGCTTGAGAACCACTGTGAGAAAATACCATAAAGTGTTCCTAGCAGTGGCTTGAGTTGGCCATCAGACATTACTCTGACTCAGCATGCTGTTGGGGATAATCAAAAATTAAATAGTAATAATGTTGTTTCCAAAGATAGCCACAGGCAACTTATTGGCAAGATAATCTTGTTTGTAACTTCTATGCAAGAGTTTCTGTCAAGTTTTTTGGCAGTTTGCCTTCTGATTCCACCCTCACTCACCCTTACCTCCAACCCCATTCCTACCACTTTCTTGAATTTGTTTGGCCTGTGGTTCCAGCAAAAGCTAGAACTTTCATACCTAGACAATTCGATTCAATTCAATTGAATTCTACTCTAATCAGCAAACAATTACTGGGGAACCTACTATGCATCAGAGTTTATGCTGAATGCCATAAAGATAAGGGGATTAATAAGGCATAATCTTGCCCTTGAAGCATTTATAACAAATAAGTTTTTTTAAAATAAAAGTTACCTTGGGTCTGCCTCATGGTGACCCCATGTGCTGCAGAGTAGAAATGTACCGTGACCTTTAAGAAACAAATCAGCAGGCCTGCCTTCACAGGAACTGCCAACCCTTCTGTTAGATGCTTAACTGTTTGTGCCATCCATGGACTCTTATAATAAATAGGTTTAGTCCAACATAAGGCACAGGTCAATCATCAGCTTTGGTGGCTAGGAGCTAAATGATTGATCCCAGGGGTAGGAAGAGAGGAGAGGACGAATGTGAGATGGTCTGTGCAAGGGGCAAAATTAAGGCATTAATGATGATTGGGTTTGAATCAGCAGGTGTGGGAGTAAAGGGATTCCAGGCATAAGTAATGGTGAGGACGAAAGTAGGGAAGTGTATGTTGTATCTAGGGTATAGTCTACTGTGGCTGGGGCACTGGGTATTTGTGAAAGGGCAAAGTGTAGAGGAGTAAATGTGACAATCCCTTTAAATACACTGGCAAGCTATATGTGCACAGTAATTATAAGGTGCCACATTTTTATTGTTATAGAGGATAAAACAGGACAGGTAGACTGGGATCAGATTGTATCAGGTTTTGAGTATTATTTATTCATTCATCATCAACTCAATAATTTAATGTTCATTTACCCTACTATGAGACAGGCACTGTTCTGAAATCTGGACACAGGAAATAGCAGTTCGAGAGAGAGGAAAAAAAAACATAGATGGGGCAGGAGAGGTAGGCTGAGGCCATACCATAAAGAGTTTTACGTGCAGGAGTTTGGATTTTATGGCAGTGGTTAAAAGAAGTGAATGAAACCTTAGGAAGAGTAATCTGCCAGTGGTTAGGGGGTAAGCAAGTCCAGGAAGAAAGGCAGGGAGCTACTGCAGTCATCCAAACCAAAAAACCAAACTCACTGCCATAGAGTCAGATCTGACTCATAGCGACCCCTCCTTGAGTTTACGAGGTGGTATCTCTACAGAAGTAGATTGCCCAGAAATTACAAGGATGTAAAACTAAGACAGTGGGTAAAGAGACATAAAATGGATATGAAATATATAAAGGAATCAACAGGATTTAATGGTTGGAAGAAAGTGGAAGTAGAATCAATAGGATTTAATAGTTGGAAGAAAGTGGAAGCTGAGAAGGGTAGCCATTTTCAATTTGAGTAGCTACACAGCTGGTGAAGGCAATTATGGGAATCAGGAGAGGGAGGGCATCCAGGTGGGAAGTCAGAGGTCAATGATGAGTGGACTGGTGGCCATCCAAGGACATTCTAAGGAGTCTGGACTTTATGCTGTAAATGATAGGGAATGACTGAAGGGTAGCTTTTAAAAGATAACTCTTGCACCCACCCCAAGAAAGGAGTAAGCAGGTGGAGAGGAGAATGAGTTAGGAGAAGAAAAAAATAGAAGGGAGAAGAGAGTGGGTATCCATTCACTGTGTCTCTCCAAAAAAAAGGAGATAACAAGAAGTCAAGTGTAGTAGCAGTTATTTATTTTAGTGTTGGTTTTGTAGCTTGTGTGTTGGTTATGTTGACAGTTGTGAGAATTAAATGAGATATGTACATAGTAAATACTTTTAAACATTAGTCATTGTTATTATTACTTCATTAATGACCACTCTGTCATCTATGAGTATTTGTTGTATGGCCACAAACGATTAATAACATCAACTTATCATTTGTGATTGTAGATAACAAAAGCTGGAACTAGGTTCTGGGAATCAAAGTTCTTATCTCTCTCTTTGCTTCAGGAAAGGAAAGGAACATGTGAAGGAGAGGAAGGCCATCCAAGTAGAGGGAACAGCAAGACCACAGGCCTAGAGATTGGAAGACAGTGAAGGTGTTGAGTGTGAATGTGAGTAAACTCTGCAGCTGCACTGGGCTGCCCATGAACTTCACATCCTCCACTGGCCAGGGCCTCCCACATCCAACATCAGAACAGGAGAGGATGCTCTTTAGCCAACACTGAAAGCCAAGAAGGGGGCCTTTGCTTCAGGCAAGAGTGAGCATGCTATGGTCCATGCTGAAGTAGGAGAAAGGGAGGGTAGACATAAAGGAGAGCTTCCTATCTCTCAAGTTTTCAAGAATCCAGAAAAGGTTTTGGAAAAAGAATGGATAGTGAAACCAGGGAAGGATCAAATGGATTAACCCTCAAGTAGATAGCTGACTGCATATTTCAGAATCATAGAATGTTCAGAGCTGGAAGAAACACACAAGAGATGATTGAACCCAGTCCTCTTATTTCACAGATGAAAAACTTGAGGCCCAGGGAGGTGAAGTGAATCTCCTGGGGTCACAGAGCTGGTCGACAGCAAAGGCAGAAGCAATGACCCTGGTCTCTCTGGATTCCTAATCCTGTATCTTCTGTGCCACCTCCAACTAACTGTCTGTCACCACAAAGGTCCCTGGGACACACTGAACATGCTGTCCTGCAGCACTGAGCGGCCTCAAGATTAAGCAACTCCACTCCCTGCTTGAATAGGCAATATTCTCCTGCATTTCTGTTAACCTCCAAGTCCTCTATCTGATTTCCCTGACCCCTTCCATTACCCTGGGATGGAGGAAATTGGGATTGATCCCTCTGGCTGCAGGTGTGGGGCAGTGCTGCTGCCTGGGACATCAGTGGTGAAGTCATCTCTGGAATACAGAAATTCCTGGCCAAATGTTCAAGATACTGTCTCCAGTTGCCCCTCTACAAGTGCACACACACACACATAGTCCTTTTTCCCCAGCCCCACCTCTGCACTCTGATTTTTGGTGTAAAACCTGAAAAAGTGTCAAGTTGTTGGTCTTCATCAGGGAGTTCTAGGAATCAGTCACCATCACTTGAGACCAATTCAGTCAATAAACATTGTTCCTTGCTCATAAGTGGGCAGTGGCTGCTGCAATGTGAGCATCTGCAGCTTCGTATCCTTAGTCTTTAACCAGGGACTCATCCTAGACTCTTTCCTCCCTCTTACCTTGTGCCAGGTACTACTGACCTAAATAGATCTCAAAGCTGTCCCTTCCCCTCCGCCCCTACTACCTTGGTTGAGGCCTTCATCATCACTCCTCTGACTACTGAAGATAGTTTCTCTGCCTCTAGTTAAACCTGCCTCTAGTTTGTTCCTTTCAAATCTGTTCTTCACACAGTTGCCAAAATGATCTTCCTAAAACACAAATCTAGTGATATCACCACCCTCTGTAAACCCTTCAATGGCTCCCCCTTGGCTTCAGATGAAGATTGAATTAGGTTAGGTCCTGCCCAACCTGGCTGCTGTTTACTACTTCAGCACCATCTTCTGTCATCTCCAATATGCACTTTACCTTCTAGAAATCCCACACTGTCTGAGGTTTCTGCACACTCCAAGCTGCCTCCTACCTCCATACTCTTTATCCTTTAAGACTCAGTTCAGGCTTAGTGTCCCAGGAGCCTTTCTTCAACCCCCAGGCCAGCTAACAGCCCTTACTCTGAGCTCTCACAGTACTTGGGAATCTTATAACTCCATAAGACACTGAACTATAAGCTCTTTGAGGGCAGAGGTTATGTTTTTAACTCATTCTTATACTTATCAAGGATGTTTGGTTCTTAGTAGACTCAATTTATATTTATTGAATCAGACTGAACCCAAAAGTTAATTCTCTCCTTCCTTTCCACCTCCTACATCACCTTTTCCTACAAACACCTCATTAATTTTGCCTCTTCACTTGCTAATTCAAATTTTTCTTCCTCCCAAATGCAACCCAAATGCGCCTTCTACCAGGAGTCTTTCCTACTAAGCCCCACCTAACTTTTTCCTTGGTATCTTCCCTTGGTATATCTGAGCTCAGCGCGTGCTACTTCCCTTAACATCTCTACTGTATCTTTCACTTATCTCTTGAAAATAAGCTTTACTCCTACCAAATTAGACAACTCATTATTTCTGAAATGCGTTAAACACTTTGCACTCTCTCGGTCAATGTCATACTATGTCCTACCTTTGTAATTTCCCCTCCAGGTAGAGAACAAGAACTTTGCTTCACTCCTATAGCAGCACCCAGCACACATATTTACTGTAACAGGTACCCAGCTGTGATTATTAAGGGCCTCTGCTGAACTGCTGACATACATGTTTTATGCTATTTTTGTATGTGTGCAAAGGGTATGTTCCCTTTTCCTTCATAGGTGTTTCACTTCACCTCTGTGTCCCAATTTGGACTGCATCGCCAAGGTCTCTTCTCACTTTGATGTGCTGTGATCAAATTCTGAAGCTGTGAGTTCACTGAGGGCAGGGACTAGATCTATTTCTTTCCCCAGAGCGCCAGCACATGGGAGCCTCAAAAAAATCATGCTGATTAAAAGCTTTTCCCAGTCTTTGTTTCTCTTCTCTTTTTCTCTCTTAAGGGAGGCAGCAGAGCACAGCTGCTACACATGTTAACTCAGTAGCTAGTTCTGCTACTCGACGTGGGGTAGTGTGCTTTACTTCTCGGTGTTGCTTCATTCGTAAAATGGAGATTTTATTAATATCTCCTCACAGGTAATAAACTCTAGATCTAGTTGAGAAAACCAGTTGCCATTGAGTCAGCTTCGACTCATGGCAATCCCATGTATGTCAGAGTAGGACTGTGCTCTATTGGGTTTGCAGTCGCTGATTTTTTTGGAAGTGGATCACCAAGCCTTTCTACGAAGGTGCCTCTGGGTGGACTTGAACCTCCAACCTTTCACTCAGCAGCTGAACATGTTAACTGTTTGCACCATTCAGGGACTATAAGCTCTTTATTATTATTATTATCATTATCAATATTATTATTATTCTGACTCTATTCTTGTTCTTTCCATTCTTCTTATTTACAGTTTTTGTATATTTAACCTCTTTAATTTCTGAGGCATCAACAGCAGAGAAAAACCAAAAGACTGCTGGCTCAGGAAGTATGGGGAATCCCACAGTTTTAGGCCACTCTTGAGTTCCAGAGACTGTCTTGAAATAAGAGAATATGAAGCAAGATCAGAAAGAAGAGGGTTGGAGCCCAAGGGGAAGTACAGGGGACAGGAAACTCCCTGGCTTAATGGAAGCAGGCTATTTTTTTGGGAAACCAGATTGAGGAAACACCATGAAATTGGGCAAGGGGCACGGGATATGAAATGTTTTATAAGAGTCAAAATCTTGTCCCAAAGCTATTTTGTGAATGGGTCAGAGCAGGGGGAAGGTAGATTATAGTCAGTGTGGCCAAGCATTTGGTAGCTCTGGGAAAGGTATCCACATCAGACAGGAGTCTCATGAACTTGCTTCTGGCCCCAGCTTCATCTTTATAATAATTATGTGACCTTAGATAAGGCTCACTGCTCTGAGCCTCAGTTAACCCAACTATAAAACAGGGCTATGGAATGATGCTGGCAGGGCTGTTGGGAGGATTAAATGTGCTCTGTAAGTGATAAAGCACCACCCATCTATCAGACATCATTTTTATTAAGGCTGTATCTACATGGCCTAGTCATCCAGAAAATGTACCTGATAACTGAGGTTCAAGTGCCTTTTTAAGCCTCATTTATTTAGGCCAAATAGGTTCTCAGTTATCAGAAGGTGGAATATCCTCAGCGAACATTTATGGTCCCCCAGCCCATTCTGACCTTTCCATGAACCCCATTATGAGTAATTCAGCCCATTCCTTACTGTGAGATAGGGGGCCCCGTCAGCACTTTCCACACTGCATCGTAACTGTCTGTGTTGTTCTCCTCCACTGGACAGAAGGGGCTGGGCCTTCATCATGATTTTATTCTTGGTGTCAGAACCAGTGCTGGCTGCATAGTAGGCATTCAACATTTGTTTCTTGAACGAGTACATAATGGATGCATGGAATTCTTATTTATTATGCTGCACAACAACCCTCATCCTTGTAACTGCTACCCATTGGTTCTTGTTCTTCTCTCTGGAGATGCATAAAATTAATCTAATTCTCTTCCATACGACAGCCCTTTAAGCATGTGAAGAGAGCTATGACAAACCCCTAAAGTGTCCTCTTCTCCTGACCTCTTGTTTCTTAAGCTGCTATTTCTACCCCACAGGATCATTCCCATCCATGTACAAGTATGCTGCATTTTCTTCCCTCTTAAAAGAACTCTCTCGACTCCATATCCAGCTATTGCCCCATTTCTCTGCTCCCCTATATAACACAACTACTCAAGAGTAGTTGTACACACAATTCCTCCCTTCAATCCCCTTAGGAACTTACACCAGAATTTTTCTTGTCAAGGTCACCAGTGACCTCCAAGTTGTGAAATCCAACACCAGCCATCATATTCATCTCCATCTTGCTTGACCAGCTGGCATGGGCCACGTTGATCATGGACTCCCTGAAGCACTGTCCTCACTGGGCTTCTAGGACACCATGCTCCCTGGCTATCTTCCTACTCCCTGCCCTTTCTGCAGTCTCCTTTGCTAACTCCTGTCCATATTCCTGTTATAATGTCCTAAGGTTCTGTCCTTGGCCTTCTTTTTTTTTTTTTTTTAATCTCCATTCACTCCCGTAGTGAACTCATCCTGTTACACAGCTTTAAGTACTATCTCTACATTGATATTCTAGCCCAACCCTGATCTTTTCCCTCAAGCTCCAATCACATTTGTCAAGCTGCTCATTTAACATCTCCACTTGAGTATCTAATTGGTATCTCATACCTACCACGTCCAAAGCTGAGCTCCTGGTGTTCCACCTCCAACCCTGCTCCTCTTAGTAAATGACAATTTCACTCCTCCCACCGTTGAAGCCAAAACTTCAGTCAGCCTTGATGCTTCTCTTTCTCTTGAACCCTGTATCCAATCCATCAGTAAACCCTGCTCGTTCTACCTTCAAAATTATTTCAGAGACAGACCGCTTTGCCTTGTCTCTGCTGTTACCACTGTGGCCTACATTGCCACCATCTCGTGCCTTAATTACAGCAGGGGCCGCCTAACAGTCTCCCTGCTTCCACCCTCTCCTCACACAGTCTATTCTTGACACAGCAGCCAGAGTGCTTCTATTAAAACAGAAATTGTATCATGTCCCGCCTCTGCTTTCTCAACGACTTTTCATCCCATTCAAAGCAAAGGTTCAAAATCTTATGACACCTTCATGGCCCTTCCTGATTTGCATGCACACACACATGTAAGACACACACACACACCTTATTTCTACTAGTTTTTCCTTGCATTGTGATTTCAAAAGTAGATTAAATCTATAGGAATGATTTAACATTATGGCCTAAGAATCTTCTCACAAGGCCAATAGAATGATACATGTCACAAGTACAATTTAGCTTTGCAGTTGTGCTATCCAGAGAATACGTAAGTACCCACTGGAACACATGTTGTACACCTACAGGA
>NW_006921780.1:855687-882363 GCF_000298275.1 Orycteropus afer afer | reverse complement strand
AAAAAAAAAAAAAAAAAAGTAGATTAAATGGCCCTCCATTGGCTCTCCATGGCCACCTTCCCTGCCACTTCACCTAGTAAATACTATTAAAACTGCTATACATGTTATGACCCTGTGGGCAGTTTTCTTGCTTTCCACCATTCTCAGATCCCAAGAGGAAAGCCCTCAGCTCAGGAAAACTAACCCTGATCAATAAAACACTCACTTTTCCACAAACACACCAAGCCTACTCTCACCTAAGGATTTTGCATTTGTTGTTCCCTCTACTTGGAATGTTATCCCCCTGCCATGCCCACTCCCTTATCTCCTTTAGATTTTTTGTCCAATTATCACCTTCTGAGTGAGTTCTTCCCTGACACATGATTTAAAATTGTACCTCTGCCCCACACATTCCAGATTCTCCTTCCTTGCTTCATAATTCCCTGTGTTGTTATTAGTTGCCATTAAGTACTTGTGACTCCTGGTGACCCCATATGTGCAGAACAGAACTGTGCTCCACAGGGTTTTCAAGATTGTGACCTTTCGAAAGCAAATGTCAAGGCCTGTCTTCAGAGGCACCTCTGGGTCAGCTTGAACCTCCAACCTTTTAGTTAGTAATGGAGCTCCTAACCATTTGCATCATTCAGGGACTCCATAATTCTCTGTAGAACTCGCCAAACCCAGTTTCCTATATGTTTTACTTAATTAATGTGTTTATCATCTCTCTCCCTAACATGGACATTTATAAGGTCCAGGAGAGCAGGGATTCTCTCACTTCCCATTTTGTTCCTTGCTGTATCCTCAGCACTTTTAAAACAGGCTTGACATTCAAATAAATTGAGTGAATTAAATAAATCTGTTATGATTTCTAGAAGCTTTACCACTGTCCTTCTTCAGGGAAACCCAGGCATTTGACTGCTAACCAGAAGGCTGGCAGTTCAAACCCACCAGCTAGCTACTCCTCGGAAGGAAGATTGGGCAATCTACTTCCATAGAGATACCGCCTGGGAAACCCAAGGAGGGGTCGCTATGAGTCAAATAGACTCAACAGCAGTGAGTTTGGCTTTTGTTTTGGTTTACCACTGTCCTCCTTCAAGGAAGCCTAGCTAGGCCCCTTCCCATTAAAGTGGGTGTCCAGAAGGGGAAGGCAGCTCCCTCCGGCTGGGGCCCTCCCAGTGCAGTGTGGTTGGGAACTTCACACTCAGCCCTAAAGCAGTAGGGTTCAGGGTTAACCACCCTGGCTTGGAGGCAGGCAGAAGTGGTTCACTGCCTGCTCTGCAAAGTTTTGATAGCTGCCTTTTACATTATGCTTCCTATATAAGGCATTTATCACACTTGCAGGCATTGCTTGTTTTCACAAAGGCAGGGACCATGTCCACCATGCTCATTTTTATGTATTTAGCATGTAGCACAGTCCCTGGCATAGAGCTGGCAGCCAGTTCATACCTGATGAACAAACGAATGAATATTTAAGATACCAGGCTTGGCACTTTATTTGCATTGCCTCATTGTATCCTGACCAAAACACCATAAAATATTTATTATCACTGTCATTTTAGAGATGGAAACATGGAAGCTATGCAGTAAGTTGCTTAAGGTCAAAAAGCTAGTAATTTGCAGAACTAGGATGAAAGCATTGGATTAAACACAGGGTATTTTGGTGTCAAAAAGCACGATCCTAACCTCAGTGCTGTATTGCATCAATGGTAATGCATCCTCAACATCAATGTAACCATGGACACATGAAACAACCCCTTTGAGCCTCAGTTTCTTCATCTATAAAATGCATGGACAGTCAACACCCAAAAGAAAACTGCCTGAAGTATGTAAAGTGCTTGGCTTAGTAAATACGATGTAAATGGAAACTATTAGTAAAAATTAAATTAAATTCCATTAGCCTTTTTGTCACCCACACTATGTATGCTTCTCAGCTCACCTTAAGCTAGTTAGTGGCTGGTGCCTGCTATCTCCTGGAGGGATCACACAGCTGTCCTCTCAGACAGTCACCACCCTACAGGCAGTAGCTCCAGCTCCCTGATCAGCATCCCCATAGCTAGTCTTGGTGGGAGTTGTGTAGGGTGAGCAGCAGTGCCCTCAGCCATGATTCTGCAATTCACACCTTCCAGCCACCACTCAGCCCCACCGGGCCTCTCCAGAAGGAATATTTTCTGCTGTTTCCCACTTCTTCATATCAGGGACCCAAGAAGGCAGAAGCCTTTTCACTACCCCTGGAACTTACTGCAATGGGACACCCAGGCTAGGGGAGGACTATGGGGAGATGTGGCATAGGCATTTATTCATGGAGTCCTGGTCAGGCTTCCCAGGGCTGTCCCTAGGGCTCCCCTGAACTGTCAGTGTTCTCACACACAGAGACCTTTGTCCCCTGAAAGGGAGCAGCCAGGCAGAAAGACAAAGGCCATATCTGATCCCGGCTGTGGTGGAGGCCACTGGTGGGGGGAAGGGAGACATGCTGAAGGGGCCAACCAGAGAGTTGAGGTAAATATGAGAGAAACGCAGGGATGGGTGGCGTGGAGTCATTGTTCTTAATTCCTGTCCTTCCACAAGGGAAGGATGAGATACCAGCCAGTTGCAATGGTATCTTACAGTTGTGTCACTCTTTTTAAGGAGCTTCCCATTCACTATCTTTTCCCATTTTAGTCTCTCCCAAGGTAGGAGCTCTAGTAGCATAGTGGCTAAAGCACTTGACTGCTAACCAGAAGGCTGGCGGTTCAAACCCACCAGCCACTCCTTGGAAGGAAGGTTGGGCAATCCTACTTCCGTAGTGATACTGCCTCAGAAACCCAAGGAGGGGTCGCTATGAGTCGGGGCCGACTCGACGGCACATAACAACAACAACAACAAGGTTGATCTCAAGGCCCACTCTGCAGGCAGCTTCTCCTTCTCTTCCCAACTTCCTTGCTACTAGCTGCTATCTAGTCAACTCCCAGCTCATGGCCACCCCATGCTCAGTGTACAACATGTTGCCTGGTTCTCTGCCATCCCCATGATTGGCTGCAGATCGGACCACTGTGATCCACAGGGTTTCTATCAGCTGATTTTCAGAAGTGTATCTCCAGGCCTTTCTTCCTAATCATCTTAGTCTGGGAGCTCTGCTGACTCCTGTTCAGCATCACAGCAACACACACGCCTCCACTGCCACATGGGTAGCGGCTGCCCAGGAGGCTCATTGGCCAGGAATCAAAATTGGGTCTCCTCTTGACTAGAAGTCGAGAATTCTTCCACTGACCCACCAATGTCTCCATGCTCACTCCCTTCCTACAGGTATCGGAGAGCCCCACCATGATGACTAATAATCTTCTGTATGACAAATAATAATACACTGCACACTTGGAGGGGGATCTATGGAGGAGATTCTGGATAGAGAGGGAGAACAATGTGGAACAAAACTCAAAATCATCTGGAGAAAAAAAAAGAGGGGACCAGGTTTGCTGGTCCAATAGCGCCTGGTGGAACCACTGAGACTATGGCCCTTAGCTGCCCTTCAGGTCTGGAATTGAACTCATACCTGTGGCTTCCAGCCAAAGAAAAGACAGGCACAGGAGTTGAACATTTACCTGAAGTAGGTACACTCCTTGGAGAAAACAATCATGGGAGAAAGAAGGGCTGCTTATGCACAGGGAAACAGCTCAGGGGGCAGGAGTGCATGGAGGGATGGACACAGGGAAGAGGTAACTACAGGAAGGAAGTGAGAGGGGAGCTGTTGCATTGTGGTGAATTGTAGTTAGTGTCATGAGACAAAGTATATGTGAACTGCTGTATGGAAAGTGAATTTGCTCTTTAAATTTTCACCCAAATCACAATTTTTTAAAAAAATAAATAATAATACACTGCAAAGAGAGACAGTATGACATGGGTTAAAAGCACAGGCCAGAGCCAGACTACCTGGGCAAGTTGTACAACCTGTCTGTGCATCTGTTTGTTCATCTACAAACCTAGGGGATAATTGTACCTACCTCAGGTTGTTGTAAAGACTGAATGAGGTAATATGCATATGCAAAGCACACAGAAGAGTGCCTGGCACTTAGTAAGCACTCAATAAACATTAGTGATTGTTACAGCAGTGTGGTGCTCTGCAAATTATCAAATACTTTCATTTCCATAGTCTCACCTACTCTCCTAATAATCCTGTGATCGAGGGGGGACTAGCATCTTATATTACACATATGTAAACTGAGGCTCAGGTAACAAAGAATGAGGTCAGAGAATAGTCAAGGATGTAAATACAATACTCCTGGCCCCGTGTTAAAGATTCTTTCTGAATATCGTAGCTGCTCCCTTTGAAACAGGAAGTGTTTGGAAGGCACAAAGGCCACCCTTCCCATGCCCTGAATAACCAGGCTGGGCCCCCATCACTTGCATGCTCACCTACAAACCTAGTTTAATTACCAGCTCTCTGAGACTTAAACACACACACACACACACACACACTGGGGAAAGGCCACACCACCAACCACCTATATGCAAAGAGCCTCAGCTCCAAGCCTGTCAGTTCTCTGGTGTTTGAGGAGCTCTCTTTTTCTCTCTGGCCCTCATTCCATGCCTTCCACTGACATATTGAGCTCTGGAAGTATAGCAAGCTCACTGAGCTTCTAAGCCCTTTAAACTGTGAGGTCCACTTTGTTCTTCTTGCCTTCTTCTCCAGAAAAAAAAAGCTCTAAAACAGACCAACCACCAACACTTCTACCTATTCCCAGCTCACTAACACATTCTCTTCCACTCCATCCAAGCCAACCTGCTGTCCACATGGTAGTTAATATTAGCATCGAGTTTTATAGTGTTCAAAGCACTTCCTCCCATTATCCCATCTCACAAACAAGAGAGTAGACTTGCTTGAACACACACACACACACACACACACAAATTACAAGGTGATGAGCTTGAGAATTGAGTCTAGTTCTTCTACATGAAGATTAACAAAAGGGATCTAAAGAGAAGGATGCTGTTTTGTTGTTAGGTGCTGCTGAGTTGATTCTGATTCATGGCAATCCCATGTGACAGAATGGAACTGCCCCATGGGGTTTTCCTGGCTGTAAGCTTTAGGGAAAGAAGATCGCCAGGTGTTTTTCCCATGAAGTTGATGGCTGGGTTCGGATGGCCAACCTTCTGGTCATAGCTGAGCACCTAACCATTGTGACATCCCGGTTCCTTAGAGAGAGGGATAGGAGAACCAAAGGAATGGAGAGAAATCACTCCCTTTAGGTTAAGTTCCAAGATCCTGAGAAGTAAAGCTCTGCCAACAGGCAGAAGAGCCCAAACTTCAAGTGTCTGCCCTGGGCAGAGATCCCTCAATCTTTGAATGATCATCACTAAGGGTTCTACGAGCATAGAAAGTCGGGAGCCTCAGAACCTTCCTAAAAGACTGTTCTCCAAGGGTCCTGGATCCCTCCTCCCTCCCCTCAAACAATTTGTCATTTCCAACTTGGAATGCTTTTTTCCAATTAAATGTCTCCTTTCTCTCCCAGACAATGTTAGTACCAAGATCATCTCACATAGTCAGTTGTCTGTGTGAAGGACACCCTTGGGAGTTGGGCCATGCACGCACAACCTGTAAGGATGAATGAAGCCGCCTTGACCATAGCCCCATTTATTGGCTGTTCCACCTTTAGTCTTCCGTAGGACCCGTACTTCCCTCTAGCATAACTCTTAGCACAGCTTTTGTGTCTCTATGTATCTGTCTTTCCCAAGGGTCCCATTTCATCCATCATTGTGTCCCCAGCACTTAGTAGAGTGTCTGGCACATAATAGCTACTCAATAAACATTTGTTGAATGGCTGCCTACAGTCTCTCCCTGCTCTACTCCCTCCCCACCTGCTGTCTCTCCCTGGATCCATTCCCACTTCTACATTGCCTCTCAGGGTTATTATCCTAAAACATAAAATGGATTCACAGCACTTACTGCTTAAAAACCTCCATTATGTCCCTGCTGTTTAGAATAAAATTTAAAATCCTTAGCTGGGCACCTAAGCCTTTCACAACCAGGTCCCTGATTCCTCACCACTTTATCTCCCACTACCCACCTCACAGCGTACTCTCTAGCAGCACTTCTCTGAATAGTCTAGGCTTTTTGGTGGCATAGTTTGCACTAGGCCACAACTTAAAAGGTTGGAGGTTATAATCTACCCCGTAGTGCCTGCCAATCTACTTCCATAAGATTATAGCCATCGAAAACACTATGGAGCACAGTTCTACTCTGAAATACATGGGGTCACCACGAGTCAGAATTGACTCCATGGCAATGTTTTTCTTTCCTTCATTTTTTCATTACTAGAGTTAGGGTTATGGGAATACCTATTTCCATTTCTGGAATGTTCTTCCCTTCCATTTAGAAGACTATTCTTCATACTGTAAGGTCAAGCTGAAAAGCCATCTTCATCATGAAACCTTCCTAATTTCCCCAGGCAAAGTGACTCACTCCTTTTAAGTTCTACTCTCTGAAATAATGGAGAGGAGTGAATTCCTATTTATAGAATGCTAACTATGTCTTAACTAATTTATTTCTCCCTCACAACAATCTTAGAAGATAGGCATTATCATCTCACTAAACATGGGTTCAAGAAGTAAGTCGCTGGATGGCACAAACGTTAAGAGCTTAACTACTTACCAAAAGGTTGCTGGTTTTAACCCACCCAGAGGCACTTTGGAAGAAAGGCCTGGTGATCTACTTCTGAAAGGTCACAGTCTTGAAAACCCTATAGAGGGCAGTTCTCCTCTGCAACACATGAGGTTAAAACCCCATAGAGAGCAGTTCTCCTCTGTAACACATGGGTTTGCCATGAGTCGGAATTGACTTGATGGCAACTAATACACACCAAACCAAACCCACTGCTGTTGAGTTGATTTTGACTCATAGAGACCCTATGGGCCAGAGTAGGACTGCCCAAGAGGGTTTCCAAGGTTGTAAATCTTTACAGAAGCAGACTGCCACATATTTCTCCTGTGGAGCAGCTGGTGGGTTTGAATTGCCAACCTTCTGGTTAGTAGCTGAGGACTTTAACTACTATACCACTAGGACACCTGATGGCAACTACTCACTGCCGTTGAGTTGGATCTGACTCATACTGACCTCCCCCTTGGGTTTCCAAGGCAGTATCACTATGGAAGTAGATTGCCCAACCTTCCTTTCGAGGAGTGGCTGGTGGGTTTGAACCACCAGCCTTCTAGTTAGCAGTCAAATGCCTTAGGCACTACACCACCAGAGCTCCCTGATGGCAACTAGGAACTGGTCAAAAATGGGCTTAAGTAGATCACAAAAACAGTAAAAGCTGGAGTCAGGAACTGGATTCTGTCTGACCCACTGTCTTAACTCTATTATAGGGCTTCTCTTACTATGCTTTATGCATTTATCATCCACACGTCTGCCTTCCCTATTAGATGTATGGTTAGAGGCTACTTCTTACTTATATCTACAGCCCGGGAGGCCTATCCCAGGAGCTGGCTTATAGAAGGCCCTCAATAAATGTAGTTAACTGAACAAATAAGTGAGTGAATGAATGAATGAACGAACTGAGGGTTACATCACTCCCCGAGGTATGAACAGTAATGGAGGAATTGTCCAGAGTAAAAAAACCCAAGGGAGACACAGTCTCACGCTTTCAGTAGGAGAACCCCTTGTGCATCAATTGTCTCCTCTCTTTGGAGCTCTGCTTTATAAGCAAATCAACAGACTTCAAGGAGACAGCATGGTTGCCAAAAAACAAAAAACCAAACACATCAAAACAAACAAAAAAACATAACAACAGCACCCAGTGGTGACAAGCACAGCTCCCTGTAAAGAACAAGACAGACACATCCCCTGCCTTCTGGGAACTCCCTCTGAGACTGATACACCCAACACAGGTAGAAACACTGAGACCATTTAGAAAGAAAGCCCAGAAATAGAAAATCAAGGCATGGTTAGACTGTATTTACATCAGAGGCCCACTGGAGAGGTGGGGAGCAAAGGAGGAGAACTGTGCTCAGGCAGGAGAGGTCCTCACAAGACAATGGGTAAAGGAACACCTCAAGTGACTGGAGAAAAAAAGAGCTTGGTGAATTGGTGTGGGGCACAGGGTGGGAGGTTCTAGGCCTATGGCCATGTGAGCGCAGCTTGTCCTGGCCCTCGTCACCTAGCCTGCCTGGCTCCCACATCTTGCTTGGCCCTTGCTGCTCTCATGTCCTCCAGATTGAGTCTCAGGCCAGCGCCACTAACTGTTTCCTCCACTGGCCAACTGGTGGGAATGAGGGGCCGTAAAGGAAGCAAACAGCATATGCCGTGCATCCAGCAATTTTACTGTTGGCAATTTGATACAGAAAAATAAAACACGTACAGAGCTGCAGGGTCAGGAAAGGGAAGTGTATTTCCCAGTGATTTTCTCTTTTACTGCTGAGTGGTCGGGGCTCCTCTTCTTGGACAATTCTATTGAAATCGAGGCACAGGCATTGTCAGCAAAGTCCAGGCATTTATGATGCAAAACCGGGGAGACTGGGTTTGGGGAGAGGTGGTGACAGAATGGCAGAGCCTCAGTGTTGGAAGGTGCAAAGGAGGTCACCTTGGGCAACCTCCCTCTCAGTGAGAAGGCCTGGGGTCAGCGTGCCCAGCATGTGGTTGTCCAGACTCCTCCTGAAGCCTCCTGGGCTGCAGGGCTTATGCCTCATGAAACAGCCCTTTCTATTGCTGGACAGCTCTGGCTGTTTAAAAGCCCTTCTTTATAGTCTAGGAGTGCCTGGGTGGTGGAAACAGTTAAGTGACCGAAAGGTTGGTGGTTCCAATGCACTTGTAGGTGCCTGAGAAGAAAGGCCTGGTGATCTGCTTCCAAAAGCTCACAGCCTTGAAAGCCCTGTACAATGCAGTTCCATTCTGCACACACATGGGGTCGCCATGAGTTAGAGTCGACTCAATGGCAACTGGGTAGGTTTGGTTTTGGTTTATAGTCTATGGAGCTCTGCCCTCTGTAATGTCCACATCCATTAACCCTAGCTCAGCCCTATAGAGCCAACTATGTATAAAGGACCTAATATGTACCACTGTTGTAGATTTGGAAGTTATAGCAGCAAATGATACAGTGGTGCTTGTGTTCTCATGAGCAAACTTCCTGCTTCTTTCAAATAACAGGACATTTCACTTCTTCCAGGCCCTTTGGAGACCTACTTGGGGCCAGTCTCCAGTTCATAAGATTGCTAAGGCTAAGAATAGTTTCTCCTTCTATACTCTAAGAAGCATCCCTTTAAAGAGGAAGACAAAGTTTTAAAGGGTAAGGAACCAGAAGATGTTAGCCTTTTACATATCATCATCCCATTTTATTTTTAATGTAGCATTTACACTAGTTGATATGTTGGTGGTTATTTACTTATTGTCCTCTACCCACTCCTCCTATCTCTGACCCTGTTCCCTCCAGCTACAGAAGGGCCAGCCTTCTTATCTACCTCAATCACTGCTGGATCACCAGGGTTTACAACAGTGTCTGGCACATGCTTATTGTTAGCTGTTGTCAAGTCAGCCCCTGACTCAACAACAGAATTGGACTGTTGTTATTCATAGGGTTTTCACTGGCTGATTTTCAAAAGGAGGCCTTTCTTCCTAGTCTTAGCCTGGATGCTCTACTGAAACCTGTTCAACATCATAGCAAACACAGAAGCCTCCACTGACAGATGGGTGGTGACATGAGATGCATTGGCTAGGAATTGAACCTGGGTCTCCTGCACAGAAGGCAAGAATTCTACCACTGAACCACCATCTTTGGCACATAGTAAAGGCTCGATAAATATTTGTTGAATTAATGACTAAATGGATGAATGCATTCAATTCACTGCCATCAAGTTGGATCCATCATAGCAACCCCTCCCTGGGTTTCCGAAGCAGTATCACTACGGAAGTAGATTGCATAATTTTCTTTCCAAGGAGTGTCTAGGGGGTTTGAACCACCAGCCTTCTGGTTAGCAGTCAAAAGAAGAACTAAGTTCACACATGGGGAGAGTGAATGGGGCCTTCACACAAACTTCTATTCCTCAGGCATCATCACTTGTCTGAGGATGAAATAGCTGGCCTCCCTCCCCCATCAGCTAGGCAGATGGGTGGCAGGCCCGAGGAGAGTCTCCAGGAAGGTTTGTGGGCACAGAGCCAGGCCCTAACTCAACTAGAGCCACTGAGCAGCTGGCATGCTGGTCCTGCCTTGTATCTAGCTGACACAGAGCCTGGAACTGTTTCCTGATGAGAAAATGGGTGTGTTATAGGGAGTCAGTTCCCAGGGCTCAGCCCCAGCGTCCTGTGGGCAGAAATCTGCTCTAAGATCCAAGGAAAGATCTGGGGAGAAGAGGAGAGAGGCTTCTGCCCTGGAGACCATGTTCCTAGGATGCTCAGGACAACAAGCCAGCAGCTACTTGGGAACTCCAAAGTGAGGCCACAAGAGCCCAAGTTCAGTGTATAGGGGCAACTGGAGTCCTGTGAGCTTAATCAGAGAATGCTTCCTGGAAGGATGGAGTGTGAATAGTGTTTGGACGGGGAGAAAGGACTTGATAGGTACCAGTAGTTCAGGTGTCATTTACTGAACATTTGGAGTCCCTGTGTGGTACAAATAGTTACTATGCTTGCCTGCTAAGTGAAAGGTTGGAGGTTGGAGGTACCTCAGAAGAAAGGTGTGGCAATCTACTCAGCCATCAAAAACCCTATGGAGCACAGTTCTCCTCTGACACACATATGGTCATTATGAATCAAACTGACTCAATGATAACTGTTATTAGCATTTTTAATTGAATACTTATGTATGCCAGGCACTCTGCTAACCACTTTATAGACACTGGACACTGATTAACTTAATGCTCAGAATGCCCTGAGAAGTAGATATGATTAGCTTCTTCCACAGATGGAGAAATAGAAGTCTAGAAGAAGCCTGGCCAAAGTCCAAGGCTGGTCAGTGGCAGCACCAGGATTTGAACCCAGGTGAACTCGTTGCTGCCTGGCATCAGGAGGCACCAAGCATCCTCTGGGATCTCTACCACAGGACAGCCAAATAGACACAGGAGGCTACTGAGGGCAGAGGTGAGGTTATCAATGGACTAGGCCCCACTGAAGTCCAAGGCTCACCGCGCATCACTATAGACTCACCAAGGTTTCTCCAATAAGCAGCAGATCAAAGTCACACAGCCCACCCTGCTGGCCATGCCAGCCCTCATCCCTAGCATCCTCTTGTCTGTTTGTCTTCATTGGTCTGCTCTCCCACAGTTTTTCTTCTCCAGCCAACTGCTCTCCCTCCACCCCAAATGTCCCTCTCTCCCTACCTACAAGCTTTAGACCAGAGCATGCAAAAGCCATAAAGAGGCCTTGGTCTCATCCAGCCCAACACTTCACTTTGGTCGGTAGGATGTCTGTCCCCCTCATCTGGCCACCTGCCTCACACAGGCTGTACCCCACCTGGGAGAACTCACACTTGTCTCCTCTCCATGAACCCTGTCCCTCTCCTTCTTGCAGGTCTAGGCCCAGAGAGGGCCAAGAGCCCTCTCTGATTGTTCTCCGTGTTATTTCATCATTTGTAAGCACATGCTACCTGAGCATAGGTAGACTACCTCCTAATACCTAGGCATCAAGCATGTCCCCTTATGCCCCAAGGTGTAAAGTAGCTGCACATTTTTCATCCTAGCATGACTCTCTAAACCCCCTAAACTTTCCAACAGTGCCCTCAAACACCTCCAGCTGATATGTATTCTCAGGGCTACAAGTTTACCACAGTATCCATCTAAATGAGTCACAACCAGAATATAAGGCTGCTACAAAAATCAATAAATGAATGGGTAAATACAAAGTTTGAAATCCTGTATTGTAAGTCTGTGCTCCAGGGGGCGCCATTTGCATTGTATTTTATGTGATCAATGCCCCAAAGTCACTTCTAGATCAAAAAACAAACAAACACTCTTTTGGAGTATCCCTTGGTTTTGATTGTTGATTTAGGGAAGTAACTAGCCACACCCAATCCTCTGCTCTTTCTCTCTCTCTCTTTTTTTTTTTTTTTTTTTTAATTTTTATTGTGATTTGGGTGAAAGTTTACCAGTCCTCTGCTCTTGTGGAGAATTGAGGGCTGACAGTCTACCCCCAGTAAACACCAAATCTCCTTACCTCTGAGTAGGTCTGTAGGGCTTTGTAGGCTTCTGGGACTTTAGGGTGGTAAAATGTCTTTACAAAGCAAAGAGGCACTCCAAAATGATTGGCACTACTGTTACCAGGATATAGACTACGGCTAAAATCATGCAAGTGTCCATTTATTCTTACTATTCTGGTGCAGGATATTTAGCCACATGGTTCCATCTAAGGAGTCCTTGGTGGCACAAATGGGTAAGCGCACTACTACTAACTGAAAGGTTGGTGGTTCGAACCCGCCCCCCCCAAAAGATGCCTTGGAAGCCAGCCTGGCAATCTCCTTCTAAAAGGTCACAGCCTTTAAAGCCCTACAGAGCACAGTTCTATTCTGCAACACTTGGGGTTGTCGGAATCAGCTCAACAGCTGTTTGGATCTGGTTGTTGCTTGGGTTTGGTTCCCATCTAATAGGAATACGGCATGTCTCCTCCATTAGAGTGGGTCTCCAAGGTGCTGATCAGGCCCCAAAAGATCACAGATTGGTAAAAAGGCCTGGCTGGGTCTTGGGGGTCACACAGGTCTGAGTTTAAAATTCCAGCTCCACCTTCAACCCTCTGAGTCTCAATACCTCATATCCATAAAATGGGACTTGTAATTCTTATTTAAGGGCTTCATGAGAATTAAATTAAGTGGGTCAACATTAAGTAGACTATCTCACAGAGTGGCAAGTGCAGAGTAGGAACTCATCATGTATTAATTCTCTTCTCCTTGATTTCCCTCTTTCCTCTGGGTCAACTTTCCTATATGCAGGTCAGGTCTTCCTGTCTCCCTCCTGGATACCCTCCTGATGGATGAAGGATGCGATAGACAGGTGGACAGAGCTCTCTGCAGTCCTGGCTGCTGGCATCCTTGAATGGAGCTCCAACTGTATGTCAGCAACACAGCATCTGGTCCTTCCTTCTCTTAGAGACTCACTGCCCAGGGCCCTAGTCCTGAGGGAGGCTTCTTTCCAAAAGAAAAAACAAACTGATGGATGGTAAGTAATTGATCCCTTAAAAGAATCAGGGAGGGCTCCTAAAAGCTACCTAGCAAAGAGGCAGATGGAGGGTGGGGGTGATGCATACCAAAAGAGGTGGGAGAAATGGCATGGATAACAAAAGAATGGTAAAAATAAACACATACAAACACAACCGGTTCAATATAGATGTTTTGTTTAGGTAGAAAATGTAGAGCAGAGAGACATTAATGTTGGCTTTCTCTAGCATGCCTCAATTTCCTTAACGAAAAATTAATACTCATTTATTTCTGGTAGGATGACAAACAAATGTGTGATTTGCGATAATAACTAGGTAGGCACACATATCCAAAAATGTCTCCTATAGCTACCTAATTTGTGAATCATCTACAAAGACTTCCTGTCTCTCACCCCTTCCTGACTGGGTAACTGACAGCAGGACCAACATAGGAGTAGCAAGAAATAATAATCCTTTACATTTGATGAGGAGGTAGTGATGGTTCAGTGGTAAAATTCTCAGCTTTCATGCAGGAGATCCGTGTTCAATTCCCGACCAATGCACCTCATGTGAAGTGACTACCTGTCCACCAGTGGAGCCTTGTGTGTTGCTATGATGCTGAGCAGGTTATAGACTAAGAGAAACTAGAGGAAAAGGCATGGCAATCTATTTCCAAAAATTTGCCAATGAAAAAACCCTATGGATCACAAAGGTCCAATCCACAAGCAAACATGGGGACAGTGTAGGATAGCACAGTGTTTTATTTAATTGTGCATGGGGTCACCATAAGTCAGGGCCTGACTTGACAGCAACTAACAATAACATATGATGAACAGCTTAAATAGTCGCCCCTGGGAAACAGGATCTCAGAGGCGTTCAATGACTTTCCCAAGGTCTCACAATTAGTAAGAGGATTATGAACTTGAACTCACATCTTCTGACTCATATACATTCTCTTTTCACTGAATCACCAGAGAGAAACATAACATGAGCCTGTGGCTTGCATGTACATGTGAACATAGTGCAAAGTGAAAAGTCAAGGCCAGGTATGATCGGTTAACAGAGATTTGACAATAACTCCCTTCTATTTTAGTATTAAGGAATCATGCTGGCACAGGGGTTAAGTGCTCATTTACTAACTGAAAAGTTGGCAGTTCAAACCCACCAGCCACTCTAAGGGAGAAAGATGAGGCAATCTGCTACAATAAAGATTACAGCCTTGGAAACCCTACAGGGCAGTTCTACTCTGTCCTATAGGGTCACTATGAGTCAGAATTGACTAGACAGCCCACACAATAATAGATTTTGGGATTGCTTAGGATACTATTAGAGCTTGGATTTCAGAGGTATGAGAAAGGCCAAGTACTTGAAAATGAAATAGAAAGGAAATTGGGAAAGGGGACTCTATGGGAAACTGAGACCTCTAAAATCAAAGAGAAAAAGGATGAAGAAAAACTTCACATTCTATCTCTGAAGTGACCATGCCTAGTGATCATTTGCCAAGGGCTATACAAGAGAAAATGGACTCCTTTTGCAGCAGTAGGCTGTGGGACAGTATCAAACAGCCTCCTAATCGGGAGCTCAGTGGTGGAGATGCAAAGAAAGGAAAGGAAGGTCCTGGGGGAGAATGATACCACATTGCTCACCATCTGCCCCAGAACTGTGAGGTGTTCAATGCAAGAGGAGGCAGTCACTTAGGGAAAGCTGTGAGGTTTCTGTAAAGGGGCATGAGTCACAGGGACAGGAGCAGGGACTCTCAAAATGAGCTGGGATGTTCCACCTCAGTCTGGGAACGATTTGTAAAGAAATTGGGGAAGATTAGATGGTGAAGCGAGTCCTGGGTGGTGCAAATGGTTAACTTCTTTGTTGCTAACCAAAAGATTGGAGGTTTGAGTCCACTTCCAGAGAGTCTTCTTGGAAGAAAAGCCTGGCCATCTACTTCTAAAATATCAGCCACTGAAAACTCTCTGGAGCACAGGTCTACTCTGACACACATGGGGTTACCATGAGTTAGAATCAACCTAATGGCAACTGGTTTACTTGGTTAGAGGGTGCTTTGGTGATGGATGGTGTGGTTTCTTACTCTTCAGAAGAGAGTGACCTGCAGTGTTGTTGCTAGGTGCCAGCAAGTTGGTTTGACCTACAGTGACCCTATGTACAATAGAACAAAACGCTACCTGGTCCTGCGCCAGCCTCAGAATCATTGCTATGTTTGAGCCCAATGTTGCATCCACTGTGTCAACCCATCTTGTTAAGAGATCTTCCTTTTTTGCTGACCCTCTACTTGATCAAGAATGATGTCCTTGTCAGGGACTGGCCTCTCCTGATAAAATGACCAAAGCACATGAGGTGAAGTCTCACCATCTTAACTTTTAACAAGCATTCTGGCCGTAGTTCTTCCAAGTCAGATTTGTTCATTCTTCTGGCAGGCCACAGTATATTAAATATTCTTCACCAATACCATAATTCAAAGGCATCAATTTTTCTTCAGTCTTCCTTATTCACTGTCCAGCTTTTGCATGCATATGAGGTGATTGAAAATACCATGGCTTGGGTCAGGTGTGTGTGTGCCTTGGTCCTCAGAGTGAGATCTTTGCTTTTAACACTTTAAGGTCTTTTGCAGCAGATTTCCTCAGTGTAATTCATCGTTTGACTTCTTAACTGCTTGCTTCCATGGATGCTGATTGTGGGCCCATGTAAAATGAAATTCCTAACAACTTCTATCTTTTCTCCATTAATCATGATGTTGCTTATTGGTCCAGTTGTGGGGATTTTTGCTTTCTTTATGTTGACGTACAATCCGTTCTGAAGGCTATAGTTAAAGAAGTTAACTAGCATGGAAGCCTGTAGCTAAAGGAAGTTAAAGGAAGGGATATCCAAAATTTATCTTTTCTCAACCTGCTGGACTTTCTTTTCCACACTTTTACCCTCTGTATCCATTCCTAAGTGAATTTACTTTTAAATTCTACGTTTGATTCCTTTCTGACTCCTACTAATCCTTGAGACAATGGGAAGAAAGTCATGGTGATCTGTTTCCGAAAATTAGCCAATGAAAACCCTGTGAATAATACTGGTCAGATCCTGTTGTGCATGGGGGCCACCATGAGTCAGTGCCCAACTCAATGGCACCTGACAACAACAACAACTGTATATCCATGTTGTTAAGTGTCATACTCTTAAGTGTTATACACCCTGTTTTCTGATAAGGAAAATAATGGGTCTAAAAAGTTCACCAACTCACTTTAAATAAGAGGTGATTAGTAACAGAGTAGAAATTAGAATTGGAGTCTTTTGACTAGATAAAGTCTCTTTCCCACCCCAACCCAACCCTCAACCTAAAGACCAGGATACCCTGCAAGTAGCAGCTGGCAGTCCAGACTAGTGTCTTTCTGAGTTTCAGTAATAAGAAAGGAATCCTAACTCTCCAAGCCTCCTGAGCAGGAGTGTGAGTATGTGGGTGTAGGAGAAGGAGGAAAAGGAGTAAGAAGGCAAAGGAGGCAGAGGGACATCAAAGAAGTGGTGCTAGAACCAAAGGGAACCTTCCTGCTTTTATTATTCTCCATTAGGGAAGAGAAGCTACCATTGGTCTGCCATTACCGCCTTCAATTCCCTTCTAGTTCAGAGGACCTGAAAGCACAGCCCTGGCTTGTTGATTGGTTTGAGTTTAATTTTTTTGTGTAATATTCCTGTTCAGAATGATGTCTAATTAACACTTTTGTTGGGGGGCATAAAACCTCCCATAATCATTAATGAATGGGGGAGGCTAGGAGACACATTCCCAGGCAGCAGCCTCCACTCTTACCTGGCTGTTTGCTGGTTCCACCTTACAGATGTCTTAATGAGACATGTCTTAATAATAAAACTATCATTCACTTTGGGCTGAAACAAGTAGTTGGAGTTGCAATTTGATGACGGGATCCTTAATGCTATACAAGATAGCATGTGCACCTGATGCTGGGCACCCTAATTCTGGGTGCCAAATCCAGAGTGGGTGCATGGCTGGGCAACTTCAACCAAGCAAAAGGGGCAGTCTCCAGGCTGCTGGATGAAAATCCAAGCATGCTTCTATTTCTTTCTGATTTCCTCATCCCCTCCAGGCCTTTCACAGAGAAATAACATATTAGGTTGTTTATAATTTTACAGGTTGCAAAATGGCTTTATAAATATTAACTTACAACTTTTTGAGGACAGAAAACATCAACCCCATTTAACAGATGAGGAAAGTGGAATTCAGAGAATTGAGGAACTTGCCCAAAGTCACAAAGCTAAGACATGTGGCCAGGAGTAGAATCCTGATCTTCTGATTCCAGAGCCCTGACTTCTTGAGGAGCAGGCTGAGTTTGCAGGCCACTGGGCATATGTCATCTTGCTCTCCACAAAAGCACCATTGAGCCAAAACCCTGCCGAAGCTATAAAGAAGGCATTGGGATGGTTTGGGCTTCTAGTGATTGAGGTGTTGTTAGGTGCCCTTGAGTTGCTTCCAACTCATAGCGACTCCACTCATGGTGACACAGTAGAACTGCCCTAAAGGTTTTCTGTTTGTTTGTTTGTTTTGCTGTAATCTTTACATAATTAGATTACTAGGTTTTTCTCCTGTGGAGCTGCTGGGTGGGTTCAAATCCTCAACCTTTCCAGTAACAGTTGAAAGCTTACCCATTCTCTTACCAGGGCTCCTTCAACAAAAATTCTATGTGAGAATATACATTGCATGTGTATGTGAGAGGTGAGGCAGGGGACATCTATAGCTTTCTTACAATTCTCAAAGGAGTCTTAAGAAGTCTTTTGGTAGCCCCAAAATCACTGCTGTAGTGGGGATGAGATTCAGCAACTTGGAGTCCATCTTTGACTCAAGTATGAAATATGGACTATAAGCGGGGTGCCAAACAGAAGGCAGAGGAGCCTGGGTTCTAATCCTACCCTTTCCATCTGCATGATGTGTGGGTGGGACAAATGATTAATGCACTTGGCTGCTAACCAAAAGGTTGGCCGCTTGAGACCACACAGAGGGTCTTCAGAAGAAAGACCTGGTGATCTACTTTTTAAAAATCAACACAGTTTTATTCTGACACACATGGGATCACCATGAGCCCAAATAGACTCAACTGTGACTGGTGGTAGTGGTGGTGATGATCTTAAGTAAACTGTTTAATCTCTCAGGGCTACAGTTTCTATACAGAAAAATAGAGATCATAAACGTTGTCTGCCTAAGGTTCAGGGATTCTGTAAGGAACAAAATACATATGGGAAAGAAAAACAGTGGCTGGAAGACAGAGATGGGAGAGAGATTAATTTTTACTGTTTACCCTTTTGAATTCTGTACCATGTGCATTGCCTATTAAAAACACAAAATTAAAAATTTAACAAAAAATACATTAAGCCCTCAGGTTACAGAGTGCTGTGCATATATAAAATCTCACTTAATTCTCTCAACAGTCCTGCAAGGTAGAGACAATGTTCCCTAACACATGAGACAACTGAGGCTTGGCAAGCTCAGATAAGTTGCCCAATATCCCTAATGTGATGAAATATTAGCAGGTCTGGGATTAAAATTGGTATCTCTCTGATTTCAGAGTTGCCATTTGGTACTTCTCTCTCCCATATTACAGGTGCTTATTCCATTTCGTAAAAGATCAGTGTTAAGAGATAAAGCTGATGTATGTTGGAGGAGAATAAACTTTACTACACTGTTACAGGAGGGTTAAAAATTTCCCTATCATTATCTAAATGTAGGACTCCTGTAACTATTTGCCTTGCAACCAACCCAACTGTGCATGGGCAACCTGAAGAATAGCATAAAACACATACTGACACACAGAGATACATATATAGGCTTTTGCTACAGCCAGAGAGAAAGAAAATTAAGGATGGCTATTGAAAATGCCCTCCCACGGTCTGGCACTGCAGATCTGCCGAGGTAGCTTGGCAATCATTCTGTCCCACCCCTAAAATGCACTCACCCTTGCCTTGCATAGTCTTGTAAATACTTTGCTGTCGATTCACGGTAGGTTATTGTTTTCATTCTGCTGCCTACATGCCCTGTACAGGTTTATCCATGTCAGTGCCTCTGGCTTAGACAGCAGCCCCCAGGGGCAGGGGCTGGGCCCTCCCTATCTCTTTATACTGCATCCACACTGAGCCAGACACAATTATGTGCTTAATAAAGGCTTGAGCAGATGACCACAAAGATAAAGGTCATTTATTCCAACTTAAATGGAAATGAGGCCTCTGGGAGTGTAATTTTACCAGACGGTGCTGTACAGTGGACTTTGTGCTAATACCTGGAGAAAGAGTGAGGTCTGCATCCTGGCTCTACCTTGTCCTTCCTGGCTCTCTACCTGGTTCCAGAGCCAGCAAATTAGCCTTTCTCAGTATTATGCAGATAATAATGCCTGCTTCACAGTACTGTAGTGAAAATTAAACAAAGGGACTGTGCAATTCTTTGAAAACTAAAAAGCACTATATGTCTGTTACTTAGGAAAAAGGGGAGAAAAAAATTAAAAATAACAACCGGGAAAACCCCTAAAATGCCAAAGCATCCCATGGCTTATTACCAGGAAAATGCTTCCTGTACCTTCCATCCTCACCAGTGGCTGGCATGGCATTATGGAAACTGTCTTGTTCACTGTATCCCCTGTGCCCGGCATAGGGCCTGGCATATCACTGGCAAATAGGATGAATAACCCAGAAATCTTTGCAAATGCTGATTGCTAGCTACAATGAGAAGTTATATTTGCATCCAGCTTTGCAGCTAGAGAAGGAACTCTGGTGGTACAGTGGTTAAATCATTCAGCTGCTAAAGAAAATGTCGGTGGTTTGAAAGATGAAGCAGTCTGTTTCCATAAAGATTTACTGTCTAGGAAACCCTATGGGGCAGTTCTACTCCGTCTATAGGGTTGCTATGAGTCAGAACTGACGTAGTTTTTTTTGAGGTGGCCTTGCTCTGAGATGAAACAAATAAATTGAAGACTTACTGTGTGCCATCTGCTTTCAGATGATTGAATACCTCCTTCCCACACCACTGTGTGCAGTAACATCATTTCCACTTTGGAGAAAAGTCTTGCAACATAGGGGTTAGTTGCACAGTCTCCAGGCCAGACTGATTCAAATCTCAGCTGCTCTGTACATAATAGCTGTCAAACTTTGGATGAGCTACTTAACTTCTTTGTGCCTCAGATTTCTCTTCTGTAAAATGGGCATAGCAAAATATCTCACAGGATCATTGTGAAAATCAAATGTATTCATATCTCTTAGAAGGGCATCTAGTACATAGGTAGTACATAATGAAATGGAGGTTCAGAAAAATAAAGAAATTTGTTCAAGATCTAATAAGTAATACAGCTGGGATTATAACCCAAGTACGTCTGACTCCAAAACCCACACTCTCTCTACTTTTCCACAGAGTGACTCACATCCTCCTATTTCTCTAAGTATACTATTCCCCCTCCCTCACACATTCTCATCAGTATAAATCCCTGGTGAGATAGCGGTTATCTTCTTCGTATGTCTCTGTCATCCATGGCACCTGGAGGCTGTTCAATCAGTTGTCCAGATCAGCCTCACATGGGCCTCTAGTGGCCTGATGTTGTTGTTGTTGTTATGTGCCAACTCATAGCAACCCCTGCTTGTTGTTTCTGAGGCAGAATCACTACGGAAGTAGATTGCCCCATCTTCCTTCTGAGGAGTGGCTGGTGGATTTGGACCGCCTGCCTCTGGTTAGCAGTCAAGTGCCTTAGGCACTACGCTACCAGAGCTCCTAGTGGCCTGACAGGAGCTACAAAGGCTTTGTAGGGGAATAGCGGATGAAGGAGGAGTCCCTGGGTGGCACAAACAGTTAAGCACTTGACTACTAACTAAAAGGTGGGCAGTTCAAATTCACACAGAGGCACCTCAGAAGAAAGACCTGGTGATACGATTCCAAAAAGTCACAGCCCTGAAATCCCTATGGAGTGCAGTTCTACTCTATACCTGGGGTTACCATGAGTCGGAATCAGCTCAAGGGCAATGGCTTTGGGGCAGAAGGAGAAGTAGGGAAGGTAGTCATCCCAGGCTCAATATCTGTGCAGTTTAAGGAGCAAGATGTTATATAAGCCCAGACTCAAACCAAAACCCACTGCCATCGTGACCCCCATTGGGTTTCCAAGACTATAAATCTTTACAGATGTAGATTGCCTCATCTTCCTCCTGGGGAGGAGCTGGTAGGTTTGAACAGCTGATCTTCTGGTTTGCAACCAAATATCTTACCCACTATGCCACCAAAGCTCCTTATGTAAGCCCAGGGTGTTATTATATATAAACCATTTCTGCATACCCGGGGCAAGGACGAAGCTGCATCAGTCTGAGGCTGGAGTTTCATCTGCCCCTAGTTTGCTAGGAGACTCCCTGGCTTTCCAAACCTTTGAGATTAGGAGGCAAAGCACCAGTACCAGACAGAAATGCTGGGCTGGGGAAAGGGTCCATGGAGGGAGGTACCTGGGAGAAGACTCCTCTGCCTGCAGCTATTTCCCCTCCTTCCCTTGAGGCACTTGGTTTTCTTTTGACTTACCCAAGAGGAGAGCAGTGCTAGAGTGCCAAGCAAAATAGGTGTGTCCTATCCCACCCACGCCACCTCAGGCTGGCAGTGTGCCTGCCACCCGTCTGAGAGGCCTGGCTGGCCCAGGGCAGGGGCCCCATCTGCTGTCCTGCCAGCTCAGCACTGCTGCCCCGGCGCCATCCTGCTCGGCCTCCCACCCCTCCTGCCCAGCTCTGCTGGGTCCGAGGGCATTTCTTCAGACCTCCTGACCTCCTCCTGCCCAGGAGGATGGAGGCATAATTAGCAGCTGCTTCTCCTGGGGAGTGGGAGAGGAGAGTGGCTCATTAAATCAGCCAAGCGTGCCTCCCTCCCGGGCTTCTGCCTTTCCACGTGCCCTCTCCTCTGCTCCCATTTCCCTCTCCCATCCCCTCATCCTGCTGGCTTCTCCTCCCGGTTACCTTGTTCCCTGCTTTTCTCTCCAGTACCACTCTTAGCTGTCTCTCCTTCCTCTTCACCTGGCTGTTTATCTGCTTTTTTGCCTTCTTTTCTCAGGGTAGTTCTCCTTCTGATCTCTCCATCCTCCTTTCTCCCCACACCACTTTTCTTGAGGTCCCATCCCCACTTTCTCTGCTTTGTTTCCCTTCTCTGACCGCTTTCCTTGGACTCTGTCCCTCCCCGCTGCTGCATCTAGCAGCCTTTCTGTGTCCCTTGACTCAGAGGTTTTATTTCCTTGCTTCTCGTGTTCTTTTGCTCCTCCTCTTTCTCCTGCTCTTTGTTTTCTAGCTCTCCTTTCTTTGTCTGTCTTCCTTATTTTTCTCTCTCCCCTTTTCTTACTGTGTTCCCATCATTCCAGTTCTTATCCTCCTATTGTTTTGGATTAAACTGTGTTCCCCCAAAATATGTATTGAATTTCTTGTACCTGTGGATGTGATCCTGTTTGGAAGTAGGTTTTTCTTTTATGTTAATTAGACTTTACCCATGTAGGACGGATCCTAAACCTAATCACCTCTGAGATATAAGGAACATGCACACGCGTGCATGCGCACGTGCACACACACACACACACACACACACACACACATGGAAGAAAGATGTCAAGGAATGCTAAAGAATACCAAAGATTGCCAGTAAACCAAACCAAAATGAAACTCACTGCCATCAAGTCGATTCTGACTCACGGTGACCCTCTTTGGGTTTCCAAGGCAGTAAACCTTTACAGAAGTAGATTGCCCAATCTTCCTTCTGCAGAATGGCTGATGGGTCTGAACTGCCAACCTTCTGGTTAGCAGTCAACTGCCTTAGGCACTATGCTACCACAGAAAGTCTCACAAAAGGAAATGACATGGCTGAGACCCTAATTTAGCCTTTTAGCATCCAAAACTATGAAAAATAAATGTCTGTTCTTTAAAACCACCTGCCTGTGGTATTTCTGTTACTGCAGCAACTTAGTTACTAAGATAATACCCTCTTCCTCTCTCTCCTTCTCCAAGTGTCTTAAGCACACTGAAAGAAATGCGTCTTCTGAGGAATTTGTGTATATTTTGTCCCTTTCAGGGTAGGGAAGAGAGAATGGAAGAAACTTCCATTTATGTGGCCTGCTGCATTTAAAAATCTATTTGTTAGAAAGTCCCAAATGTGAAACCCAATGATAGGAAATAGGTTGTGAAGTCAGAGCCAAGGAGAGGGATGATGGCTTCTCTGCACAGAGGAGGCAGCTGCAAAGGTGCAGGCTTTGTGCAGGAGTGACCTTGGGTATGGATCACCCTGATGACAGGGTGCCTTGCAAGCCCTACCTGGGCTGCCCAATTCTGTTGCTAGGAAATCTGAAAGGAAGACTTCTTTTTTAAAAAATAATATTTTATTGAGTTTTGGGTGCAAGTTTACACAGCAAATTAGTTTCTATTTGACAATTTCTGCACAGATTGTTCAGGACTTCTTTTTTTGGTCTGGTTTCCTCAGCCTAATGACAGGAGTTCCAACCCTTGAGAAATTACTTACTCAGCTTTGCCATACCACCCTTTCTGCTTCAGAAAATGCTGCTGATGGTGAGCTGCCTTTAGTTCTGAGGTCAGGGCAGATGCTGGGGTCTCAGCATCCTAGCCTTAGGAAAAGGATCCAATTCCCTTTCCCAGCTCTCTGTTTCAAGTCCCCCTCCATAGTTGTGATGCTTTCAAGAGTGATCTTTTATAACTGGATCGAAAGTCCTTCCCACACTCATCCTCCAGTTCTACTAATTCCCATACAACTTATTCACAACACCTGTTCAAAACCCTTTGTCACCATTCTCTCCCTCCCTTCACTCTCTTCTATTGCCAAACTTCTCCAGATGATACTAGTCCATTGGGATGACTTTTCCCAGCCCAATATCTTAACGTTCCCTTCCCCTTGTTCAAAAAGTTCCTGAAATTGAACTTATTCCAGGAAGCCTTCCTGGATTGCCTCTACATTAAAAGTGTAGGAGCCCTAAGAAATGATTCAATCCTACCTCAATGTAGAGTTAGGACACTGGATACCAGAGTGAATAACTAATTTGTCTTGTGCATTTAGAGTAATATTGGTGAAAAAACAAACCAAACTCATTACCGTTGGGTAGGATCCAACTCATAGTGACCCCTCCTTGGGTTTCTGAGACAGCATCACTAAGGAAGTAGATTGCCCAATCTTCCTTCTAAGGAGTGGCTAGTGGGTTTGAACCACGAGGCTTCTGGTTAGCAGTCAAATGTCGTCTCCTAACTCCTCCCCTCATGCTCTTCCCATTGTACTAAGAGAAGGGAGAATTGCTGGTCTCATCTGGGGGTCATGAGATTTTCCATACTACTCTTCTTGCTCTCTACCCTAAACATTTTTCTCTTCAGTCGGTCTCTTTGCTACATCTGAGATAGGTGTTGTTGGTCTTAAATGAAAATTTATTTGACTGTGAGCTTCTGGAAGGCAAAGTACCATATTGGATTCATCAATATTTCCTCAGCATATAACAGTGCCTGGCACTCAATAAATGCTTGCTGAATTGAAACTAACTGAAATGAAAACATACAATTGACTGTCTAACACTGTGGAGCCCTCACTATCAATACTTGAGTGAATGAGGGTTTTTGCAGATAAGGATGATACAGTATGCCCTGTCCATTGTGGGAAGCCCTCTCCCCACCACTCACAAAGGACAAGAGGGCAATGGAATGAATGTTCAGGGGTACTACATGTATTTTTTGTCCTTTCCAAAGCCAAAAGGGAAAAGCAGTGACCTTCCAGGCCCAGGAACTTTGCAGTTACTTGGCCTACCTCCTGGGTGTGAGACAGACCTGCAAAGGCAGAGAGTAAAGTTCACAACCCAAACAATAACAACAACAAACCAGCTGCTGTGGAGTCAATTCCAACTCATAGCAACCACATGTGTGTCAGAGTAGAACTGTGCTCCATAAGGTTTTCCAATGGCTGGATTTCTGGAAGCCGACTGCTAGGCCTTTCTTTCAAGGTGCCAGTCTGGGTGGACTGGAACTTCCAACCTTTTGGTTAACAGCCAAGCACATTAACTGTTTGTGCCACTCAGGACTCAGGGTCACAACGGGGCTCGAAAAAAGAACTAAGGAAGACACTTGTGGACCTTAACATCATCTGGGTGGTTGTTCCTTTCTCCTTCTTGCTCCTCTTGGGCCAGATCCAAGGCTTCTCTCACTTGTACCCCTCACTGGGTACATGCAGAGAAGAATCCAAGTGAGAAAGAAACAGGCTGGAAATGGGGTGGGGCCCATTATACTTTAGCAAAAGGCTAGCAGATGCTCTTATGATGCTCAAAGAAATACTGATGTGGTTGGGCTAATGAGAAGCCTAGTAGAAGAGCTTGCCTGGACACTTGGACCTCTCTACTTCCCTTCCCATCAAGTTATTGTGCAATCAGTTTGGGAGGCTATGTGGGGGGTTGAAATTTTGGGGCCTGGGATTTTGGCAGCTGACAAAGGATCTTGGGTTCCTGAGTAATGCAGTTAAGCACTTGACCAGTAGCCACAATGTTGAAGGTTCAAACCTACCTAGAGGCACCTCAGAAAAGAGGCTTGGCAATCTGCTTCCAAGATCATAGCCTTGAAAACCCTATAAAACAGTCCTACTCTGCACACATTGGGTCACCATGAGTTGGAATCGACTCCATGGCAACTAACAAAGGATCTCGGGTAAGTCTTGACTTTTGATGGCAGGGGCAGCACATCTATAGTATAGTAAGGTCACTCTTTTAGCAGTGGAGCCTCTAGGGCACTAGATGCAAGGTCTATAGGGAAATTGTAGTCAAGGATTATGGTGGTTCTTAGCTGTGGTAGAAAAAAGCACTGGAATGGGAGTCAGGAATCAGAGCTTCCAGTTCTGGCTCAGTCAGAATCAGCTGTGTGACCTTGGGAAGGTCACATATCCTCTCTGGTCCTATGTTTCCCAATTCTCTAAGGTCCCTTCTAGCACAAACACTAACATCCCAGAACATAGTAGGTTTTGAATGCAAGTTAAATGACAAAATGGATATAATTCTGTGATTCCTTTCCTCTAGATATTCACAGTGTTCTCCACACCCATACACCCCAGTGGTCTCATTTAAAGGATAATGTCCTTTTCAACACCTTCCTGGCATCTTGTGTCCCCCACTTTCATAGGACCAGAAACAGGAATGCAGCCTTTCAAACCTCATTCTGTTGACCCACTTCACAAAAACTCACAATAGGTACCACTGAGGATCCAGATACATAAGGCATCAATCCAAAAAAAAAAAAAAACCCACAAACCAAACCCACTGCCCTCGACTCAGATCTGACTCATAGCAACCCCTTCCTTGGGTTTGAACCTCCAGACTTCTGGTTAGCAGTTAAATGCCTTAGGCACTAACTGCCCACTAAGCCTCACCTCAGCCACACCCACCCACACACCTGGAGTGCATTTCTTTCTCAGCTTGTGATCCATGTTGTCTCCCCTGCTCCTGGCTTACCCCTTTACAGAAGCCCAGCCAAACAAGCACCAGCCACAACCACACCCATTATTATTTCCTGTCTCTTCAGTATTTAGCACCTCATGTTGCGTTAGATTTATCTGCAGTTTCATATATATATATATATATATATATATATATATATAT
>NW_006921780.1:852322-855523 GCF_000298275.1 Orycteropus afer afer | reverse complement strand
AGAGCTCTGGTAGCATAGTGGCTAAGGCACTTGACTGCTAACCAGAAGGCTGGCGGTTCAAACCCACCAGCCACTCCTCGGAAGGAAAGTTGGGCGATCCTACTTCTGTAGAGATACTGCCTCGGAAACCCAAGGAGGGGCCCCTATAAGTAGGGGCCGACTCGACGGCAAACAACAACATACTCTCTCTTATGCACAAACACACACACACATACACACAATTTTAAAATCTGTTATAGAAAGCAAATAGTATCCAGTCAAAAATCATATATATGCACATATTTTTTAAAGTCTCATTTACAAGAGTTACACAAAAAGCCACAGCTAAAAAGACCATCTGATTTTACCTAGCCCAACCTCATGTCGGGGATACTGAGGTCCAGGGAGATTAAGCAACTAGTTCAAAGCCACACAGCTTGTTAGTAGCAGAATCAGGAATGAAACCCGAGACGAGGTAACACCTCACCCACAGCTCTTTCCGTAACACTATGATCCTTCTGCCAATTGACTAAATTAAGTTAAATCCAGTAGTTAATTTGGCCCTGTGCAGTAAGCCAAATTCTGTGTTTTCAGGGAGACATTCTATATTACAGTGCAGTGAAAAGTCCTGTCCTGGTCACCCAGAGAAGAGTTCTAATGACAAAAGAGATACAAAGGTTTAAAGAAGAACCAAGAGGGTTTTATATTCCCATTCCAAGAAAGAGACAACCCTAGAAAGAAGACCAAGCTACAGCATTTCTGCCTGTGAATTTTTGAGGTTTTGGTTGAGATACTTACTCGGTGCCAGCTCACACCAGCCATTTTTAGGTCGCTGCTAACAGTGGGACCACTGACACTAAGTACTCTGGGCAAACCCCAGGATGCTTAGCAACTGAGTGGGAAAAAAAAAAAAAAATTACAGAGGGTGCAGGCTACAGGTTCTTCCTCTTTAGACCTAATAAATCCAACTGCCCTTTAAGGTGGTCCATCATCAATTTTGATGAAAACATTCACATCTTGGTGATTTGCACCACTGAGGAAAAGCAGTGGAGTGGATAATGCAAAATTCGTTTCTTTTTGGCTTTGGAAAGCATGATAATGAACGTATAGCAGCACCTAATTACATTCTACTGAAGATAATATTTAAAAAGTACTTGCATTCCCTCTGCACATATTATGTGACAGTGTGAGGAGCAGAAGAGGATTTGCTCGAAGAGGAGGCAGACTTTGAAGGAAACATTCATTACAGGGCTCTAGCAAGTGGATGGAAACCCAATGGGAGTTTCTATGAGTTGGAATTGACTCCATGACAGTGAGTTTGTTTTTTTCAGTTTGACCAAGTGGATAACCCATTTACTCAACAAGCACTTTTTTGTGGACTTACTGTGTGACAGGTATTCTGCCATGTGCTGGGAGAAGAGGTAAGAGAAGAAAGATATATATGAACAAGACACACTCCCTAACCCTAGGGAGCATAGTGTCTGGTACAGAAGGTAGAGATACACAACTCACTACGATTAAGCTGTAGTCTCTGGGTGGGATAAACGGTTGGTGCATTTGAAAGGTTGGTGGTTCAAGCTCACCCAGAGGCACCTCAGAAGAAAGGCCTGGTTATCTATTTCCAAAAAATTAGCTAATGAAAACTCTATGGAGCACAGTTCTACTCTGATACATGTGGGGTCGCCATCAGTTGGAAGTGACTTGATGGGCAACTGGTTTATGATCCAGACAGAATATAAGTGCAGAGTTGAAATACAAGCGATTTGCTTTGGAAGCCCAAGGAAGGAATAGTTCATACTTTGGTGGAGGTAAAGGAGAATTCCTTAAGCAAGTGGCATTTAAGGTACATCTTGAAGGCATATTCAGGTTTCAGAACATAAAGGATGGGGAAAGGGGTCACTCAGGCTGAAGAGACAGCGTGAGCAAAAGTATGGAGGTGAGAACACATAATAGGGACTGCCCAGGGAACAGAGAGGTGATAGTGTTGAGAAGCAACCACTTTCTAATCCTGCCCCAGGACCCTGAGCTCTGGGAAGAGAGAGGGGGCTTGATTGTTTGGCTTCCTTCTTAGGGCAAAAGGAATAGCTAAAAACCCTAAGACTCCCTCCAATGCACTCCCTGCTCATTACCATTTACTTCAACACGACAATTCTAGCTGACATTCCCCTAAAGCAACTTCCTTGCCATGGGTTATTCCTCCCAGCTAAAAAAACTCACCCTGGGAAAAATTCCTGTCCCAGTCCACAGCAGTCTATTTTCAACTTCAAACTTAACTCAATTCAGGGCCAGTTTCTCCAGGATTCTCACACCTGGGCCTCTCTTTACAGCAGGAGTGTCATGTTTAGGACCTCTCTTAGCCATCAACCCCTCTAAGCCTTTCTAATTTGCTGCTGCTTTAAAACTGCAAAGAAAAAAGATGGAGAGGACACAGCTCCCTCTGCCTCTCTGCCTCTTTCCCTAGTTCTGCGGTTGCGCTCAGCAATGATCCTACAAGCCTGGAATTTGAGGAATTTCCTGCCCCGTGCTCCCTGGAAGAGCCGAGAGAGACCTAACAATTAGGCCTGGAGTTTCCACTCCTGCCTCCCTCCACCCAAGCTAAGTGCCAAGAGTGAATAGCTCGGTCTAAGGGGCCAGTGTGGAGCTCAGATGGGACTGTCTGTAGCCTTAACATTCAGCAGGAATGTTACCCCCATAAAGTCACCCCCACTGCCACTTCCTCCCTTAATTCCCTCCCAACTACTGGAAGAGCCTCTACCAAAATATTCTATGTCCTTTCTCTGCCCATGTTGTTGTTGTTGGGTGCTGTCGAGTCAACATTCGACCCATAGGAACCCTGTGTGACAGAGTAGAATGGCCCCAAAGGGTTTTCTCGGCTGTAATCTTTACTAGAGCAGATCACCAGGTCTTTTCTCCAGTGGAGACACTGGATGAACTGCCCACCTTTCTTTCGCTTAGCAGCCAAGCACTTAACCATTGTGCCACCAGGCATCCTTCTGTCCATCCTAGACTATAATTATTACTATTACTAATAACAATTCAGGACAATAATACAGAGTTAATTCCTTTCCGAATTTATCTTGTTCTTCAGTAACTGTCTCAGGATAATTATATATTTTATATATATATATGTTGTTGTTGTTATGTGCCGTCGAGTCGGCCCCGACTCATAGCGACCCCTCCTTGGGTTTCCGAGGCAGTATCACTACGGAAGTAGGATTGCCC
>NW_006921780.1:850456-851667 GCF_000298275.1 Orycteropus afer afer | reverse complement strand
CAAACCCACCAGCCACTCCTCGGAAGGAAGGTTGGGCAATCTACTTCCATAGTGATACCGCCTTGGAAACCCAAGGAGGGGTCGCTATGAGTCAGGTCTGACTCGATGGCAAATAACAACAAACAACAGTGGGTGACGGGCTCCTGTTCTTTCTTTGCCTGTCCCCTCTTTATTCCAGTATCCCCTCCTATCCAGGTATCCAAGTTTGTGTTTTCTTCCTGATTCTAGTCTTTCTTTTCTTAACATTCCTTCAATAATGTCTCTTGTTACTCTTGGCTTTCACTCTTCCTCAAAAGGTGATTCTGATTCATGGCAACCATAAGAGACATTTCTTAATCTTTTCTGCCCAGAAGCCTAAAGAAGTTGCGACCAGCTGGAACTTTGTCCCCCACCTCCTGTCTCTGTTGATATAACACATACCCTCATCTCACACTCCATTCCCAGGTCTGCACCCATCTGTCTCCTCCCCAGTTCCATGGCAACACCACCATGTGGCCTCCCACCTGCCCACAGGTCTCTCCTAGAGTTTCACCATCATCAGTCACACTAGCTCAGTTCCCACGGCCCTCCTACCGCACCTAATACCTCAACTCTGCTTACTCCCTTCTCTGTCCCCCTCTTGGCAAGTATTAAGGCTTGGACTAGCTGCACAGCACATTGGGGCCTGAGGGTTCCAGTGAGTCCTAGGTCTTCTTTGTAATCATCTCAACTCTTGATGGGCCTGACCCAGGATGAAATTAAAATGGTAGTGTCCTACTTCCCCTTCCTCCTCACCTCCCAATTTTTCCTCTCAAAAGAAGACTACTCTGGTTAAAAAGGAAATCAAAATGATTCCAATACTTCAGTGGGAATTTTCACTATCTCTAGATTTCCTTCAACTCCCAAGATATTTGCCTTTTGAGGTTGAGAGTTACCAGTTGCCAGTTCCCTCCTCCTCCCCCTTCACATTCCCTTCAAACAAAGCTTTTCTGTCAGGTTTTTGACCCTGACAAAGATTTTAACTGGAATCTTTTTTTTTTTTTTTTTTTTTGCTTTCCCCCCTTCTTCTCTAATTCTGAAGGACCTTTTGTCTTCTGAGCAACAGAACTGAGTGATTGGGAGGACTGTTTTTTTTCTTTTTTTTTTTTCTTGTAAGTAATTGGGGAAGAGAAAAAAAATCGAAGGATAGAAAGAAACCAGTGTGGAGCTGTTTTCTTTATCAAAAATGTATT
>NW_006921780.1:844847-850356 GCF_000298275.1 Orycteropus afer afer | reverse complement strand
GATTGGGAGGACTGTTTTTTTTCTTTTTTTTTTTCTTGTAAGTAATTGGGGAAGAGAAAAAAAATCGAAGGATAGAAAGAAACCAGTGTGGAGCTGTTTTCTTTATCAAAAATGTATTTTAATAGAAAAAAGAGAAAGACCTTGAAAATGTGAAAAGGAAGAAGGACTTTGAAAGGGAGGGAGAGGTAAAGAGGGCAGCAGAGAAAATGAGGGAGGGTTGCAAAGAAGACCTTGAGAGAAGAGGAAGGGGGCCTTGAGGAACTGCATGAATGGAAGAAAGAGAAAGGAGGAGAATGGCAGAGCATTCAGACAGAAGCCCATTACCTGGGCTAGGTATCCTTGGAATAGCTTCTCCCACTTAGAGGAAGAAAAAGAACTGATATCTCACCCTGAGGCAGTGAAGAGAGCTGGGTTACTTTGCACAGTCTACAGAGCCTAACCTTCTCCCTGCAAAAAAAAAAAAAAAAACAACGAACCCATTGCTGGGAGGTTGGGAGGTCATTCCTACTCATGTTGTTGTGGTTGTTCTGTGCCGTGGATTTGGACCCGACTCATAGCGACCCCTCCTTGGGTTGCCGAGGCAGTATCACTACGGAAGTAGATTGCCCAACCTTCTTTCTGAGGAATGGCTGGTTCCAACCAAACTTCCTGGTGACCCTGTATGTTATAGAGTAGAACTGCTCCAAAGGGTTTGTGTTGCTGTAAGCTTTATGGAAGCAGATTGGCAGGACCGTCTTCCACAGAGCCCCTGAGTGGGTTCAAACTGCCAACCTTTAGGTTAGTCATCAAATGCAAACTGTTTGTGCCATCCAGGGACTTTTCTTTCCTCCAACTTGAAAACCAAACCAGTTGTGGTCGAGGTGATTCCGATTCATGGCAACCGTGTTTCAGAGTAGACTTGTGCTCCTTAGGGTTTTCAATGGCTGTGATCTTTCAGAAGTACACTGTCAGGCCTTTCTTCTAAAGTGTGCCTGGGTGGATTCAAACTGCCAACCTTTGTGGTTAGGAGCTGAGCTGCTTACCTATTTGCACCACCCAGGGACTTCAATTTAGAAGCAAGAAAAAGAACTGGAATCCCTCCTTGAGGCAGTAAAGAGAGCTTGCATCCACAGGGCCTAACAGTGCCTAAAACCAAACCAAACTCACTGCTGGGGTTGATCCCGACTCATACACCTCCTTGGGTTTCCAAGGCAGTTTCTCTCCGTAAATGATTGCCCAGTCTTCCTTACGAGGAGTGACTGGTAGGTTTGAACTGCCAGCCTTCTGGTTAGCAGTCAAATGTCTTAGGTACTACACCACCAGAGCCCCCTAACAGTGCCTAGCATATAGGAAATGCTCAATAAATTCTAGATTGACAAAAACAATAGAGCTATCACATCCTCCACCCCACCCCTCCCAACCCAGGACCAAATAAAAGGTTGGTTGGAAATGAATAGATAAGAAAGAAACAAAGGACCAGGATCAACCTCACCTGAGCTAGATCAAGTTGTAGAGGTGGAATGCATGCACAGAGGCCACATTTTGTTAACTCCTTTTTGTCTTACACTATTATCTCCCCCAGGCGTCCTTCTTTTCCTTGCCTGGATGGACAAAACTGATCCAACCAAAATGTTGTCACCTCTCAATTGCTCACACATAGGTTCTCCAAGCTGGATATTATCTATGGAAAAATCTTAATCCCAGGCAGGATGATTCCTCTTGCCACTCAGAACATTTCAATTGTCAGGCTTGGTATGAGCAAGGAAATAGAAACTCATTTAAACAGCATCCCAAGTCAACAGTAATAACCAGAGTACATTTGATTATTATTATAATTATTAGCACCATGATGCATTCCAAGGTTTAAAAAAACAGTAGCTGGGTGTTATCTATGTGGAGGCACCTCCTCTACTGGGTCAATTGCCTAAGGCATTTGACTGCTAACCAGAAGGCTGGAGGTTCAAACCCACCAGCCACTTCTCAGAAGGAAGACTGGGCAATCTACCTCCATAGAGATACCACCTTGGAAACCCAAGGAGGGGTTGCTATGAGTCAGATCGACTCAATGGCAGTGAGTTTGGTTTTCTTGGTTTAATCTGGAGGCAAAGAGCTCTGGTGGTATAGTGGGTAAGTCATTTGAAGCTAACCAGAAGGTCAGCAGTTCAAACCCACCAGTTGCTCCATGGAAGCATGACAGAGTGATCTACTTCCATAAAGATTTACAGCCTCAGAAACCCAGTGGGAGTCATTATGAGTCAGAATCGACTTGCTGGCAATGAATTTGGTTCCCCCCCACACCCCCAACCTGGAGGCAGGAGAAAGATGTGGCAGTCTGCTTCCATAAAGGTTTACAGCCGTGTAAATGCTATGGGTAGTTCTACTCTGTCCTATAGGATTGCTGTGAGTTGGAATCAATTCGATGCCAGTGAGTTTGGTTTGGTTTAATCTGGAGAACTCAAATAGGTCTCTGTAGCCTTTAGTCCATCTTTACAGCACCTCTAAAAGGAAGAGTAAAGAGAGCTTATATTATTTATTTATTTAAAATAGTGGCCGACATTCTCGTTGCTTGCTTACTCTTTGCTAGGAACTGTGCTCTGTTTTTTATAGATCTTAAGTCACCTAATTAATATATTTGTCTCATTAAAGATTTGAGGCAATGAACAAAGACACACTTGGTCAATGATATGAAAAGTAAATTAAAAGAGAAAACAGGGCATTGCATGAGGCTGGTGGTGATCAGGGAAGCTGGAAAAAAGAATAAGGCCAGGAGAAACAAACTGAGTTGACATAATGTTAATATATAAAGTCTATGCCATAAGCCCCTGAATGCTAAGTGGAAAGAGAGCTGTTAAATTATGGGGAATTGCAATCAGTGTCATGAAACAAAATGTGTATGAACTGCTGTATGGAAAATGAATTTACTCTGTAAACTTTCACCCAAATCACAATAAAATTTTTTTTAAAAAAAAGAACCTGAATGCTTCCTCAGATGAATTGCAAGGTTAGCCTTGAGCTTCCAAGCAGCCAGTGCAAAGAGGAAAACAAACAAAATTAATGCCACAAGTTATAGTATTCATAAAATGAAAACTAGCCTGTTGCTTAGGAAAAGTACAGCTACAGAAATGTCTCCCACGAAGTCTCATAAAAGGACACTGTGATATGGTGAACCATGTGCTGGACAACATCCCTACCATAAATACAATAAGGATTTTCATAGGGATGCTCCTTAGAACATTCCTCAGTGCAAGCTGGTGGCACACTGCCAGATGCTCAGCTCAGTAAAAGCAATCCTTCGAGGGGCCAAAGCCATTCAGTCTCTGTTTGCAACTCTCTGGCGGTCTGGCTTAGTCTAACTATAAAATTTACAGTATCAGAGGAACGGACTGGAGGTGGGTGCTGAAGGTGGGAGAGAACTGCAGATTTAGAACAGGACTCTTCCAACTTAGCTATTCTGACCCCCAGTTCAGACCTGCATCCCTAGAAGAGAGGAAGGAAAGAACATAGTCCTCTCCAATGTTCATGATTTCTTGAGAGGCCTCTAAAGGTATGGGGAGGCAGAACCCAAAACATCACTTCCCTGAGGAGACAGGGAGCCGGACTAGCCAGCTGTTGTGATGTCTGGAGGGTTGGGGGAGGATGATACTTATTGAGACTCACTTAAATAATTAAAAAGCACATTGGCTTTTTAATTTTTTCCCTGCAGCATATACCTAACCCTAATAATATCAGCTGAGCTTTTGGCCATCTTGAGGTTTGGGAAGGTGAGGCCTCCTGGCAAAATCCTAAGGGGCATTCAAAGAGCAATGAGAGGCTGCATTAAATAGTTAGTTAAATAGCTCCCAGCCTGGGATATACCTCCCCTTCTGGGGGAAGAACCTAGGTACCCCAGCATTTCAGGGACCTGGGCAGCAGCCAACACAATCAGTGGCATCTGTCACCTTTGACCCTTGAGATCACCTAAGGAAGGAAAATCCACAACTGAATTATCCACCTAATAATTCAGGGTCCAGAAGTTCTTCCATTTATTTGGTGAAAGTCTTTGTTTCCCCCCTGCGAAGACAACATTTTTCTTAAAAGTGAAGGAGAGAACACTTGCCCAGCCTTGGTCTGAGGAGCTGGGACTGGAGTGAGAAGGGCAGGCCCCTCCAAAGGAGAGAAGATTGGGGGAGGGCTGGTGTTCACTCACTGCTTGTTTGAAATGCTCTTGGTGAGTACCGGGAGTAAAGGGTGGGAGAAGGGGAGAGGTGGAAGCAGGCTGGAATCTTGGGCCAAGTCCCCTGACAATGGGCAGGAGTATGGAACCTGCAGCCTGTTACTTAATTATCTCTGAATGGTTTTTGTTCCTGGTTTTAAACATTTACCCCTATTGGGTTTTCACGGCTTCTTCACAAGCTCTCTATCTCCTTTTCTTTGCCGTTGCCATGGCAACGACTCCAGGCACACAACTGCTCTCTGATTTTAAATAAAAGTTGAGGTTTCTCTCTCTTCCCTCATCCTCCCTCCCTTTTCTCTCTTACTAGGGAAGAGATTCCTCTCATTCCTCCCTCCCTTTACCTTTCTTGCTGCCCTCCACTCCCCCACTCCCCCACCCCCCATTCTGTTTCTTTATTATCATCTCAGTCTCTCATTTCCTCCTTCCACCTGCCTCCTCTCTAAACCCTCTCCCATATCTTTGGGTTTTCAAGCTGGTTCTAATCCCCTGGTTGCCATGACAGCAAGACTAGGCCCCTGAGGAGGGATGGGGGCAGAGGTTGAAGGATAAGGGCATGTCTGGGGAGTAGGGGGGATCTGCTGGCAGTACCAGGAGTGGTATCACCCAATATTCCCTCTGGACCACCACCTTCCAGCCTGGGAGCAATTCCTCCAGAGATAAGCAAGCAGTAGATTCCTTATCTCACCCACACACATACACACCAAACTCTGCAATCTTTATGGTCAGGGTTGGAGGAGGGAAGGGAAGGTCTGTGCAGATGACCAGATGAAGCAGTGGTTTTCCATTGGTGGGAGGTGTGTGTGTTATTTCAGAGGAGAGAGGGCGAAAGTTAAGGTGGAGCTTTCAACTCCAGTCACTGCTTTGGGCCACTGAGTCACCTATCCTCTCTGAGTGTCGGTTTTCATTTGTAACATCCAGGGGTTGGATTAAATCTGTGATTTCTCAGACAGGACTCTAAGGTGCTCTAGGCCTTCTTAAGAGATGTCTTAGCAGATACCGCTGTGGTGGGGGTGGGGAGAGAAGAGAAGTGAACAGCAGGGGTCTAAAACCAACAGTACTATTGTCTGACACCACAAAGGGTCTGCTTTACCACTTTAGGGCAGGGGGTGTGACAGATCTTCCAGCAATCCTCATCACAACTTTAGATGTTTTTAGAGGAAGTCAGGACTTCCATCCACCCCACCCCACCATGATTATCCAGGTGCCTTTAATTTTGGCAACCTGCTCATTCCCTAGCCCTAACCTTATGGGGGGAGCTCTGGTAGCATAGTGGCTAAGACACTTGCCTGCTAACCAGACGGCTGGCGGTTCAAACCC
>NW_006921780.1:819740-844432 GCF_000298275.1 Orycteropus afer afer | reverse complement strand
TAAGGCACTTGACTGCTAACCAGAAGGATGACAGTTCAAATCCACCAGCCACTCCTTGAAAGGAAGGTTGGGCAATCTACTTCCGTAGTGATACCGCCTCGGAAAACCAAGGAGGGGTCGCTATGAGTGGGGTCCGATTCAACAGCACATAACAACAACCTTGAATTAAGGGCCCTGGTGCCACAGTGCTTAAAGTGGTTGGCTGCTAACTGAAAGGTCAGTTGTTCAAACCCACCAGCCACTCCACAGGAGAAAGATGTAGCAGTCTGTTTCTGTAAAGATCACAGCTGTGGAAAATCTATGGGGGCATCGATGGGTTTGATTTCTTTGGAACCCTGGATTATCAGGTAAATCATATTTTATGTGGAAACATTTCTGAAATGGGCTAAAAGACAAAATATTTTACTTCATGCTCAACAACATAAGTTTTTCTCTGTTCATTTTATGGGGTACAGGTCAAGTATTTGGTTAAAGCGAGAAATGAGCAACAATGTGGCATTTAGAAAAAGCTGTGAATTGGAAATAGAAGACTTGATTTCTAGTTTTAGCTTTTCCTCTGGTTAGCTCAGTGCTTCTCCACCAGGGGTGACTTTGCTTCCCAGAAGACATTGATAATGTCCAGAGACATTTTTTAAGGAGCTGTGGTGGTGAATTGCCTAAGGCATTTGACTGCCTAAGGCATTTGATAGTTCAAACCCTCCAGCTGCTCTGCAGAAGGAAGATAGAGCAATCTACTTCCTTAAAGCTTTGTTGTTGTTGTTATATACCGTAGAGTAGAGTCCACCGACTCAGAGTCCACCGACTCATAGCGACCCCTCCTTGGGTTTCCAAGGCAGTATCACTACGGAAGTAGATTGCCCCATCTTTCTTCCGAGAAATGGCTGGTGGGTTTGAACCACCAGCCTTCTGGTTAGCAGTCAAGTGCCTTAGCAACTATGCTATCAGAGCTCCCCCTTAAAGCTTTACCACTTCAGAAACCTGATAGGGATTTCTATGAGTCAGAATGGACTCAATGGTAGTGAGTTTAGAGACATTTTTTATTCTCATATTGGAAGGGAGGGTGCTACTGCGTTTAGTAGGTAGAGGCCAGGGATGCTGCTAAACACCCCCACAGTGCACAGGGGAAACCCGGCCTCAACACATACAAAGCAATTATCTGCCCCCAAATATCAGTAGTGCCAAGATCAAGAAACTCTGGGTTAGCTGTAGCCATCCTGAGCAAGTCATTTCCCCATTTTGAACTTCAATTTCTTTATTCATGGATTTGTACCTTATACTGTCATTCATTTAACATGTTTACGTGCCTATGCCAGGTGCTGTTATAGGCATGGGGGAATAGAGGTAAGACCAGAGAAGGTCCTTGTCCCCATAGAGTTTACATTAGCTTATATTCACAACTCCCAACGAGCGGGGCAAAGAGAGTTTTATGAATTCTTAAGTTTTAGTTTGGAAAACAGACTTGTACAAGGTCACAAAGAAAGCCAGGAAAGAAGCTGGAATCTGAACCCAGGTCTTCTGACTACAAACCGCAGGCTCTTTTCATCACTCCACATCATGAAATGTTAGCATTCGTTTTCAAAGTAAGATCTAACGGATACCGTGCTCTTCATGTGGTTCAAATTCCAGGCCAGACATTTTCTGCAGATTATTTAATGGAATCTGTATCCTCACCCCAGGAAGCTGATGCCACTATTTTCTCATAAGGAGGTCAGTGATTCCCACAAGGTCACCCTGATAGGAGGAGGCAGGGCCCGGATTTGAACTCAGGCAGTCTGGATTCCAGAGCTTGGCTCTCTGACCCAGAGGCTGGAGAGGACTTTCAGAGCCTTAGACATCATCTAATGAGCTTTTCACTTGACAGGTGAATAAGCTGAGACTGAGAAAGAGGACATGACTTGCTCAAGAAGCAGCCGCAAGTTTAGTCATGGTCAAGATTAAAATTCAACTCATAGACAACCAGTCTTAGAACTCTACTATGTCCCAGAGCTCTAAATTTTTGTAATCTTCTTGGGGAAGGTTGCAGGACATGGGAGGTATGCTTTAAGAAACAGAACAAAGTCTGAAGGCTCAAGAACCAAAGTCTTAGGGGGAGGAGATAAGGAGATGCACCTGGTGGTCATGAGAATGAAGAGAGCTGCCTCCAGATGGGGAAAGAGAAATGGAGAATTCTAGGGGAATAAGAGGGGGCTGGGAAAGAAGAAAGATGCTGACCATAGGAGGAGGGGAACCAGACTAGGAAAAGAAGGAGCTTGTGGGCCTGGCTATGAGTGACATCACTGTATCTGTCTTCCATGGCCTCCTCCTGATTCTCTCTCAGGCTCTTCTGGACTCTGCTTTGTTCTGGGCCTCTCAACTTACCACCTTACCTACCCAAGCTGACAAGGTTTTCCTGATCCCTTCCCTCACCTTAAAACCCACATGGGTCAGAAAAACACCATCTTAGCTTCAGACAGGTAGAACCAAGGAGACAGACAGGTGTCTCAGTGTCTATGGGCACTGCTTGCAGCTTTTGCCATGAAAAAGCCCCACCCCTGAGAGAGGGACAAGAAGGCTCCCCACAGCCCCCAGGTGTCAGCAAAATGCTGATATTCCCTTGAGAGACTCCTAAAGTGTCAAATGTAGAACACAGCACAGAGTAGGCACCCAGTTTCCTGTCAGGCTCCCTTCTAGGCCCCTCAGTTCCTTCTAGAGTTTCTTCAAGGCTCAGTTCAGTCTCTTCAGATGCTTTAAAAAAAAAAAAAAACTACTGTACAATGGGTTCTAACAGACAGCAACCCATGTTTCCAGAGTAGAATTGTTCCATAGGGTTTGCTTGCCTGTGCTCTTTATGGAAGCAGTTCACTAAGCCTTTTTCCCAAGGAGTTGCTGCATGGGTTTGAACAGCCAACCTTTAGCTTAGCATCCTATCGCACCCTGCTTGTGCAACCCAGGCTCCCTCAGACACGTTAAAGGCCTCCATTTTACAGATGAGGAAACCGGTGCAGAGGCTTCTCTGAGGGCCCCAACTCTCACTGAGAGGGGCCCCAAGCATGACTGATGAAAGAGGTTGGGGTTTGTTGTTTGTTAGTTTTATTCTGTTTTTAACAAAACATAGCCCAGGACCTTGGGGATCATGCAATCTGGTTGGAAAACGGAAAGGTCAGTGCTTTAAAACTGAGTGTAAACTGAGCCTGTAAAATGAGATAAAAGGGAGGGTTAGTGAGGAAGGGCTCTCAGAGAGCATTGAGATGTGAGAGTAGGAGGGCGGGGGCTGAGGAGCGGAGCTGAGTACCAGGATAAGGAAGACTTAGGTCTTTACAGACAGGCTGAGATTCCTGAACTCCCTCATAGTCAATGGCCCTGGTTTTCATTTTTTTTCCCTCCCCCCACAGCTCTGGTCAGGACTCTGAGATGATTAAAACCAAAAGAATTTTAAATGTCTGGAATTCACTTTTCACCGCTGATGCCGTTTGCTTATTTTCTCTCTCTTCTTCCTTCTTATAATTTCTCCTCTTGGGAGAGCTATCTGTTTGCTTCACTCCTTTCTTGTGGCCCAGTTTGCTCTGAGATGATTCCCAGCACACACCAGTTAACTTTGTTTTCATTTTGAGGGGGGGGGGACGGGAAGGAGAGAGGGGGTTGGGTGGCTCAGGCAAAGGAGAGGGAGGAGGGAAGGGTGGAGGGGCCTTGATCTTGCTGGCGAAAGTTCCCAGAAAAAGAAAGGCCAAGAAATTGCTTTCAGGGAAAGAAATCTGCCAAATGTTTATGTTCCCACAAGACTCCGCAGAACCTTTTCATAGACCAAAGCTAAAGTTCAGGGCAAAGCCAGAGCTTGTTTCTTTAGAGAGAAGCTCTTATCAACATGCACACACAAAGCACCCATACCCTTTGTCCAGGGTCCCCCCACCTTCCCGAAGCAGGCTGGGCCACCCTCAGGACAGCAGACCCTCAATGGTCTATGTGTGTGTTTAGGGTGGGGAGGGCACTCCTGCCCTCTGAGCCCCAAGCACTGACCAGATCAGAAAATGAATAGAATGTTTGCTTCCACCCTGGTGTCTGAGCAAACACTGCTTCTCCTGGGGTAGCCCCACTGTACCCCTCTGAAATCAGTACCTCCAGCCCTGGCTTGCAAACTAAAGCAGAGAGACATACGGCCTCATTCAGGAATAACAGGACCTTTCTGTGAACTTCCACAGGATGGCAGGGGCAGAAAACCGTGGAGCCAGAAAGAATCTTGAAGATTAACCTTCTCCTTTCGTGATAAGAAAACAAGCCCAGGTCACATGTAAGGTCACTCCAGTAGAGGTATAAATGAGGCTAAAATCCACATCTACAGTCCCACTCTTTCCACACCTACCTTCTGATATAGATCTTCCTACTGTAACTCAAGTATAGGGAGGATTGTGGGGCTGGCGCGGGATCCGGCAGTGTTTCCTTCTGCTGTGCATGGAGTCGCTATGAGTCGGAAACGACTCGACAGCACTTAACAACAACAACTGTAACATATGGGAGCTCTGGTAGCATAGTGCCTAAGGCACCTGACTGCTAACCAGAAGGCTGGCGGTTCAAAACCACCAGCCACTCCTCGGAAGGAAGATGGGGTGATCTACTTCCGTAGTGATACTGCCTCGGAAACCCAAGGAGGGGTCGCTATGAGTCGGGTCCGACTTGACGGCACATAACAACAACAACACTGTAACATATTTCAGAACGAAGGTTGGGCAATCTACTTCCGTAGTGATACCGCCTTGGAAACCCAAGGAGGGGTCGCTATGAGTCGGGTCCGACTCAACGGGACATAACAACAACAACTGTAACATATTAACACATTCGAATTGTGGTGCTGGTGAAAAATACTGAATATACCATGGACTGCAGGAAGAAACAATAGCTCTGTCTTGAAGAAAGTGCACCCAGAATCCTCCTTAGAAAGCAAGGATGGCAAGATTTTGTTTCACTCACTTTGGATGTGTCATCAGAAGGACCAATCACTGGAGAAAGACATGTCTGGCAAAGCAGAGGGTCAGCCAAGAAAAAGACCCTCAACAAGACGGATTGACACAGTGGCTGCAACAATAGACTCACACATAGCAACAATTGTCAGGATGTCACAGGGCTGGGCAGTGCTTCAATCTGTTGTACATGGGGTCACTATGGGTTGGAGCAGACTCAAAAGCCCCTAACAACAAGATTCAAACAAGACTCAGTGGCACCTAACAACAACACCACCGTAATGCCTGTTCCTGGGTGGTGCTCACTGAAACTTTGGAAGTTTGAGTCCACCCAGAAGCACCTTGCAAGAAAGGTCTGGCAACATACTTCTGAAGATTAAAACCCTCTGACAAACAAGGAGTTGCTATGAGTTGGAATAAACTCAATGGCAACTTGTTGGTTGGTTGGTCATTCGGTTATTATAATGCCTAGGAAACCAGAAGCTGTGTCAGAAGTTGCAAGCCGTGTGAGACTTCACACATTTAACCCTTCAACACACAGGCTTAGCAGTAGGCACAGTGAGCAGTCAGAGGGCTCGAGGTCAGTAAAGGGAAGGTCAGCTCTGCCCGGAGCTAGATGCCAATAAACTGAGCTGGAGGCCACTCCAGGCTGAACAGACAACTTATTTGTGGAAAGAAAAATTGCACTGGGACTGAGTGGCTGGGCTGTCAGGCTTGGCTCAATAACACACCCCAGAAAGAGCAGAGGTTAGAAACTGTGTGCCCTCCCTTACTGAGGATGTGGAACAAAAGGGCCACCCTCCCTCACCAGGTTTTTAAAAAACTAATTTGTTGTGTGTGGTTTCTACTAGGCACAGGCTAGGTGCTTTCACAGAGTGTGGTGGTAATAAAAATAATAGTAGGAGTAATAGCTTGTTGTTGTTGTTGTTAGTTGCCATCAAGTTGGCTCCAATTCATGGCAACCTTATGTGTAACAGACTATAAGACGTGGCCTCAGTCTGTGCCATCTTCCTGATTGTTGCTTTATTTGAGTCTATTTCTTTGGCTATTGTGTCAATGCATCTCGTTGAGGGTTTCCCTCGATTAAACACTCATCATGTGCCAGGCACTCTGTTTTATATACACTTTCTGCAATCTTTCAAGATCCCTATTTGCCAATGAAGAAATTGAGACTTAAAGAGATTATATGACAAATCCAAGGTCTCACAGATAGTTTATGGCAAAGAAAGTAATAGGATCCTATGTATTTCTTTCAAAAGATCAAGCTGGCATAAACAACTTAGCATTTGATAACTAGCTGAAAGACTGGCGATTTGAACCCTGGTGGTATAGTGCCTAAGGCATGTGACTGCTAACCAGAAGGCTGGTGGTTCAAATCCACCAGCCACTCCTCAGAAGGAAGGTTGGGAAATCTACTTCCGTAGAGATATCACCTCAGAAATCCAAGGAGGGGTCACTATGAGTCGGGACCAACTTGAGGTCAGTGAGTTTGGTTTTGGTTTGGTTTAGAGGCTCCTCAGAAGACAGGCCCGGCATTCTGCTTCTGAAAGGTCACAGCCTATGAAACCTTAGGGGGCAGTTCCAGTCTGCACACATGGGACTGTCGTGTCAGAATCAACTCAACAGCAACAACAATAAAGATCAAGCACATTGAACAAGGTCATGAAAAAAAAATTCAATATGGTGAGGGAAAAAATGATTCTTCCGAATCCCCCATCACCTCCTGTGGGCCTTTCAGAAGCCTAGAGCACAGTCATGCTGAGAAGCAGTAGTAAGAGACAGACACATGAACACACACTACAGATTTGGGGTTCTGTCCAGCTCTGTGTTGAACTTGATGGGTAAACTTTTCTGTCTCTTGAGCTTCTCAAATCCCTTGTCCGGGCTGGTGCCCTTTCTGCTCATCTGTAGACTGGAAGCCCAAGGAAAGCCCGAATCTCCATGATGTCAGAGACAACAGTATAGTAGGTTCCGAGAAGTTGGGCCCAGCAGGAACCACTTCTCTCCCCACCGTTTTCCCTCACTTCTTGGCTGTGCTCTGTACCTCATGGAGACAAGGTCATTCAGTGGTAAGAGCACAAGCTACAAAACCCATCAGACAGACTTGGGTTTAGTTTGGTGTGGTTTATGCAAACGATTTTCCTGTGAATTATTCTCCCCTAGCCACAGTTTCTCTTATCTCTAAAATGGGATGATGTGTGTGTTGTTAAAGTAAGTGAAAAACAGCTCAGTGCCTAAATGTTAGCCCTTTCCCTCTTCAGCTGATCATATTACTGGATGGTTGTTCTCTAGTTATTTCCATGCGGTGAAGCCTCAGGGTTTGTGTCCTAAAAAAAAAAAAAAGTCTGTTGCCCTCAAGTCAATTTTGACTCTTGACTCATAGTGACCCTATAGGACAGAGAACTGCCCCCATATGGTTTCCAAGGCTGTAAATCTTTATGGAAGCAGACTGCCACATCTTTCTCTTATGAGGTGGTTGCTGGGTCCAAACTGCTAAGCTTTTGGTTAGCAGCCAATCACTTTAACCACTGCACCACCAGAGCTCCTTGTGTATGTCCTGGTCCCCCCAAAACAGAAGAGTTCCTTAGCTGGAACCTGGGTCCTAATTAGATGGTGGACCTTCCTTTCTTTTCTCCGTCACAGCCTTGCTTCAGCTTATCCCACCTCTCTGCACGTGGCAAGTGAACTGCACTAGGGACCACTCGTTCCTCCCTGGGCTTTCTGGTCAACAACCTATATATACACCTCTCCTGTCATCCTACCCCTGCAGGCCAAGGTTAATAGAGGAATCAAAACTGAGGTATAAAGAATGGTCCAGAGCAGGTGAATATGATGACAGCTTCCCCAGGGAGCACAGGGCTGGCCTCCCTGCCCACTGGCGGCGCCTCCTTCCGTCTGCTCGGCAGGACTGGGTGTCATGGTTGCCTTGCTCTGCTCTCCACCTTAACTATTCCATTGCTGCTCTCCCAAAGTCCTCTTCTTCTCCCCTTTGGTCTCACCCACTGGCTGCCTGTGCCACCCCCCCCCCCTTCTCCAGCCCTTCTCTTTCCACTCTTCCCCTCTTTTTCCCCAACCCCCTCAGCTGCGGGCTTGGAGCAGGAGGTTATGAAAATGAGCTGCGTGCCCAGGAGACTGTAATTATCTGCTAAGTGTGAAAGCCAGAGTGATTAATTAAGAGATAATAAAAAGAAAAGGAGGGCGAGAGGGGGGCCTCACGGCTTTGCTTTGATGATAGAACCTGAGGTGAGCCAAGCAATTAGGGGAATCTTTATCGAGAGTTAGCTATAATCCACAAATTATCAAGCACCAAATGCTTCAGGAGCAAGGCACAATTCACTCCTGCAGAGTGACAGACCGACAGACAGGGAAGGACAGCAGGAGGAAGAGGTCCTGGGGAGCACCCAGCTATGAGCACTGGGGCGTGCAGCTCTATTGGGGAACCCGCAGCCCCAGAGCAGGCTGAGCAGATTGTCCTGTATCAGGCCGCCGGACAGAGCTTCCAGGGCCCTAGGCTATGGCTGTCCTCTCCTTCTACCCTTGAGAAAGGGTACACTAGCCCTGAACAAATGCATGGTGCCCCACAGGCAGACTCCAGCACTGGAGCCAACTCATAGCGTCCTCGCCCATCTCCTCCAGGAGCACAGGGTGCCCCCGTTCCTCTTCACACAGACACATCAGTTCTTCCTCCTCAGGACTTATATTCTGCCCTGTCCTCCAGGAAGCAGGCGCCGATTTCACACCAGTCCTCTCCTGGTGCAGTGGCTGCTTCTGCGCATGTGGGGATGTATGTCACGTGGCTGGTGTGAATGCTGCAGGGCCACACGTGGCCTAGCCACAGTTTCTAGCTCCGGAAGGCTTCCACCCACAAGGCTCTAGGTGGGCAGACCTGCTCCCTGGCCCCCACTCGTCCTCCACTAGGCCCTCCTATAGGGTGATCTTCTCTACCTCCCTTTCACTGCATTCTACACTCACTCCTTTCCACCCTTCCATTGTTCCCTTGTGTCTCCCCAGCTCCATCCCAGGAACCTTCTCTAACTCCTCCAGTTCCAATATCTCCTTCTATCCTCCCCTTTGCAGATGCATAACCAAAAAAAAAAAAAAAAAAAACTCACTGCCGTGGAGTCGGATCTGATTCATAGAGACCCCTCCTTGGGTTTCTGAGGCGGTACCACTACGGAAGTAGATTGCCCAATCTTTTTTCCGAGGAGTGGCTGGTGGGTTTGAACCCCCAGCCTTCTGGTTAGCAGTCAAATGCCTTAGGACTATGCCACCAGAGCTCTCTGCATAGCAGGGTTCAAAATAGCCCCTTGTTTATAAAATGATGTTTGTATCCTGGGGAAGATGGGGAACCTGTCTCCCCTATTAAAATTAGATATCTGAAGACAGAAACCAAGACTCCTCCCTCAAGTTCAAGTTTACAGATATGAATCTAGACTTACGTAATAGGGTCCAGTATCCTGGGGAGAATATCTAACTCCTTCATCAGAGTAGGAGATCCCCAAAGGCAGGCACCCCATTATAGATATCCAATCCTCTCCTTTCTCGACTCACCCTCATATCACTTGAGATTCACACAGTTCACCCAGGCAAGGCTGGACTGATGACCTCCTTGAGTGACTCCAAGAGGAAAATATTCCTGCTCTGAAAGGAGAATGAATCCTGCCCGTGGAGTAGCCCTACTTTCCTGCAGATACCTGGCTTCAGGTCCAGCTGCCAGGGCTATCTCACCCTGCCTCTCCAGCCCCCATGGAGAGAGGAGGAGGGGCCCACAGGCCATCAGGTAGGAATGTTGAGAAGGACACCAGAGCCCTCCAGCCCCCAGCTGCTCAGAGCTGCTGAGAAGGAGAAACTGGACAGGTAAGGGCATGGTGACTCAGCCAGCTTCCTGTGAATGCCATTCTTCTGGCCCTGACTGGGGGACACTGCAGGAGGGCAGCCTTGGTAGTTTGCTGGACAGCAAATCTGACCCCTAAACAGACAACCTTCTATGGCTTACCTGGGGCTTGGAGGCAGCCTCAGCTATCACCTCTCTGGGCTTTACTTTGAAGTGTGAGAAAATGAACCTATTTAGTAGAAATGTTATTTACATAGACATAGAGAATATTAGAGAGTAATTCAGTAGCAGTCTCTAATTACACAATTTTTATGCACAAGCAAGAAAGGTTCAGGTTAGACACAAAGAAGAACTTCCTGCTTGCCAGGGATTATTAGATATGAAAGTGAGTGAGCAGAGAGAGCTAATAAGATTCCTCTCTCTTCAGAAAAAGAACAAGCACTGGTGTCTGTCAGTGATTCAAGCAAGCCGAGCCTAAAGAAACATGTCTTCAGAATCCAAAGATGCTGGGATTGTTAAAGAATTATTGCTTCATTTTCTTTCTTGACCCCAGGTTCTAGGTTCCAGAAAACCTACCCTGATTGATCCTACATCCTTCTTCATTGACTCTGAAATGCCTCAGGATTTATGGTTCTAGTTTGTCTATGTTTCTATTTGTATTTGCAGATAGTTGAATGTGTGTCAGTTTTCTGGGAGAGAGAGAAGACTTCCTGTGTGCCCCAAGAGGCAATGTTGTTGTTGTTATTTGCTGTCGAGTCGGACCCGACTCATAGCGACCCCTCCTTGAGTTTCCGAGGTGGTATCACTATGGAAGTAGATAGCCCAACCTTCCTTCCGAGGAGTGACTGGTGGGTTTGAACCTCCAATCTTCTGGTTAGCACTCAAATGCCTTAGGCAAGAGGCTGACCTAACCAGAGGCAGTCTTCCATTGCTCCCCCAAAATCATGCCCCTAGTCAAGCTTAGGATCCACTTTCCTTCCCAAATCACATAATTTGCTCATGACCCAGTTCCCAAGCCAAAGCCAACACAGTCAAGGCCCTGGCTACAGCTCTGTCAAAATGTTTTCCCCAAAATCGCCCACTGAGAGCTGAATTATGAGGACTTTTTTTTTTTTCCATGAAAATAAAAATTCAAGTAGAAACCACTGGCTTAGCCGTAAGACGTTTTCACCAACATATCCGCCGGTTGCTTTTCAACTTTGCAGCTGGCAGCTGTTGGCTTGAATAAAAACTTGAGGTAGGGTGAGGGAAGGGGTGACTCCAAGTCTGTGAGGTGGAAGAGAAGCAGGGACTGGACAGTCAGTCATGGGGCTGAGGATGGGCATGCTGGCAAGCACTGCACCCTCTTCCGTCCCACAACCTGCTTCCTGAAAACAAACATATCAATGCTACTGAATCAATGATCCGGGCTCTGTTATACAACTAAACTGGCTGAGAAGCGAATTCAATTAAATTAATTCTATTTTCTCTTGATTTCCATTAGAAAGTTGAAGATCTGTTTCCCTAAGGGAAAGCAATCCCTAAAACTCAAAGTGTGGTCCTAGTACCCGCAGCGTCAGCGTCAGCATCATCACCATCACCTGGGAGCTAGTTAGAAATGCAGAATCTCCACTTTGACCTCCGATTTTCTGAATCTCAATCCGTACTTTAACAGGAGTCCCAGGCATTTCATAATGGTGTCAAAAGTGTGAGGAGCATTGTTCTAACACACTGAGTGGGTTGAAAACTTCTGGAGAGACAGAGGTTAAAATGATGGTCAAGCTTACTGCACACTGTGCTGGGAAAGCCAAATTTTTCCATGACTTAAAGTGGAGGTAAGTGAGCGCTATCACTCTGCTTTACAGATGAGTAGAGTAAGGTTCACAATGGAGAAGCTGCCACTTGGTCTTCAGAGCCATGACATAGACTTAATACTAAACTAGGGTTCTTTCCATCACAATTTGCTGCCTCCCCAAAGCACCCATGGCTCAGCATCCCAGAGACTAGAAATTCAGGGATTACCCACACCCTGTGGCAGGATTACTGGTTACTTCCCTTGGCACCTTTAACAGAGGCTTATCTGTGTATGAGGTCCCTGGGGGGCACAGATAGTTCACTCTCATCTACTAACTGAACCCAACCAGCAGCACTGGTGATGTGCTTTTGTAAGCATGACAGCCAATGGAGCTCAGCTCTGCTCTGCAGCACATGGGGCCGCCGTGAGTCAGGGTTTGGCCTATATTTGTTCATCACTCCTTCATCTGAGCTCATTCCTCAGGTCCGCTTTAGACTGTGAAGTAAAAAGCAGGCACTATGCAATATTAATAATAACTATGATTTATAGAGCACCTATTACGCTCCAGATACAGTTTCTTCATAGAGATTCTTCCATTCACTCATCATAACAATTCTAAAGGAGAGGTATTATTGTCACCTTTTTTAGATGAGAAAGTCGAGGCTTCAATTAAGTGACCTACTCATGATGGGAGCTCTGGTAGCATAGTGGCTAAGACACTTGCCTGCTAACCAGATGGCTGGCGGTCCAAACCCACCAGCCACTCCTCGGAAGGAAGGTTGGGCAATCCTACTTCTGTAGTGATACTGCCTCGGAAACCCAAGGAGGGGTCGCTATGAGTCGGGTTTGACTCGACAGCACATAACAACAACAGTCATGATCACCCCCTCTAGAAAGGGGCTGTCTCTCCCAGGTCCCCCGGTAGGAGGTCTCAGGGCACTCTAGAGGTTACCCAATTCCAGGGATAAGGTCATGTTGAAAGAGGCCAGTCTTATGACATGGCCCTGGGATGAAACCGAAGGCAACATGCACAAATGAAATCCCTTAGATACTTGCTTTACAGGCTCCCTCCTCAATTTTCTGCATAAATGGAGAGCAGTAGTGGTGCAGCTAATCCAGAAGTCATTTCAACTTGGCTTTGCAATGTATTAGGTTTTTTTTTTTTTTTTTTGCAAAGTCAGATTTTCCTTTCTAATTATATTTAGTTCAAACTGACATTAAAATGAGTTTGCATTCTCACTTCATCTGTTGCCTGGTGAGGGGAGACCTCCCAGATGTGTGCTGGCCCATCAGTCTAGGATCAAACATCATCCACAAAATTGCTGACCCGGGTGTGGATGTTGGAGTGTTAATAGCTCAAGTGGCAATAGCCAACCCTGAGTATGTGTGCAGGAAAGATGGACAAAGAGAGGAGGATGAGGATCTCTGGGCGTTCTCCCAAATCTGCCCCACAGGGTGATCAAGCTGGTAGATTTCGGAAAGGGGGCAGGATGAGGGAGACTGAGGCACAGAGCAGCAAGTCGATTGCCCAGAGTTTGCAGCTAAAACCCGGGAATTTTACCATGCAGACGGAAAGTTGTTCTAGATGACTGTTGTTGTTGGGTGCTGCAGAGTCAATTCCGACTCAGAGTGACCCCATCTAACGAAGTAAAACTGCCCCATACAGTTTCCTGGGTTGTAATCTCTACAGAAACAGATCACAAGGCCATTATGAGTCAGAATCGACTCCATGGCTGTGGGTCAGTTTTGTTTTTCTACCACAGAGCCTCTGGATGGGTTCAAACCGTCAACCTTTTGGTTAGCAGCCAAGTGCCACCAGGGCTCCTTTCTGGATAATGAAAGATTTGAAATGAAGAAAACTCTAACTTCTCTCATAGGTTTCACTTGCCAGCGTGCCTATCTATCCCTGGGCTTCTGCTCATTTGAAAATGCCTTCGTCCTCTCCTTTCCTCTTTCTCTGCCTGTCTGCCCATCTCAGTTCCTTTCCTTTTAATAACCTCCTGGTTAAGTGAATCGAATGGGAAGAAGCAGTTAAAAGCACCTCATGGCTTGACAATGCTGGGTAATGGAGCGAGCAGGGCCCCAGGCTGTTCCTGGGAGAATTCAGGAAGGAGGAAAAAAAAAAATTCAGCTAAGCTGATTACAAGGACGAAGTTAATTTAGAAATCAGCTCCATTGGGTGAGAATGAGGGGAGAGGAGGAGGAAATGGACACAAAAGGTTGGGAGATTTGGGGAGAATATGCTTTATATAAACTGCCTTTCTTCTTGGAAACCATAATCCTAGGAGGGATCTAGACTCACTCCTTCGGATTCCTGGGCTCCTTCCATCCGGAGCAGGGGGCACAATCAGGGATTGTCCGGAGCCTGGATATAGTGAACAGCGCTGCATTCCACAGGCTCCAGCCGGAGCCCCTGAGCCTCACATCTGCGGACGTCCCCTCCCCCTCCCCGCCTCCCTCCTCCACTGCCCCCACCATTTGGACACTTAGACTTCAGCATTTTTCACATACCTCTCTCCTCAAACCTTTATCTTATTGTATTGTCAATATGTGTTTAAACATCCATCTCCCTCCAGGACAGGGGCTAAACCTCACTTACCTTTTCATCCCTGGTGCCTAGTCCAGGGCTAGGCACAGCCCAGGCACTTAAATAATGCTTGCTCAGTTGAGCTCAGCTCTCATCCCATGGCAGGAAGCCTCTAGGTGGAAAGTTTCCATTTGAAAAACCAGAGCTCACTTCCTTGCTGAGGCTTACGAATCTCCAGGCTCAGCCCCTACATGCATGTACATCTAGGGCCACTGGCCAGTGGAAACAGCCCAGCATGACGTTTGTTGTTGTTAGGTGCCATCAGATTTTTACTCATAGCAACTCCATGTGACAGCATTGAACTGACCCATAAGGTTTTCTAGGCTGTCATCTTTACAGGAGCAGATCGCCAGGTCTTTCTCCTGCGGAGTCACAGGGTGGGTTCAGACCGCCAAACTTATGGTTAACAACCAAGCTGTTGCACCACCAGTGCTCCTTGTTGTTGCTGTGTGCCATCAAGTCGGACTCAACTCATAGTGACCCAGCGACCCCTCCTTGGGTTTCCAAGGCAGTATCACTATGGAAGTAGATTGCCCAACCTTCCTTCCGAGGAGTGGCTGGTTTGAACCACCAGCCATCTGGTTAGCAGTCAAGTGGCTTAGGCACTAAACTACCAGTGCTCCTTAGCATCACCTTAAAAGGATTAGCCCTCCAATGGAACCACATACTTCTCTATGACTTTGGGCTGTGTGGACACAGACTAGACTCAGAAGGGACAGACGACAAGGCTGCCTGGTCCTCCTCTAGGTTCTCTGCAGTGAACTCTGACTCCAGGCATCTTTATCTTACAGTGAAGGATTCCCAGAGGAAAAGCTTTCCTTACTCCCCAAAGCAAGGAGCGCTGGTGGCATAGTCCCTAAGGCATTTGAATGCATTTGAATGCAAACCAGAAGGCTGATGGTTGAAACCCACCAACTACTCCTTGGAAGGAATACTGGTCAATCTACTTGCATAGTGATACTGCCTCAGAAACCCAAGGAGGGGTTACTACGAGTAGCATCTGAAATGATGCAGTGAGTTTGGTTTGGTTGGTTTTGATTCCCCAAAGCCTCCCAACTCAGGTCACAGATCTGAGTCTTCAAGGCTGAACTGATACTTCTCTAAGGTTTTCTGCTCATTTCTGGCTAGTCAAACCCTAGTTATCTATTTCACCTATTCAAATAATAATAATAATAATAATAACTGACCCAAAAAAACAAACTCATGGCTATCGAGTTGATTCTGACTCACACTGACTCCCTTTGGGTTTCCAAGGCAATAAATCTTTATGGAAGTAAATTGCCTAGTCCTCCTTCCAAAAGAGTGGCTGGTGGGTTTGAACTGCTAACCTTCTGGTTAGCAGTCAAATGCCTTAGGCACTAAGCCACCAGAACTCCTTATAATAATTGAAGAGACTGTAAATCTCCACAACAAGTCCAGCAAATGAAAGGTCTAAGAGGAGAGGGTTTGGTGAGGAATGAGAGGAAGATCACACCGGTTTTCGACATATGCTTTGTCTGCAGAAAAAACAGAAGTCCCACTGCCTGTAGTTCAGTCTTTGGGCTGATTTTTCAAGGGCTTTCTGGTCTGGCCCTAGTCTACTTCTCCCCAACCCAAATCCTCAGCTTCCACCAGCTCAATGTCCCTTGCACATCCTGGCCTTGGTGGGGAAGCTGGGCCCATCTGATGATGCTCTCCCTCTTCCTGCCACATCCACATCCTGTCCATCCTCAGGCCCACTTCCTCCATGGGGCCTTTCCTGGACACTTCAGCCCACAGCACACTCCCTTCTTCTAAACTCTCCAGCTCTGATCAGGGGCACTGCAACAAAAACATTCAGTAGAGAAGGACAAGATACTGTCTTTAAAACAAAACAAAACAAAACCCGTAATGCCTAGCACTATGTTTCGCAAATGGTAACACACATTTGTTGATTTTGAAAATGTACTTCTCCCCATTTTATGGAAGAAGAAACTGAGGCCTACTGAGGGGAAGTCATTTGCTCTGAAATCATAAAGTGATACTCTTAATGGCAGGGATTGCATTTTATTTATTTTGTAACACTGGTGTCTAAGACAGTGCCTGACACATCGAAAGCACATAATACACTTCTGCTGAATAAATGAACCAAGTCCTTACTCTCCCCACACATCTTCCAGTGAGGATGTACTCATTCCCCAGGGGAGGAAGAAGCATCAAATGACCTAAGCCTGAAGAAGAATCCGATTCCTAACCCAGCCTGAGGTGGGACAGCCCCCATGGAAACTCAGCCAAGCTCTGAGTGCCACCTCCAGGGAGGCTCAGGTTCCTGCTGCCCCTTCCCTGCCTTAAAACCAGGCCCCACTGCCTTCTGGGAGATTCTCCCACCTCCTTCCCCAGAGCCAGGCCCTCAGAGGAATGAAGCAGCAGCATTATCTCCGGAGAACTCACAGAATTTGCTAGGGAGTGCTAGAGATTTCCACCCCTGGATTTAAGACTCGGAATCCTGAGGATGTTGGCTGACTGCAAGGCCCATTTATTTTAATACAATCCCAATTTTGTTAAATGGGCTCAAGGAGGACAGAGAGGGGTGAGACTCCAACCCCTGGAGAAGACAGAGGTTAATAAAATTTGTAGAAGAAATTAAAGGTGGAGGGAAGGAGAAAACCAGGAGCTTGGTGAGAGATTGACAGAGGAAGAAGGGGTGAGATGGAAGCGGTGAAATGGCAGTGTCTGGGAGCTAGAGCAGCTTTCATCCTGGTGCTCAAGGAACTTAATCATGGTCTCATTGTCTGTGAATCAGGGATGGGAAGGTGTAAGAGCCAAGAAACTGGGGCTGTAGGATGGAGAGGGACCAGAGCCACAGAATGGAGACCCCATGGGTTCTGACTTTGTAATATTATATTGTGTGCATCTATCACAGAGGACACAAAGCATGCAAGACAGGGCAAATGTCGTGTCTTCTGAGACGCTGGCTGCTACAGTAGATGATACACACAAACGTGGCGCTGTTGCACGCCAGTGCTCTGGTGAATGGAAGGCTGGGGAGATCGGTCCGTACATATCAGGGGGTGAGAAGTGGGTGGGTGAGCAAGTGCACATGAGGGTGGTGTGACCATGTGTGTCTGCACAGCAATAATGCCAAAGACGCGGACCCGGTGATCTGTGGGAGTTTCTTTCTGAAAACCGTCCCCAACCTCCACCCAACTTCCGTGCTTCAATTCTAGTGCTGGCTCTGTCACTTACTAACTGTAAAATCTTGGGCAACCAGCTTAACTTCTATGGGTCCCTCTTTGTCCATCTGTAAAATGGGCATAGTAACACATACATTAACCAATTATTGTCAGTATCCAATCAGTTACTAATGATAACAACAGAGTGGGCCCTCCACAAACATGAATTACCTTCTCCCTCACTCTGAGAAAGCCCATTCTCCTGATTTTTGACCCCTAAGGGCTTCTCCCTGGCTTCACATTTCAAGAGTAAGGGCTTGGCAGCCTCTTTCTCTTCCACCACTGAGCTGACCTGGTCCACATCTTTGGCCATTCAGTCCAAGCCCTCTTTCAGGAGATTGCCACTTAAAGTGGCTCAGAGGCCCTGGGAAGAAATCAGGCAGGAGTCGCTAGGTAGGTCGTAGGTCAGGAAGGGACACAGCTTCCTCATCTCTGGAGGCACAGAGAGGAATTCTCAGATCCTAGTTGGAAACAGCCACCAGAAATTGGGTAAGGTAAGGAATTTGCTCCTTCTCCCCTCCCTTCTGTCCAGCCTCCACCCCTTAGCAAGTTTTTTTAACCTCTCTAGGTCTTTTTGTTATGGACTAAATAAAGAAATAATCACCGCCCTGTCATAAAATGATCGTATATCTCTATCAAATGCGATGATACATGTGAAAAAATTGCTGAAACTGGAAATACTATACGGATGCAAGGTTAAAAGACTCCAAGGAGGGGAGAGGGTTGGGCATTGCAAAGCTCCTTCTGACAAGGGGCTGTACTTATAATTCCCAACTTCACTGAAGAAAACCTGTATTCTGACATCTAAGTTTTGCTTCATGGATGGTCATCAAAGTAAGGCAGAGGAATGGACGTGGGCTCAGGGCTCCAGAGTTAAGAACTGGCTGAGAGAGACACCAGGAAGAGCCCATCTGCCACTGTGGGGACTAGAAGGAAGAAGGCCCAGATTTACCTCCTCTCCTTTCTACAGTTTTCAACTCTAAAGGAGGCACAGGGACCTGGCCCCAGTTGAGGTTGCTGGGCACAGTGTGGCTTTGAGTGAGACAAAAGAGAGTTTGAATCTGGGATCTAACACTGGTCATATGGCCCTGAGCAAATTACTTAAACTCTCAACTTTGGTTTCCTCATCTAGAAAATAGGGATGGCATTAATTTCATGTGGCTATTAAAAGGAATGATGAATATGAAAGTACACCATAAAACCAAAACTCAAACTCACTGCCATGGAGTTGGATCTGACTCAAATGCACCACAGGATTCAATAAAAAGTAATTTTGATGCTTTGGTTTGGAAGCCAACTTCTATGATCACTTTTTTACCCACTGTGGCCAGGCCAGTTCCTGAAGTACAGGCTGGATGGCTATAGGCTGAAATGACAGACAGAGGCCCTCAGGGGCAGTTGGAAGAAGCTATTCAAGACCCCAGCCTTGTGCCTGCAGGGACCTGGCTGGTTTAGAAGCTGAAGGGACTTCGTTTAGGAGACACCCCTGTCTTGGGATACTCCCCAGACCCCCACTCAGTACTCCAGGCCTTGCCCCTATCCTTTCCAGGAGTCAGCCTAGCCTGGTACAGAGGTAGTCTTCAAGTTTGTAGTTCACAGACCCATAAGGGTGTGTTTAATATTAGAAACCAACATAAGATCAACCAAGTAAAGTCCTTAAAACAATCATTTACCAGCACCATCAGAACATCAAAGAAAAACTATTCAACACCAAAAGAAAGGAGGACAGAAGATGAGAATAAAAGACTTCAAAATTTTGAGTGATTTTTACCTTCATGAGAAGCTCACTCCCTTCTCCCCCTAGTCCTTATTCATCTATGGAGCACTAAAAAACCCAGCCCAGCCAGCCCAGCATCAGTTCCAGTGAGCATGCGGGATCTCAGGCAAAGGGGAAGAACACAGGCCTTGGAATAATCTACTTACTACACCTACCAGCAAGACACTTAACCTGCCTAAGCCTCAGTTTCTCATCCATGAAATGGGGATAATAACCGAGCCAATCCCAGAGTGTGGCTGTATAGGTTAAATTAGATAACGCATATAAAATAGCTAGCACAAGGGCTCAATAAATGATCCGTATTATTTCCAGACTCTGAAATGCTGCCACCTCAGGGCTCGTGTCCCTCCTCATTTCACACAAGAGCTCTTGGTTGCTTCTCACTCAACTGCTAACCTCTTCCTCTCTGCTCTCTCTCCAAGTCCCTTCCCTCGACCTTTCCTAAGGAATTCCTCCAGCCAGGGAAAGGCTGGTCAGTCTTGCCTTCTGGGTCTGCTACAACCCAGTTCTCTCCATGAGGGATGCAAAGAGGTAAGGCTGAAGCCCAAGACTAGGAATCTGGGCAGCTGGGGAGAGAAAACAAACAAAGGATCAAAGAGAGGAGCTGGAAACAAGGTGCAGACAGTCAACTGCCTATCCATCTATGCCCAGCCACAGGGTCCAAACGGCAGCCATCCAGGAGTACTTTTCTCAGTGCCAGACACTGTTCAACGTATTTTACATGTATTCATATATTAAATTGTCAGGGCCACACTCTGAGGTGTCATTAATATCCTCACTTTACAGAGGAGGAAACTGAAGCACAGAGAAGTCACGTAACCTGTTCAAGCTCACAAGATTATTAAGTAGCAGAAATGAGGTTTAACCAGGGAACTGGATGAGAGATTGTGATTTCGTCACCATTTAATACTGCTTCCTTCCAACACTGCAGCACTCTCATCAAATCAATCAATTGATCAGGTATTTAAGGGGCACTTATCACCCCTTTCTCAGTTCCTGGTACTGTGGTGGTTTGCACGCTGCTATGATTCTGGAAGCTATGCTATCTGTATTTCAAATACCAGCAGGGTTACAGACATGGTGGACAGGTTCAGTGGAGCTTTCAGACTTAAGACAGATTAGGATGAAAGGTCAGGCAATCTGCTTCCAAAAATTAGCAAATGAAAAGCTGATGAATCACAATGGAATATTGTCTGGTATAGTGCTAGAAGACAATCCCTCTAGGTTAGACGAGATTCAAAGTACACAATGATCATACTAAAATCATGAAGAAGGAGCAGACTAGGCAACATTTCATTCCGCCTGAATTGGAATGACTCAATGGTAACTAACAGCAATCATCGTGTGCTAGAAACTGTCAGATAAAAGGGAAATTAAGATTTGATTCCAGTGTGAATAAAGTTCTAGAGGCACTTCCATGTTCTCATGTCAAGGGGGTAAAAGTAAGGGACCAGGGGCTGGGCTTCCTCACCCCCAGCCCACCAGAGAGCCAAAGGCAGAACCAGGACAACCAATCATTGCTTACTACTACAGAACTACCAGAAAGTGAGAAGCCTAGATGCCCCCTTCTTATTGACTAGAGGTACTCTGAGCTCCAGAGCTGTGGCTCAAGTAACACCAGGCACTGAGTACTTGGTCCACACCCTCCCTTTGGGTCTCAAAGAGTAGAAGACAGAGCTAGTCTCTGTCTTCTTGATTGGAATTTGTCATTCTGATTTCTGCCATGTCTCCCCTGGCCTCTTCCACAACCTCAAGGCCCTGCTCTGGACTGGGCTGGGCAGGTGGAAGTGGCACATGTGGAGAGTGTATGTATGTGTCTGTGTGAGCCCAGAAAGGGGGCAGTCAATTCCCAATTCCTCTTCTAGTCTTGCTGTTCTCTATCAGGATGTAGCTGCACCCAGGGACTTGAATATTGGGATTTTAAGAGGCCCTAGGGCCTCTTTCCTTTACCCAGTCACCCCCTCAAAAGCAGCAGCAGGGATGCTAAGGGGAGCTCTGGGGGCTAGAGGGACAGATTTTCTTCCTACTCCCCTCCAGCCCCCTCTGGAGGCAGCTCCCGCCCCTATCGGGCCTGTCATCCCACATTGCTCTGATTAGCTATAATCTTTCTTTTTCAATTTCTCCTCCCCGAGACTGGGGAGCGAGAAAATCTCCCAGAAAATGAATAAATATTTCAATTTTCAGTGCAATCAGTCTGAGGAGCCGGTGCATGATGGAAACGGGGGGAAGGATAATGGTTTTCATTTAGATAAGATACAGAAAATTATTTAGTGAAAAATGAAGATTGATGAAGCCCATTGAAATTCTTTAAAATGTGAGTTTTATTTTCCTGCCTGGGCTGAATCTCCCCTTCCCTCTCCTCTCCTCTCTGCTCCCCTCAGCTCCATGGCCTTCTCCTCCCACCTTCTCCCCTTCTCCATTCAACCACCACCATCCCTCAACCTCCCCTCCTTGTTTCCACCCTTCCTACCCAAGTCCCTGACCAAGAACTCCTTTTTTCTTTCTTTCTTTGGACAGAAGCTAAGGCAAGGGTCTGGCCACCCCTATGCCATGTCCCAGTCTCCCCACATCCCCATTCTGTGCTCCTTGACTCTCCCTCCCCCAATCCCTCCATCAGAAACACTCAACAGAGATTTCTCACCCTTCTGGTCTATTTTTTCCCTTTCTTTTCTGTGGCATGGCTTCCCCCCACCCCAAATACTTTTTTGCACACTTTCCTCAGGTCCTGGTCTCACCCCTGTCGGAGATAGGTAAGCGGGAGTTCAGAGTTCACTAACCCCTGCTCCTTTCCAAAGTGAGCAAGTCACACAACACTCTTCTCTCTTTCTAACCATCTCAGTTCCCAATTCAATCCACATGTCTCTCTCTCTCCTGTTTGCTAACTGCAGCTTTTGTTCCTTGAAGCCCATTCGCATCCATGCTGCTGACATGTGAGGACTGAAGGAACAGGGCAGACATAAGCTTGCCCCCAACACATACCAATACTGACCCAGCTGCCCCTCCCCCACCACCCTAGGGTTTCCCCCTCCTCCCCCTCTCTAGCAGCCTGGCTGAACAAAGTCAGAACTTAAGTCATCTTCCCAACTTTCTGCCAAGTGGCTGGCCTGGCCTGCCAACCTCAGGGCCAGGCCTCCTCCTTTTCCCCAACACCACCTCCCACTCTCAGCTCACACCACAGAGGCATGTCCTTCCCATATCTTAAGAGTGTGTGTGTATGTGTGTGTGTGTGTGAGAGAGAGGGTATGCTTGCCCTGTGGGAAAAGATGGATCAAGACCTGCCTCCTCAACTCAGCAATGCTTTGCCTTCTGAGCTGGGGAGGGACCAGGCAAGGAGAGGAGGTGTTCTGTGTAACATCTTACCCCCAAATATGCTCCCACAATCCTAGAAAAGGAGCTGAAAACAAGGTAATGCCTGAGACTCTTCTATCCAAGCTGACTTCTGCTCCCCAGATTCCCACCCCCCACCCCCGCAAAAGGGACCACCTCCTCCATTTTGTAGTCAGTACATCTTCATAGGTATTTGCCTGTATGGATGGATGTCTGTTCAAGTTTCTTTGTTTGCTAGAAGGTTGGTATGTGTGGGAGGGTTTCTGTGTACAAGTGTGTCGGTGTCCTTGTAAATGTCTGCATGCATACATGCCCTGTGTGTATGAGTTCTGATGTGTTTGGGAGCCTGTATGTATGAGTGTGTGGGATTTGGGGGAGGGCTCTGAGTGTCCTCGAATGTGTCAGTGTCTTTGTGTATACGAATCTGTCTCAGTGTGAGTGATGTTTGTAGGTATGTCTGTGTCTCAGAAGGTGAGTAGTCTGTCTCAGTGTCTGTGACCGTTTTACTGTGTTTGTGTCAGCTCCATTTTGGGAAGGGGGAGTGGGGAGAACTCAGTGGGATTAAATCTTTCTTAGAGTCAGACCCAGGAAGCAGGGACCCACTGCCACAGACCCTGGACCTGACTGGAGCCTGGGCCCTGGCTTCCTCTGCCGCCTGCCCTCCCCCTACAGAGCCCTGCCCAAGGGCTAACTAACATCCACACTAACATCCTCCTATCTCTCAATAGTCTTCCTCACCTTCTAGCCTCTCCCTTGCCAGTTCCAAATAAGCCCCAGACAGCAACACTTTCCTGACCCCACGGGAGGTGTTAAACGCCCCCTTCCAAGTACCCCCTCCATAATTCAAGCCGGGCTGGAGCTGTCTTTAGAACTCCACTTCCCACACAGAGCCTCCAAGGGCCCGGGTTCAAGATCCCCGCTAGCGGCCCCGAAGCACCTCTCCCTCTCACTGGACGGGAGACCCCGCTCCGACTCAGGCCCCCTCCAGGGGCTGAGCGGGAGTGGTAGGGATTCCCTCAGTAACGGCGCCAGGAGCCTGGCTCTTCAGCTTTACGCGTATCCCCCCACCTCCCCAAGCTGAAATCTTACTCTTCCCAGTCTTCCCCTTAGCCAGGACCCGGGCGTCCGGGTCTCCTGCCTCCCAGCCTCAGAGACTGGGGATGAGCAAGGCGGCCCGAGGCTAGGGTAAGGGTATTGAGAGTTTGGCTTTGACTCCCACCCCCGGCCCTCCCGGCCCCAATTTTCCTTTCTCCCGCGCAGCCAGAGGAAGCAACTTGGGCAAATCAACGGAAAACTCATTCTCCCCAGCCCCGGTGACTCCGCGCTCCTCCGCCAGGGCTCGGCGCTCGGACCAGGCCCCCTCCTCGTGGCGTGTCGCCCCCAGGGGCTGGCTGCGAGCGCCCTGCACCCCGCGCTCCCGGATCTGGGGCGCCGTCCGGCGGCCCGGGGTGGCAGCGAGCGTCCGGGGGCGGGGAGGCGGCTTACCTTGGGAGAAAGTATCGGAGAGAGTGAGGATCCAGACGAGGAGGCTCAGCATGCTGCCCGCCCGCCGTGCGCCCGCCGGCGGCTCGGGCCCGGAGTTGGAGAAGGAGCGAGAGCAGCGGGCTGGGGAGGAGGGAAGCCCGGAGTCCGCCCCCCGTCCGCCCGCGCGCCCCTGCACACACGCGCGCGCGCACACACACACACACGCACACACACTCACGCGCACAAACTCACTTCCCTTCCCTCTGTATCTCTTTCCTCTCAATCTTTTTTCTCGTCCCGTTTCCCTCTCTCTCTTCTTTATTATCTTTTGTCTCAAGCTTTCTCTCACAGGCTCTCTTTCGATCTCTGTGCCGCTCTCCCTTTCTCTTCCCTTCTCTTCCTTCCCTCTATCCTTCCCTGCCGCCCTCCTTCCTACTGACGTCTACTCTCCCTCCGACGGCGCCTCCCTCCAGAACCCCTCCCCCTGCTCCCCCTACACACGCACTAACACACACACTCTTTCACACACACACACACACACTCCTCGCTGGAACTGAGGTAGAAGAGCAAAGCGAGGAAGGAATTGAGGGCAAACCGGGTAAAGAACGTGACAAGCCCTGGCGCTGGGACAGGGTCGGCTGATCCTTGCCCACCCAAACCCCTCTCCCATATATACGTACAATCTTGGTCCTGGGTTACTGAACTGGGTAGAGGATTGGGGCCTTGTGGGTGGGCAAGAGTGTGTGTAGGGGTGCTGAGGACAGAGCCGCTAGCCCAGAGGATGACTATGTTGGGGAAGATTGTGTG